>NC_082604.1:22269524-22589315 GCF_030936135.1 Gavia stellata
CTCCTCTTCGGGGAAAAAGTAAATGTGGGTGACCCAGAGCAGACCGAAAAATGCGTGTGCGTCACAGGCTGGGAAGGAGCCTGAGAAGCATGCGATGAATGCGGGTCAGCTGCTTCTGCAGCTGGGCTAATGGGGTGCGGGGCTGCGGTGGGGCTGGTGCCAAAGGGTCCCGGGGGCCTGCTGGGGCCCCCCAGGCCAGGGTGAGCTGCTGCAGGCTGAGTCTCTCCTGTGGGTACCGCAGGGATGCTGCCCCTGCCCACACCTGACAGGATCTACCTCTTCCCTTTTAGGAAAAAGGCTTTTCTTGATCTCCCCTAAAAACGAGGTCTGGCATGACCTCAGACCACTCCAGGTTAATGTTTTCCCCCTTCTCCAAATGCCTCTATCTCTTCCTTTAGTCTCACCTATAAAGTGTAATTTGCCTATTCAAACTAACACTGCTGCTTGTTCCCTTCTGCGTATGTACCAGATATGATAATGGCAGTAAGCATTGCCTTGGCCTGGAGAAAAGCATTGCTACCAACCTGGTTTAGTGTGCAATTTATTCAGCATGAATTAATTTTGGAAATGTTATCACAGAGGCCACTGCCATTCTTGCGATGCATACTTGCTTTGAAGAGCCTTTGCTTGAGGGGCTATTTCTAACATTTGGCTAGTTTTCTTCAAGGGGTTGTGTTGTTAATTATCTTGCTTGCAAACAGCATTCACTGACTACCTAGCAGTAGATACCATACTTATTTTAAGGAAAAGCAGCTGCACAGACAGGTAGAATAGCTGTCAGATACAAGATGACTGAATTATACTTGCTTTGTTCATGGGTCAGACAAGAAAATTGCCAGCTACATAATGCGCGGGTCTATCACAGCAAGACCCCTGGGGCTTGGGGAAAGTCAACAAACACCACAAATGCCTTTGTGCCCCAGCTTGTTGTAGTGGGAAAGAGCCTTGAAAGTCCATGTTTCTGAAACCAAACCTTTATATGTGTGGATATCGTCCAAGCATTGCTCTGGATCTTACACTGGAAGGTGAACTGAGAACACGTTTTGGCTCAGGTGCTGTAATGTGCTTTTATTGCTGTGCTTTGAAATACATCCCTTCATTTCTCCCTGGAGCACTCCGCCTTTCTGGCAGCTTGAACTCTGTCTCCCATAGTGTTGGGGACATGAAATTTTTTTGTTTTTTTCTAGTTTTTGCATTGCTTTGCTGAATGCCCTTGAGGGCCACCCTGCCTGGGATCTCGCTAGAGATGCTGACGTGAGTGACACTCACGCGAGTGACACTCATGCAAGTGGTTTCAGGCTGGGTTTTCAGCCCACCCCAGACCTGCCCTCCTTGCTCGATGCCGCTGGTGACTGGCTGAAGTGGAATAAGTGCATTTCCCCTGCTTAGCACCTGGCAGGGAGAATTTTGCTTTTTCTCAGGTTTGTATTTCTACCAAGCACAACCTAATGAGCCTGATCCTGCTTGCTGTCACCCGGTGAAGGGCTGATAGACGCACGTGGGTGAGAGTGCATCGTCCCGTATGGCAGCGCTGTGTCACGAGGAGCTGACAAATCCATTATCCCCCATATCGCTGGCTGCGACAGGAACATGCTGCAGCGGCTGTGGGCTGGCGTGTGATGGCTCGAGGTTGTGGCAGCACAACCCATCTACAGAATTTTATGGTTTTTGTAAGCCACAGATTGTGAAGGGAGTGGCTTTATTTTTAAGCTCTGCTACTATAGAGGTAGCCAGATGGTTTATGGCATGATAGCGGGTCACCGAAATGTCTCTAGAAATGCTTATGTGTCATGTCTGTGTGAGACAGGTCACCTGCAAAGATGCAGATGTGATTCTCTATTTAGAACATACATCAGCAGCCTGATTTATATGAAACACGCAGCAAAGGCTGCAGTATGTGCAAAAGTAGTTCTCCCTTTTTTGTGCAGATAGCGTCGATTTCACTGAAAATAATCCATTCAAATCAGACAGCAAAGGTGCACAGTTCTCCTGTTGTTACACTACAGGCATTTATTCCCCCTCACTCCATGAGGTTTCCTATGTAGAGCAGTAGGTAGCTCTGGAATGCTGTTCGTCTTTCCCTGTCACTGTCTGGTTTGTTTTTATTTAGATCTGGCATATTTTTAAATGCAGCTCGAACGTACCGCTGCACTGAGCTGTTGTTTCATTAACATACATCCTCCTGAAGCTGCATCGAGCTCTGTGCCCTTCCCGGGGGGCTGAGACGCCCTGTCCTGCCCCATCCCTCTCTGGCTGCCCTCCTGGGGTCCGGGTGTCAGAGACCACGCTGCTGCCACTGCGCTTGATGCTGTGCCCCTTGTCTAAGAATAGTCTTACTGTCTTGAACGCTCGCCAGTTTCTGATAGCTCGGCAAGCAGAGGGAAGAAACACAGCCATTATGTAATGGCTTCTCCTGGCCAAGAAAAAAATCCCATTTATTGATCTCCTGTCTGAAAACCTCAGTAATGCCGTGTAATTGATGACCAGCTGTTAAGAAAAGCTGTTTGGAGGGAGAACATTTATAATTAAAGAACAGACACTTCAAATTCAACTCTCCCTCCATTTTCTCAGTGTATTTCTCTGTGCTGTCTCAGGGAACAATCATCCTGCCTGGGCCTTTAAGCTTCTCATTTCAAACCAATATATGCCTTTCCCAGAGAGCAACGTTGCGTTCTCCAATTTCACTCCCTGTGCTACGGAGAGGAACTATTCATGGAACTGTGTGAGAGAAAGAGATTAAAGAAATATCAAGACTAACAGATGGGAAGCAGGCAGTGGATGACGTGTAGGCAGGGCTGATGTTACAGCAAGTCTTATCTTGTTAGCAGAAATATGTTGCAATAAGCAGAGTTCTGGGAGAGAGGTTGATTCTGAGCATGGAACAGGAGAAGTCCTTTCTACCTGATGAGGGGCCTGCCTGTGTCTAAAAATGTATTATTAGATGCCCTGGTACCCCTGAACATTTAGGTCTTGATCCACTTTTTCCAGATCTGGCCATCTCCTCTGGGCTTTGGAGGTGAAAATGTTTCTGGGTTTCTCTGCTGAAAGCATGACTGTCCCAGTTTGTTTGAGGGAAACCCGAAATATAGGTCACTCAGCTTGACCGTACAGCATAGTTCTCCCAGACCAGTGGCTATCCACAAGTTAAGCTATAGGTTGCCTCTCCTCCCCCCTCACATACACTCTGAGTAAGGACTACACTGGAAATAGATAATTTAGCATGAGAATTATATTATGCATTTAAATGTAAATTGCCGGGGAATTGACAATTGCTTTGTTTGAATAGTAATGATTTGAGTATGCATGTTTTTTTTTCTTAAAGTGCATTTTAACTGGTATTTATGTCCTTTTACATCCATCTCAAACACCAACGTGCACGTGTCCTTAAGCTTTCGGCTGTAAATCCTTGAGCTGTCACATTCCCAATAGAAAACCCATTTCTTTGACCTCTCCAGCAATTGTAGACTGGCCCTCTTTTCCCCCTCCCCATCTTTGTTTTTTGGAAGATCTTTTGTTTTAATTCAAGAAAACAAAAATCTCAAGTCCAAAAAGAAAATACAGCTTGGGTCCTCTCCCGCTCCCTGAGCGCACAGTGGCAGTGGTCCTGCTCCCTGCCTCTCCCCCTCGCTGCCTGCAAACCAGGTCCCCCCCTCGGAAGCCAGGGAGAGCTTTTGCAGGGGCTGCGAGCCCTGCCATGAATGGCACTGCTTGGAGCCGAGCCCGTGGGAAATCATCTCTGTGCTTTTTGGCAGCAGCCGAGCACAGCTGAGGGTACCAAGCCCATCTTCCAGACTCGGTGGCCCCTCCATCCTGTTACTGACCGTCAGTTCGGGATTCAAATGCTGGGTCTGAGCAGCTAACGTGCAGACAATCTGATCCCATTGCTTGTGCAGGGTGCCTGGAAATGAGACTGAGTAGACTGTAATTTTTTTTCCATGGTAGGGAAGGAGAGGGGGGAAAACCAGATGTACGCAGATCTGTTCACAGCATTATGTGGTTTCATCCACAGATGCTCCTATCCTCTTAGTGGGGTACCGAGCACCCGCCCTCAGCACAAATGAAAGAGTGAAAAGGTGGCCAGTCACCCAAGTCCATTCTCAGGCTTGGCCCAGAAAAAGACTTTTTTTACCATCTAAAGAGCTAGTAAAATGAGGGGAGCCAGGGGTTAATCAACTCTACCTTTCCCATCAAGTTTAACAGCCACCAGTGGGAAAAGCCTGGGTTTCGGCTCTGTTTGCAAGGTGGAGAGCCGTAAATATCATCATTCGCAGAGTCTTTCTGAGGTGCAGCCAACTTTCAGGAATGCTGTACCTCAGTCCAAACAAAACCTGCATGTTTCTCATTGGCCTGGCCTTGTTTCTTGAGACTGTATCACTGATTGATACAGGAGATAAACAAAAATTGAAATAACACATGCCTGGAAATATAAACAAAACACTTGCACCAGAGAAAGAAGATTGCAAAATCAGCAGCTCGTGGGGCTCAAATGCAGCCATCCAGTCCCCGAAGCCAAGCCGTTAAGAAAACAAATAAATAAACAAATAGAGATAAAACTGACTGCGATAAGCCCCTGACCTTAACTGGGTGGATAGATATCTGTGAAAGCCAGAATCAAGCTTTTGCCTCCCAGCCCCAATGCTAATTCCTTTGGCCTCTGTGGCATAAAATGCTCGAAAGCCTCATCTGGTCCCTTCATCTCCTGCCTACCCACGCCAGCAGCCAGGAGGCCAAATCTGTCATTGTTCCTCTGCAGAGGAGACCCGCAGGTTCAGCCCCCAGTCCTAGGCTCTTCTCTCTTCCTACCTAACTTCCAGCACAGATGTCTGGAGCAGCAGTCGCTCACCTCCTGACCTGGATAGAGTAGTTGGTGACGATCACGTGTTGCTGATTATGAGTTTTCCCTCGCTAGCACATATAGCCCTCTTCCATGGGGAATGGCTGTTGGGGAGTTGGAGAGGCTGGATGCAGTTTGCTGAGCCACAAAGGTGTATTATAATGGGTTTCATGCAGTTGTTTTGTGATTTATCACACTCAAAAGATCACCCCTAGTGATGCTTAATGCTTATGTAGGACTCCGTGTTGTTAGATTAAAAGGCATGTGTTCAACCAAGACAAAGAGGCAGGATGCTTCTGTGTCAGAGGTGTATTAAATCCCCGTCCCCAGACAAGTCACTATGGCTGCTGGGGTCACAGGACACCCCAAGGTACTTCTCCCCAAGCCCCGCGCTCTCCACCACCTGGTGGGTGCACCCTCTGGGTGCATCCCCAGTGCATTCCTGGGCACACCCCCCAGGTGTGTTCCCTGTGCACCCCCAGGTCCATTCTGGGGTGCATCCCCTGGGTGCACAACGGGGTTCATCTGCACGGCCACACGAGAGCACAGGTTGCACCCCAGGACGGAGCTGGGATGCTGCCGCCCAGCAACTGAGAAACCTCCTGAGACCCCAAGAGGTTGCCCTCCCATTTCTGGAAGCATTTCCATGGGAGGTACAGACACAAGAGCCAAAGGAGCCCCTGGTCTGTGCTCCATGAGGAAGAGGGTGCAGGGTCAGGCCCATATACTGTTTCTCTGCGGCACATCGAAACTCACCCTCGGGCTTTCGCTCACGGACCTGGCAGCGCGTTTCCCGAGCAGCAGCTCCTGCCATGGCCAGGTGGGAATGCTCCCCAGGGTGTGTTATTACTCACTTTAAATATCTCAGATCTTCAAGTTCTCATTTTTTGAGCCTCAGACAAAAACATGACAGCTATCCCACAAATCAGCCATCTAAAGGAAAAAAAAAAGGAGTCACATTTAATTATTCCTAAAGGGAAACTTATAAATGAGGAACACTTATTAGCACAATATATTTTTTTCCTTGGTAGCTTTGAACTGATCTCTAATAGCGCCAGCGAAGTCCTGACATAACCTTGGAGTGTGTTTCATTATCATTCAGATGGAAACTGCTGTCTTATGACTGCAGTTTTAAAATACAGTACATTTTTATAATTTCTAAGTAGGCAATCAAGTGGCCGTAACACGTGAAGTTCTATCCAGTCCTGGAACCAAACCCTGCCCTTTGCTTGCCCATGCTGTTCAGTGAATATTAAGGCCTGGGTGCAGCTGAGGGCTGAATTTCAACCCCAAGGTGATCCTGCAGTCCTTTCCTCTCCTCTGACAACAGCAACGTAAACATGTAGGCGTGTATGAATTCAGTAATTTTAACTTTAAAGTCACTCAAGCACTGGGGCAGCCTCTCCTCCTTTCTTCCCTTTCTTGGCACGAAGGCAGCAGGGCACGGGCAGCAAGTGGCTCCAGCTGGAGAAAATGTGACCCATGAGCTGGTCGTCGCGACGGCTGGGTCGCTGGGGGCTTCAAACGCTGCTGTGTGTTATCAGAACTGACCTGAGGGTACCAACGTCTTCGGCTGCTTTCCTCCTCTCAGGCAGCTCTACGAATCTGCAAACCCATTCCCTTAGCTAATTAACAGATGGCAAAGACAAAGCTAATCAATCATTTGCCGGTGGAGCTGCTGGAAGCCCATCACTTCGGCTCACTTATCCCGGAGCAGTGCGGTTCTGCCCCACCATTCCCAGGCGGGCACCGGAGCATTGTGCTTCGTCCCGGGCTTCATTTCAGACTCAGGATGGAGGAGGATGAGTGTTTAGCCCAGAAGCCACACAGTCTGTAGGAAGTTCAATGTTTTCTTGCCTACATGAAAAAGCTGTTGACAAATGCAGTATTTTCAAGAGAGACCAGTAAAAGAGAATAGGAATGTCAGGGTGAGGTTGGAAGCCAACAAATATTGGGGAGGACAGATGTCTCCTTTTTGCTGATGAAAGAATTAATGTATTTCCACTGCTAATTAATGTATAGGCAGGCAAAATTACAAAGATGGAGAAAATCTTCTTGGTTTTAGCTCTACTGGGTACTTGGGAAATAATGAAATAATGCTACAAAATACGACATGTCTCACATAGGTGTGCTGCTGTATAGACTTTGAATTAGATTTGTCACTGGGAACTGGAGGCACGTAGACATCTCCAAGAGTCTCTCACGGCTCCCCAATGCCCAGAGGCAGCCTGGGCTTGTCTCCGTTGGCCACCAGAGGTGGTTATCCAGGAGCAGTTGGCATCTGAGCCTAAGCGGGGTGGAAACATGACTTGCCGGGTGGGACACCTCCACTCCGCCGCATCCCTGGCACGCTCCCCCTGCCTCCCTCCCCTTCCGTCCGTCAAACATTTCCATGAGCTGCCGTCAGCACTGCAAGTGGATTAGGTTACCCAGACCCAAAAGAGAGCTTCTTTGTGGCAGAAAAATGCCTCCGTTTGTTGGTTTAACCTCAGAAGTTTCCCCCTGGCAGAGGCTCAAATATGTGCCAGGGGAGCGATGGTTTCACTGCTGTCTTTGGGGCCTCGCAGGTTTACTGGGTCTCTAAGCCCAGCCTTGTTGCTTCTCTCAGGTTTCCCCTCTGTATTTCCCAACACCTCTGTCTGCTTTTTGAAGACCACCATCTTCTGAAAGCCATGTGCAGCCCAGGCAGCCCCGCAAGCACTACCCCAGGCATGCCAGCAGAAGATGCCCAAAGCTGTGAGCAGTGACCAGCCTGGCCCTCCCCGGCCATAAATGAGGACAGAAGAGAATAAAAGTCAGGTGGCTTTACTAGGGGTTGACATCCTATTTTCTGAGCTGCTCTTTGCATGGTAGTTTAGTTTCTAGCTTTCTCCTGCCATCCTCACAGCATTGTTGCCTGTGACACAGTCCTGCCAAAAGCCTTTGGGGACAGCAGGCACTGCCATGTGCCGAGGCTGGCCAGAGCAAACGGGGTGGCAGACGGTCCGAGACACTCTCCTGCCCTAACTGAAGGGGATTTAGTGACGCTTGAGAGTATCTGCCAAAGCCACATTTAGCACAGGCAGCTTATTGCAACACTCTCGTTACTCACTGTGGGTTTATAAATAAAACCAGCCCAGGCACAGGCTCTCCTGACACCAAATGAAGGGATATAAGGAGAGGCCCTGATATACTGTCCCACTAAATTGTTTGAAGCTTTCATCTCCAACAGCTCTCCCTTAGCATACAGGTGATGGTGTCCAGCACACCATGGCGGGTGGGTATAGCTGCAGGAGAGGAGCTTTGACGTGTCCTTTCCTTAGCAAACAGGCCAGGGTGATCTCCTTTGCCTTCCCTGGCTGCCCAGAGCAGGAGGATTTCCTTGCTTGTCTTCTGCCATCTCTTGACTGCACTGAAATTAAAGCTGGGTGTTTGGTCCTGAAGTTTGCTCCTGGACTGAGTTCAGGAGACACATCCGAGATTCACTGTCCTACACCGCATCTGTGTCTGACCACGGGCACACCTCTTGGGGCAGAAACCTTCGGCTGTCCTAGCCCATACTGCAGAAGACAACCCCCAGAAATTGCTTCCTTAAATACCTACTGAGCAGGAAGTAACACTAATCAAGAGAAGCTTTTTCCCCTTAGTAACGAGCTGATGCTATGACATTGAAGTGTCTGATGCAGCAGTGATTATATAGCAGCAAAGGTTTGGGTCCCCGAGGAGATGCTGCTGGTTTGACCCCGTGCCAAGCAGAAGCAGGGCCCGTGCTCTTAAAAACATGCAGATATTTTCCCCTGCAAAAGTCGTGATTTGTCAGCAGCTGCTCACAGGCTCACCTCCAGAGTATCACAATGTTTGGACTTTTTCTCCTTAAATTTAAAGGTGATTCTGGGTTCTGAGTATTATTGATTGCAGCTATCAATTTCTAGTGAAGCTGCAGCTACAGCTGCAGTAAATTGAAGTCAACTGAAGGCAGGATTTCTATCTTAGTTATCTTTTACAAACGTCCCCAAAGCAGTCGGTGGAGCCCGAGGGGTCACGGGCTGTGAGCTGCTCTGGGTGAAAGTGGTACGTGGTCCCTGCTGGGATTGGTCTCCTTCCCAGCCACCAAGCCCAGAAGGACCACAAGCAATCCTGGTGCATCGTCCACCCCAAAGTGTCTAAAACACTGTGGGATAAATGAGAACATTTGGGGAAAAAGGAGAGGAAATGTCATGCAACCAAGAAAGCTTCTTGCTCAAATATGTGTACAATTTCTTAATGCCTAATGGAGAAAGACACCTAATGGTTTCCAGAGCTCAGTAGCTGGATAAAAACAGAGCACAAAGGTGGTGGAGTAAAAATATCTGTTAATGAAAAAACAGGATATACGGCTTGGGCTGTCGGGCACTTGGCCCGGCGCTTGGCCAGAGCAAATCAGCTGAGCTGCGCTGGAATTGGCACCAGCAATACTCAATTCTCTTCCTTGTCAAATGCCATAAATTAAAAACAGAATAAAAAGCTTTTAAGGGATGTTCTCGCTGACAGTTTAATGTAAGTGGCTGTGGGATCGTTTTCTACAGATAGGTTTATATCGGAAAAGAAATTACAACTCACTCCATAGCAGGTATTTTACTGTTATTGCAGAGTTTCCTGATGCACTTATTCATAAGGAGCGACTTTCCAAACAAGCCTCATGTGGAAGTCAATGGGACAGTGGGTCACTGTGGCCATCCAGCTGTGTGATGGGTGCCCCAGCCCCTGCGTCCGTGCCAGGCTGAGAGAGGGTGAATGCAGCTGAAGGGTCAGCAGGGCTTCTCTTGGCTCCAGTGGTGAAACCAGCCCCTCTGCTCAGGGACACGGCTCAGAAAGCCGTGTGACATCCCCAGCCACCAGGCAAGCCTTTGTTTGCCTCCTCCGTGCCTCCTGCCCTGCTCTGCTGACACAGAGCTGCAGCGTTGCCCTCCTCCAGATTTGTTGTTGTGCATAAATCCACTGCCCATCTGACATTTTTTTGAAAAGAAGAAAGTTCCCAGAAAATGCAATTTGAATGAACAGAAGTTATGTATGAAATTTAGCTTCTAAAGTTTAAATGATCAGTTTTGGTATTCGGACATGAAAATTTCACTCTTTTTTCCAGTATTTTGCATTAGTTGGTTAAAAATTTTCCATTTTTAACTCCTTCAGAAGGTTAGTCTGAAGATGGGATGAAACAGACATTAGTCAACCGAACATTAACTTTGAGATCTTTTGGGTGTTTTGGGGGAAAAAAACCCCAACTTCATGACAACTCAAAATATTTTTTCTTCAATTTTTCAATTTTAACATTATGCAAAAATCACATGGGTGAAATTTCTGAATAATAATATTTCATCTTCTTGGCTGTTGATACCCAAGTCATCAGCACAAACCACTTACGATCTGTGAGGCCACGGTGAAGTAATTTGTGGTTGTTCTGTTGAACCTATTGCGCTTTCATTGCCTTTCCCTTCAAAATGTGGCTAATAGACTTTCACCGTTTTGCCCACTTTCCTGCTGCTTTTTTCTCATTGTAGTTAGCTCCATGGCTAAGTATGGAAAGCCCTCTGGACCAAAGTTTCAGGAATACTACAGCAGTGCCAAATTTAATATTAATGTCCCTGGATTTATAACAAAGGTGACACCCCTCATAATGTTGTTTATTATTACTATCTAAGAAATTCCATTAGTACTATGGACTTGGCTCAGTGCTGATGAATGCCAGTGGAAACCTTTCCACTGAGTCCAGCAGGCTTTGTATCAAATCGTATTTGCATCTGAAGATGTACATCAGCTAAATACAATCTAGGATAGAAAAAGATCGGCTTCTTTGGAAGGGAAAGGTTAAGAAAGTACATCCTTCCTTTTATGCCTTTGTGTGCATAATTTTTTAAAAGCCCATCATAAGTAATCTTCTTTACTGAAGATTTAACCATTTATTTTCTGCCTGGAAAACATAAAAAAAATAGCATTAGGGAAGAATTTTAAGGGATATTTGTTTCAAGTGGGATACGAGGAATAATGAGAGTTTGGGCTTGCTAATATGCTAGATTATCTTCCAGTAGGCAAGTGCTGTAAGTGCAAAATCAAAAAGTTTTCAAATAAATGCACCAGAGGGAACTCCCTTTGCGAGGAAGAGTCGAACGAGCCACCTTCTTCAGCATGTCCAGTAACCACCTGTGTTACTGAAAATTCTGCTGAGTGACCTTCTTGTTCAGCTACGCTTCACCAAGATCTGCATTCGTAATGCTTTGACTGTCTTCTGTTTAGGATTTACTAGCCCTTGCAACAATTTTTTTTGGAAAAAAAATTTTCTGACTGGTGTGTTGGCATTGTTGTAAACTGTGAAGCCCTTCCTTATACACCTACTGCAATCTGGAATTTATTTCCATTAGTTTAATGGAAATAGTGGTGCAAGTATGGAGTTACAAGGAGACGAGTATGGAAAAAGCTGAGCCAGTGTCGCTGTTGCCAGGGATGCCACTGCATTCAGGCTGAGTGCTGGTGGCATTTCTGTTGCTGCCATGGTAGTCGTCATGTTGTTAGAGAATTTATTCCTTATGTCTGACTTGTATCTGATTTGTATCTGCCTTGCTGCAAGTTAACTCCATGCCTTTTTGTCCTGCAGTTTTGGTTAAGTTATCCTGTCCCCAAGTTTTTCTTTAGACGAAGCCCATTTATTCCATCTTTCACTGCTCCTCCTCTAGAAGACATCTCTCAGCCTTTGTTTACGTGCAGGCTCATATGCATACCCACCCAGGATGCTAACTGCTGATGCTATTATTATTATTATTATTGCTTTCAGCAACACCTTAACTCTTCTGAATGGGAAAATCGATATTCTCTGCTCGTCTGGGAATGGTAATGGCTGACTGTGCCGCTCTGTAACATCAGATGAATAGTTAAACATCGGTGTTTTCATCTAGTGCAGTCCAAGGCTCCCAGCTGCTGGCAGCTCCCAGCTCCTCACTCATGTACACGTGAATTTTTCACAAGCCTGCGCTGTACGATGACCATTCATGGCAGAGATTCCTTTGTTTCTTCTGTGTACCCTTAAACTAATGCTATCCGTATTTGTTACATATTAATCATTTTTATAGTCATCTCTGCATGATTCCTTCTATAAATAAGAATCTTAAATCTCTCTTCCATCTTGTTTACCACAGCTAATTCTTTAAGTTGGGTATCTCCACTAGAGCTGTAGCCTAAATGAACACAGATAAAATCATAACATAGGCTTGGTTGTAGTAAACCAGGATTTTCTTGGTTCTGCTACAAATCAAACCTTTCAAATAATCTTTTTATCCAGTCTCTGTAAATACCGTACAGTGGTGACAAAAGACAGGTGCTGGTTTCAGACTTAAAGCTGTTGTGTTAGTGGCTGGCATTAAATATATAATTCCTGCTGTGTCTGCGTCATCTATAAATGAAAGTCTCCTGAAGGAGAAGTCTCCAGGGAGGGTAAAGAGCTGCGAACCAGTGACTGCAGAGTGTGCCTCTGAGATGCGAAGTTAGGAGGAGAAGCTGAAAATGTGATATGTCTTTTTCAGTTTGACCTCAGCCTCTAATAGTGTTTGGCAAGTCAGCCTGGCAGATAAATTGGTTCATATTAGAAAATGGGGTTGATTTATTACGAAATTGATTGCAGCCCTGTCCTGTGCTGAAGGCATTAGCGATAACGGCATCGGGTGCCTCAGCTCTTAACTAATGGGCTTCCCCCAGGCTCTCCGCTGGTGCTGGGCTTTTACCCACAGCCATCAGCATCAGAACCACACATCTCTGCTGGTCCCTCCTCATGGATGCAAAATCCTTCCCAGGCAGCGGTGTTTCAGGGAACGTAGGTTGGGCTTTCTGGATGGGCTGGGATCTCGGGAGCCTGCAACCATCTCCTGCTCCATCGCCTTTGGTCTGGGTGGGCTGAGTTGCCCTGGAGGCAGCTGGCATTTCCCAGAACATACAGACCTGCAGGAGCAGGGCCAACACAACTTTTGCAGCCAGTACCTCAAAATATCAAAGCACTGTATGTGTTTTTCTTACAACTGGCTTCTGAAAATGGAAAGGGTTACTGGAAATCTGGAAAAGTATCCACCAAACATCTTTCTTTTCCTTTTCTTTGGTAATATTGAAAAGTCTTTTAACCACAAAGAAAAGCCATCACCAAATGTAACAAGGGAGTTCCACTACTTTTTGCAAACAAAGCCGTATTCACCCACGATGCCCGCAATCTGCAGTGCAGTTGCCTCAAATCCCTTGACACGGTGGGGAATTGTCTTTTCATCTGGGGCTGATTAAAATGCAAATGAACAAACCAAACATAGTCGCCACTTAGACCCTGTATACTATTTGGGGTCTATTTAATTTGGGAAACTCTAATCTACTATTTACAGTATGGATACAGATGTAATAAATACAAAAAAGAGTATACCCAGTGTCAAAAGTCAGTCTTTTATGTTCACGCCTTTCTCTTTGGACGCTTATGCTGGGACCTACCCTAAAGAGCAAAGGATTTTCCAGGTTAATTTGCTGTAGTGGTAGTTAAGAGTCTTTCAACAGTTGTGCTTAGAAATCACTGAATAGCAGACACTGAAACATTTAGTGTCTGGTTTAAGCAGTATTTTTCAATATTTTTGAAGGAAAAGGGTTTTCAATGATTGAAATGTGCCTTTAGACATTTTCCAAATGAAAAATTTCAATATGAAAGAACCATGTGGCTTGAAAGGAAAGCTCATTGCAAGAGACCCTGTAATTGGACAAAACTGAAAATAAACTTCAAAATAACTGAAAACAAATTGATTTTGGGGATGAAGGAAGGTTAAATTTTTATAAATGTTTTCCAACAAGTGCCTGCCAGTCAATTACATATTGGCTGTCTTTTTGCATAAATTACTTTTCAGGTAGCGACAGCAACAACACTTGTTACAGCCCCCCGTGATGGCCTGTGCACCTGACAGTGACACAAGATTGTCTGGCTATGCTTTTGCCATCAACTTCAGTAGCATTTTGATGTATGAAAAAGCAGTACAGCATAAGCACCCTGCAGTAAGGAACAACTGCATGACATAAACTTTTGCAGAGAACAGTTGTTTCTACAGAAAGCACTCAGTATCTCTTCAAACCAGCTTTGGAGATAATGTCTTTCTCCTTCCTTTCCTAGCAAAATGTAGGTCACATCTGGCAACAGCTGCCAAGAAGCCAAGAGACGGTAGCATGTGTCTTACTGAAGCAAAATGTCCATGTCGCCAAGAGCCACAGTAATCTACTACACCCCCCCAAATCCTCTCAAGCCAGTACCATACCTGTCCTCCTAGGATCTAGGTCTAGGGCTCGCTAAGGCTGCTGAGCCCTGGGTGTGTTCACCAAGACATGTTCCTCTCCAGTATGGATGTGCTGGAGCTGAAGGCCCTATAGCATCCATACCCTGCTCATTTAACAAGCAGCCCTGGGAAGCATTCACCACAGATGGGCAAAGTGCAGCTTTCCCATCACACCACCTCCAGCGGCACCAAGCAGATAATATACAGATATGAGTGAGACAGCTGGGAGCCCCATATATTTTCCAGATTAATTTTTATAGGGTAGCACATTGGCCTGAGAAACAGTTCTGAATATTGTGAATAATTGTCTAACATGTCCCTTTTTCAGGCTTGTGCTTTTATCATTAACACCTCCGATTAGCAAAAACTCAGAGTCTGAGATGTTGCTTTGATTTAAAAGGTTATAAATCTTGGATGCAATGTCAGAGAGTGAATTTTACAACGCAGCTGAGCCGTGGACTAATTAAAAGACTACCCCAGTACTCTTCTCACCCAATACATCTCAGATTTGTGACAGCCTTCAAGAAAAGTCATGAATTATGCCATGTGCACCATATGCAATCTATTGATCTCTCTGTGTGTACATATGCTCTGTGTGTGTGTATGTGTGCTACAGCCCATGTTCATGATGGTTTCTCCACAACGGTGTGCCCAGATGAAAGTTTCTCATACCAGAGAATTTATAGCAGTGCAATTAATGATTGCAGTCATTTTGCTTCCTTGCTGCCACAGGGTTACTCCTGCTGTTTAACTCCAGACGTCCTAGAAGCCAGAGCCGAACATTACACTTCAGAGGAAGAGGGTTCACCTACTCGCATTGCTCCGGTGCACAGAGGTGAGATTTATCTATCACTGAGCTGTTGCTTAGGTCCCGATCAAGGTACCCTGACCCATGCCTTGCGGACCTTGTTCATTCTGTATAATTTTAAGTGAAAATGGGAAAAATGCTCATGTTTCACTTGACACCATGCATTGAGTTCTCCCATATCCTTTTGACTTGGGAGTCAATGTTTTGTGGTCAGAAACAGTGTTCTCGGTGCTCCACCTGACACAGAATATCAGGATGTCTCTAAGTTGACTTGTGCTTCCCGGGGTGATGTGAAATGGCTCTCTGCTTGCCAGTTTCTTTTCCTAAGGCAATGTCTGCAAAGCACAAGCTTCTCTCAAGCATTAGCAAAGCAAATATATAAAGAGCAAATGGGCAACATGTTTAAGAAACAAGATCTGGGGTGACCAGGATAAAGTGGGAGATTATATCAACCAGCTTTATCTAGTGAAACCCAAAGGTGAAATCTCTGAAGTTTCATGGACCCGTCTTTAATTTTTCTCAATCCTTCTCGTTCTGGCTGTTGACGTCAGTGGATTTGGCAGTAGATCAAAAGGGAAACAGAGGGACAGTTTCCCCCCTACACATGCAGAATTAGAGATTCATACCAAGATAGATCAACTAGGTTTAGATGAGAGGGAATTTCTGGTTGAGAGTGTTCATGTAAAAAGTATTATACAGTATTAGGCTTGTGTGAGCTCCCAGTTTAATAAAGGAGAATTGTATAAGCCTTGGCAGGAACATACCACTAGGACTTTGTTTTGATGAAGAAAACTGGAAACATACACTTAGCTTTCCTACTAGTTGTAATTATCTGGCTGTATTGATTGTGGTGTTAAGGTTATCCGATGGACAGGGTGTGAACAAGGATCAGGTTCAGACCATGAATTAAAGCTGCCGAGTGTCAGCTCTAATTTACACGCATACAGTTTGAAAATTGTCCTCCTTGCAACTGCAGAGCTCCCTGGGATTGACACAGATAGGCAGCATATGGAGCCTGTGCAGCAGGAATGGAGGCAGCCGGCACTTGGCATCGCTGCTCTGTATTATGCAGATATCTGGGTTATGAAAGAAGGAAACAAGGGCAGAATAAATTGAGGAGTCTGGTCTCTTCTGTAGGCACACGTAAAACCCTTGGTGGCATTAATGAAATTCGCAGACTTGTGGAAAGTTGGACAGGCTCCTCAGCTTTGTTTTTAGCCCTACAAGTGTGCAATACCTTGAAGGCAGAGGACGGTGATTACTGTGGTTTGCATGTGAGGCTTTGCACAGCAGGGGCATCTATGCAGCCTGCACAGTAAAATATGTCGTTCTATGTTCTCCAGTACCACAACCGGAGCCAAAGTATGAGAACCAGCAGTGTCAGTGAACAGGGCTCTCATTAACATACCATTATTCTCTCTGGAGGCAAGCCTGTCCCTTCAGCTGCTGAGCAGTTAGATAGGCAGGAGACAGGAAGAGAAGCAGGACATGATACCCCTCATGGTTATGTTGTGCATCCCATAGTATACTGCTATACTGCATGAACAAAATACAGAGAGGACTCAACCCAACCCCTCAGGCAGCTCACCCCGTGCCCCCAGGCACTCGCCAGCAGGGCTGAGCTGCCCCTCAGCTGGGGTTTTTCCGTAGGGTTTCCAGTGAGGGCCTGGTGCTGCGATGTTTCTGAGGAGTCCCAGCCTTGAGCAAGCAGGGTTGCTGCAGCTTGGTTCCCACCAGCCCCCAGCGCCTGCTCTCCTCTTTCAACCCTGGGCCACCGACCTCCGACTAATTGCCACCCTCCTCTTCCTCCCCCTGGCTGGCTGAAAAGACAGGGGAGGAGGAAGGGGAAGGGTAGCTGAGGCACAAAATGTCTTGCTAAGGCTGTGCCCTGTTTACCAGCTGCTATATCGTCCCATCCAGGAGGTGGCTGTATATCAACGGAGAATGACGTTCCAGCAGGGTACATATTTCATACCCACCTGCTCGGCAGGGAAAACGTGGAAGTCATTGAGCTGTGACCTGCTGAAAGGTCCTCAGAAAAGGTGTTCACTTCACTAGGAGCAGCGACAGAGCAGACCTGAAATCCCACCCCACTCCACTCCACTGGTGTTATTTGACTTTCACTATGACTGCTGTGCAATTGCCTGTCCATTCACAAGCATTTGTGGTGGGCTTATTTGAGCGTATCTTGGCATCTGAGAGGTGTCAATCTGCTAAAACTTAAGTGGCAATAACTAATCACAGTTAGTTTTATTCTCTGCAGAACATAACATGAAAACATATGGCTCAATAGCATAACTTACTTTCTCTGGGCTAACAGCACGGTCAGTGCTGCAAAAAAAACCCCAGCAGAGGACACAGTCTCTGGTCCTTGCTGTAAGCTCCAGGGATCTGGTACTCAGAGATGCATCAAATGAAGAAAAAAACCCCACCCTCACATCATTATTCATTCCAAAAAATGGCAACACCAGGTTTTCTTCTCACCTCTGATATCTTGAGAAAACATTGCTTTCAAAAGTGAATTATTTTTGCCGGGTCCTTGAAATTCAGTGCCACTCATGTTGGATTTAAAATCTCTCTGTAAAGGTTTAGAGATGGAAATTTCAATCCCTAGACCCTCGAGGATGTGCAGAGTGGGTGTTATATTGTATTCATTCAGAAAGCAGCCATACTCATCTGTCCATCAAAATCAGAGGACTCCGTTGTCTTGTGTGTATATTCAGTATGCTAGGCAAGAGCTGTAAACAGTATTTGCAAGACTTCCAACAAGCTTCCGCAGCGAATTCTTTACAGCACAAATCTTTTCTATCATAATTTACATTTCATACCTATTTTCCCAAATCTTCAAAGTCAGAGGACCAAATCCTTCCTTTAGCAATACTATGAAAGCTACTGACTCATAGGAATAACCAAAGTGTAGGATTTGGCTTAACTTCTTGGCTTGATGCCGACATAACATTTCATAGATCTTTTTTAGGTGTTTCCTATTGTCATGGCAACTCAGATCAAAAACCTTTCCATGAATAGCCTTGTCGATTGCAATACAAGCTCCTGTCTGACTACAGCCTGCAGTTCTGCTCCAGTGTGATTTCACAAGCTCCTCTTGCTTGACCTTTCTTCTCCTATTTTTCCCCAGATCCCTTATTGCTCAAGCTAGAAATATATCTTTTGTTTTGCAAGAAAGCTTTAAAAATCTTTGTAAGTGATAACTAACAGCCAGATCTTGCAGCTGACTTCAAGGAGAGAGTTGCCTTAGGAGAGATTACAGGCAGTAATAAGCGCCTCTCCTGCACGACAGAGCACGGACCACGATAAATCCCTACGGGCACTGGCTCTAGCAGATCCTTGAACTCTGCACCTCCCTAAAACCACCCCATAAGTGGGTGGGAATAAGCTGAGCTGTAGGGAGGGGTGGGCTTGGTAAAGGGGATCCTACTTGTGAACAACAAATCCTGCGGCCAGATTGCCCCGCAGTGCCATGGCAGCCGAGGGAGATACCGCATGTGTCCCCAAAGTAATACCACCTTGCTCACTCAGCTCTGGGGCAGCAGGGTGGAGAATCCATATTGGTCAAGGCTGCTAGATTTGGCTTTTTGTATCTGGTTTTTTCTAAGGTGTTTGAACAGACACATAGGAAATTGCAGCACTACGGAAATCAATAAGAATTTTGCCCTTGGCCTTCTACAGGGCCAGGATTTCACCAGCTGTCTGTAAGGTATCATGCTTATCAAGAGCTGAAATAGCTTAGTAGAAATAATGTACATCTTGCACATACATCTTATCCGAAGTCAGTATCATTATCCCCAGACAGGGGAAATAAGGCAGGGAGAGGTGAAATCTCATGCCCTAAGGTCAGCCCATCACTAACCCCAGGAACAGGAGAGAGGTCTCCGGAGTTTCCCCTCCCACGTGGGAGCTAGTCCTACAATTCATTATTTTAAGCACTCACAAAAAAAAAAGGTAGGAAGGAAAGAGGAATAGAAATTACAGGGATAAAAATCCTTCTTTATATATACATATCTATTATATATATGCTATCTCTATATATAGTTTTGTCTTGTCTTGTATCTTCAACCCTGCTTTAAATAAAAACTCACAGACTTGTCTGTTTCCATCAGGCAAAATTATTATTCGGCTTTAGAAAGAACATCTTGCCAAGTGTTGCAGTTCAAAAATAAGGAAAACAGCTCTGCCAAAATGCAGCAAATGTGATTACACAAAGCCAAGACGACCATAATTAGATCATTACCATGGAAACAACCTAATTACATGTGTAATGCAGCAAGGTCTGAGCTGCGTAACCGAATGTGTTTTGCTATTGTCTAGCAGGGCCATAGCACTGCCGTTTGCCTTGTGTTATTAAGCCACCTTGATCATTTTGGATCAGGTTTTCTTGGAATAAGTCCCCCTCCCCATTATGGAAAGAATTAAACCGTGCATGAAACGACTTGAGCAAGACTGCCTGAGGCTCAGCACTGTATGCAGGCAAATGGGATCCTGCCTGCACGGCCAACAGGGCTAGGCACCCCCCACGTTACAGCCCTCTTGCACCAAGATCCGGAGCTCCCCAGATAACAGCCTGCAGTCCCTTAGCCATGTCCAGGAGTTGACATTTGATTGTAAGCGCAACCCTGGAAAAGAAAGCTGAGCTTGCCAGAGACTTGCTAAAGGCTGCTGCCTTCCTCTGCCTTGTATTAATTCCTCCATTGCTGCAGTAATTCACCACCAGGACGGTGCTCAATGGAGATGGCATGTAATGGCCAGGCAAAGGTGCCCGGGGGTCCCTGTGCGCTGATCCACATGTTGCTTTCTTGCACAGCCGGACTATATTGTGGAATTGGGGGTTAAGCAGAGCTGGGTTATGATATTGTCTCACTGGTGGAAACCAAATCACTCCTGAAGGACAGTGTCACGGTTCTTATTTTCAGGCAGAGAAAAGGAGGCAAGGTGAAAGGACGTGTTTGTCAGCTTGGAGAATCAAGGCAGAATTGTGAATAAACTACATGTAATCCAAAATAATTTCAGAGTAAAAGCCAGAATCATACATACATGGTTGCACGCCTTGCAGCATAAAATTAGACGCACAGGGAGAGACAGGGGAGTCATTGATGAACCTCTGCTATTATCTCCATAGGCCTACAGCCCACTGCTGTTGAATCATGTGGTTGTAGTAAATATGACCCACAGGGTATATACACAAAATGATGGTAGGCTCTGTCACCCCCTTTGATGCACATTGGATTTCTGTGCCCGTTCTGCAGTCAAACTGGATATACCTCACTCAGCAGGAAGAGAAGAGGATGGCTCATTAGCTAAGGGGTACAGTAATAAGGCAAAAGCCAACGGGACTGTCTGGCAAACTTACTGCTTCTGCTAATTAATGAGGAGAGATGGTTGCTGGGCCAACTGCAGATGTTGCTGCAAATTATGCCATTGCTATCCCTGCCAGCGAGCTCTCGCTGCAGCTAGCACATCTCCAGGTGTTCTTGCCACAACAATAGTCCCTGCTGTTCATTTTGTCTCCTTCCAGGGAAAATAAAATGCTTCCTTTTGGTGGGGAGAAATGCTGATACTGAAGAGTTTTTCAAGCCTAGACTCCACTCCTTTAGTTTCTTCTCCTCTTGTATTGGTCCCATTTTCCTGCTCTGATTTGTCCTCAAACTCTCCTCATTTTCCATTCAAATTGCTTTCCAAACCACAGAATAAGGCTAGAGAGAAGTGCTTCAAGCGATGCCGATTTCCCTGCTCAGTTTCCCAGCCATGAACACTAAAGAGAATATCTCGAGAAAGCGGCTGAAACGTCTTCCCGTCCCGGCTCTCTCCCTCTCCCTCCCCCTCGATGGGGCCATTGGTCCTGCCAACACTGGCGGCGATGCAGATCTGGCCACTGCAGGACTGCTCGCTCCTCTCTGGCTCTGAACAGGCTGTTTTTCTCTTGCACATCTATTATACACAACTCATGTAAGTTCACTGGCTAAAACCTGATGTTCAACTTTTGTGCAAAGTCAGCAGAATGAAAGAAAAAGAAGAAAAAGCCCAACCCCCGCCACGTTCTCCAGTTTTGCTCCGTATGCAAAACCTGTCTGTACGGTTCTGCTGAGCGCTGATGCCCTACTTTTATCCCTCACATAGCTCAACTAAAAATACACTGAGATTTCAAGCAAGGTCCCTGCTGTGAACCGTCTGAGCAAGCAGGCGTTCCTGCAGCCCCAGCCCCGGCGCGGTGCAGCCTGGCCGTGCCTGCACCGTGCCTGCACCGTGCCGTGCTCCCAGTGCAATTTATACCAGCCCTTGGCACTAAATAGGATGAGAAAAAGCCAGCAATCTTGAGAAAATCAATACCCCTTCTTCCCGTCAGCTCAGACAAAATGTCCTGATGTGGCGTTGCAAGAACAAAATTGAAGAAAGATATGAGATAACTTAAGAACTACTCACTATTATTACTACTATTAGTGTTATTTATAACACTGTAGTACTGAAGAAGCCCTGCTGGTATAGAGGGTGACTTTAAGCAGTAACATCTGGGGCTCTGAAACAGTTATGGAAATAAGACCATGGCTCAAACTCTTAATACTAAATGTTGTGCATACTTGTTTTATGTGCTTAAACAGAAAAGAGACGACCATGCTATTTTTGTCTAATTTGTGTGGTTGTAAGAAAGCATGATAAATAAAGGTTAGTGGAACCCAATTTTGACAGCAGGGGAAGCTAATACAGACTATTTGTGCTGAAGATAGGGTCTATAAATTCTTCTGCCCTGGAAAAAGTGACTGAATTTTACCAGCTGGCTTCTCAAGTTACCCCAAACAATGTTTTTCGCAACAGCATGTTTTTTTAGAGGGCTTCAGCTTGAAGTTCACTTTAGCTGTCTTCTGCTTAATTTTCAGTTGCATAAAAGGAAAATGGAAATTATTTTAAGAGGCCTGTGGATTATTTGCAAATAAGGATGTACATATGTGGGTCTAATTTATATGAGGTATGGTCATTACTACTACTACTAGTCAGCTATTTTCACACGCAGGTTCTTCACAGGGGGCCATTCCCTGGTCAGGACCATCATTTACAGTATTTGGGAGCTGACCCCAAATGTTCCAGCTGTGGGAATATTAACCTGGTAATCCTATGAAATGGGTAAATGTGGCACGTGATTCCCATCAGAGGGGAAAAATCTCGATGTGTGTGTGCTGTGGGCTGGGGGCCAGAATGCCTGGTGCTATATCTCCTCCATCCCCACCTCCTCCCTCCAGCAGGTTGTTTTCAAGGGAAAGAGAGACATTTTTCCCAAAGTCTTTCAGCAATTCCTTGTTTAAGAAAGGGAATAGGGGTCTGAAGAAAAAAAAGCCTGATGGATGGCGCACTTCCCAGGGCACTCCCCCTGTTGCAGAGAACACCGATGATGCAATCCCCTGGCAGACTAAATTATGAGTAAAACTCTTGTAAAAGCCATAAAGGTATAAGCATTTAATTAAGACTTTGGGAAGCTATTGCGCTTTTTTCCTATTAAATATTAATTTCCTTTAAAAGAGTACTTTTGAGCTGTTTTGAGAACACAACTGGTACTCTAATGCCATCTAATTAATTAAAAATTTCATACGCATATGTATTAACAGTCTGCTATTATTGCTGAGGACATTTCACTAGTATTTAAACATATTGAACCAAACAGGATTTGCATTTAAATGGCAATGATCTGTACAGCTTCCTGGAAATGCATCTCTGGTAGATGAAGTCTGACTTTGCCTCCCTGACCTCGATGTCCCGACAGTATGCCAACGCAGCTCAGCTAGGATTTCACTCCATAAATTGAGAAATGGCAAGGAAACAGCAGAATTTCTCCCAAAACATAGTACGGACAGGGTACTTTGTGAGTCCACTGGTGACAAATGCAATCTTATCAATCACTGACATCCTCATTAACAACATCACGTCTCTTATCTGCTGAGCTGTCCTTTCTCACCTGTCTTGTTGATTCTTTTGATGTATTTTTTTTTATTGGAGATGCTAACAGGACCCCTGTAATAATCCAGAGTCACAGATGTGGAGGCAGAGCTGGTGAGAGGTGAAGACATGGGCCACCGCTTTGTCCCCTGACTCCAACTCCCACCCGGTTGAGATGGGTACCTCGGGAGGGCTCTGGTGCATCCCCATCTACTTATGGCCCCAAGGATGTGTTAGACAGCTAGGGAGAAAAAGGGTGCAGAAAAGGAGAAGGTGAGATGTGGGCTTTTAAGCACAAGAGATGCATCAGTGGGATGTGCTCTCCTTTAAGAATTACCTCAGTTGTTTCCATTTCCAGGATGACTTCCCAGCACTTATGCATTACTCTTCTACTTGTCTGATACGGTTCACATCGATTTTTCCCCTTACTCTCTGCTGACTGTACACACTGAAACACCAAAGACCTTAAAGTCAAGGTCAAGTTTTTATTCCCTGAGTAAACAAGCTAGGGAGAAGGGGAGAGAGGGAGCAAGCACTTATACCAAAAGACATATTCAGAAAGCTATGAAACAAATACATTCCTTCTAAAAAAACTCTCCAAGGAAGAAGGCATACATATAATTAATCCTTTCAGTCTGCAAATTCTGCATTAAATAAAATCCTTACTCCTGAGGAATAAATGTTCAGAGGAGGCCACAGTGCACGTGACCAAAACAAAGCCATTCTGAAGTGTTTAAAGTCAAACATGAAGTTAAACACTGTGTAGTCAAGGTACAAGGAAGCGCTAAAAATTGTTTTCATTTTGCTAGCCAAGCAGCTTACGTTTTGCCCATGCACTGAATACTTTTATTTTTCATCATCATATCTAAGCATTGATCCCATTACATCAAATTCCCAGTGTTACTTTTCACCAATTAATGACTCCATGTATTATGTTTGCCCATTTGTAATTAGAAGCAAAGTTATGCAGCAAATGGCTGACTGCTGATCTGTGATTCATGGGCTCTCTTGAGTCTGCAAATTTGGCTGGAAACTTGGTAAGAAATTATTTTGGCTAAAGATTTTGGATGCTTCTCGCTTGTGTTGAGCTGAAATACATTGAGTTCAAGTGTTTTGGGGCTTCTGCTTTGGGTTTCTTCCAGACAGAGAAATGGGTCAGTATGAAAATAATTATACAGCAAGGTGAGGATACAGAAGCTGCCACGCTGGATCAGACCCGAGACCCATCCAGACCTAATTCTGGCACCAGCAGCAGCCACTTCACACGCCTCAAGCAAGGACAGCCCCTGCACAAGTACTTGTAGACACAGCCCTTGTGAGCCTCAGCCCTATCTCTCAAAGAGACAAAGGTCGTTTCAAAGCCCAAAGTCTGATGCTTTATGCTCTTTCTGATATTTTTCATTAAAATAAGTTAATACATATATGGTAAGAATTGCAAGCTGATGCTCTAGATCTTTTCAAGCAGTTTGGAAATAGAGGGCCCCAGCTGGAGCTAGCAGCATGATTTGGGGACAAAACAAATTAGCTTAGGCAATTTAGTTCACCTATTTTCAACGTTAATATAATTAAATGAGACAAAGTCTACAGGGAGAGGTAATACATTTTATTAGAACAAACTGATAGTTTAGGAAAAAAAAGCAGATATGTTTTCAGGCACACAAACCCTTTTTCAGGCTTGTATGCCAAAAAGCTTGTCAGTGTTATCAGCTGGACCAACAAATGACATTACTTCTCTGTATAAATACTGCTTCAGTCATATCCTTAGATGATAACAGCTACAATAACACCACCAGTATGATTAAAAGCAGTTGAGGATGATTGAACGCCCTTTCATAGCAGAGTTGGATGTGAAGTTTCCCAAGAATAGCAGGGTGGAGCTATGCTGCAGACACAAAAATATTTGTACTTTTTCCCTTATCTTTACTCTGTAATTCTGATTTTACTTACACCAGTATAAGTGGAAGTCACGGGGTTGATACTGGTACAAGCCCTTTTGGATTTTGCGTGTATTTTCAAAACAGGCTTACCACCTTGTAAAACGTAACTCTAATGCAGAGGATAAAAGTAGGTCATCCATTTTCTCCAACATCCTGCTATCTTGGTAACATTAACTGAAAGGAACAGTGTGTGCACACTTTATCCGGCATCGCCATCACTGTATTCCATCAAATTATGACCCTTTAGTCCCGCCATTGGAGTGATTCCCAGAAAAGGCAATAATGTAAATGATGCACAGATAAGAAAGAAAAGAAAAAAAAAACCTCCTAAGGTGGAAAATGTGTTGACAATAAGCCAGCTTAGCTTCGCCTGATGTTGTTTATTTTCATATTATGTTTTTAAAGCAAATTCTCCCAAGACACCTCACAACTGACTTCACAGGCAGTTACAAATAGAAACAGTTTGTATGTTGCAGTAAATCTGAAAAGTAGTAAATGAAGGCTTATAAGAAGGAAGTCAAGACAGGCAAGATAAGAAGAAGAGAATGATTAAACAAAATAATTTTGGAAATTTAGATATTAGAATTTGTTCTCTAGGTGAGAGCAAAACATGTCATCAAAGAGCAAGAAGATTAAGGAGTTTTTACACATAAGATTAGGCAGGGTGTGGAAAAAATATCTTCCACTGAGGGAAGTAGGAGACAATAAGATATGTGAGGAAGGGGCTGGAGGTTCGGGAGAGCTGGGAAAAGAAACAGGGAGAGCGGTGAGGGCACGTGTAAAACAGCACTCATCTGCTGGCGGAGATCCGGGCGATGCTGCACCATGTCCAGCGCCGGCACGGGCTGGCACCAGGCCACGGGGCAGCTCTGCGCCCGGCTGTCCCCAGGGACCATCGGGGTGCCATGGCTTAAATATACGGCTGCTGCAGGTGTTCCATGCAGGACTTCAGTTTCCTCTTGCATTTTTTTAAAATAGTGTTTACAAGCCTGCACTTTGCAGTCACCAAACAAAATTGCAAACTCCATCAGTCTAGGAGAGAGTATGCTGCTGACATGCTCAGAAATGCTCCAAAACTCCCTAAATAAGCACTGCCAATGTTTATTTCTAAACATCAGAGAACCAGGGAAATAGAGTAGCACTTTGACTGTTTTGATTGGGAAACATTTGTGCAGATTCAACACTTGTCTGCAGCACCCTTCTGGGATGAAACCGCATAGGTACAGCAAGTGCCAAAAGTGCAGACAGAGAATTTGGAGGGGAAATTCCAAAACTCCGTGTAATCTTGAAGAAAAGCCATTTAAAAGAAGTCTGATAAGGCAGAAAGCTTGTATTTCAGATAGCTCACTCCCTCCATAGCCATAACTCTCCTGGGAATCTCATGTGGTTGGTTTTTCTTAACAAAAAGCGGTAAGAGATCACATATAAAACCATTCAGCAGTATTTTTGAGCTAACCATGTTTTAGTTATTACCTACTAAATGCCACTGCAGGCCCTGGAAGTTATTTTAAATAATTCGTCATATACATGTAGATTCATATTTAACGTTACCTACTACCTTCACGTTTAAGGGAGATAATGTAGAATCAGGTCACTGGCAATCCTTACTTCTAC
This sequence comes from Gavia stellata, assembly GCF_030936135.1. Taxonomy (NCBI): domain Eukaryota; kingdom Metazoa; phylum Chordata; class Aves; order Gaviiformes; family Gaviidae; genus Gavia; species Gavia stellata. The sequence goes on from NC_082604.1 coordinate 22,295,949, forward strand.
GCTTTTTATAACCTCAAATGTGAAGGCAGATTTGCCTAATAGGAGGCCTAGCACTGAAATCCTTCATTAAAAATCTCAAAAGTTCAGAAATAATAATCATTACTATTAATGTCATGATGATTGTATTATTTATTATTATTGCTCATTACTACTATTGATCATAATTACTAATGTAGCCACAATAAATACATCAGCACTGGCATATCCAGGGTGTGATGACAGGTGTTTTTCTGCCTGTTCTTAAAGACCTTAACTGTGTTCAAAGCAGCTTTTCTAGGTTTTCCTCCTCTACGTAGCGCTGCAAGAGAAGTTTGCCCATGCCACGGGCCAAGCCCAGCTCCCACTCGCCCTGGCTTGGCCCCATCAGGCTTACCCCATGGCAGCACACGCAGCCATGCTTTAGTATCTCAGGGTTATGGATTAGCACTGGGAGAAGTATTGGAAAAGAGTAAGTTATTCGATGTTTTCTGCCTCCTTTTTAAAATCTATGGATTATCCACAAGTGGATGATCCTGAGACTGACGTGGAAAGGGGAAAGTGAAAAATCCTACAAATCAAATTGAAAACCTCCCACTATTCATTAGCATCCCTGTTTAGGAGTGGATGTTCATGGAAGACAAATAACAAGGACAGAGAATACCTTTGGAGGAATTTGTTGCTACATATTCACAAATATAGCATTGAGGGGTCACTCCAACATGGTCTGCAAAGTTCTGAAAATTTTGGATATTTATCCCCTTGTCCAAACCCACCCCGACCTGGCTATGAGCAGCGGCAACACAGCCTTGTACATATCTTCTGCAACTATTTCCCTTTCCCTTGCTGAAGTCTGGATAATACTCATTCCTCGCTGCTGTGATCACAGCGGAAAACACAAATTCACCCTGTTTCCCTGAAACATAATTCAGTGGGATGTTATTTTATAAAAAAACTATGACTGGTATATTTTTGTTTCACATGAAAAAGACTGGGACTCAATAATGCAGATATGGCCTTATGGGAATGAAATCTCTGCCTATATTTGGCCACACAAATTTAATTTTTGTTAACCCTAAACTGGAAGGAACGCTCAGTATATTTAACAGGAGTGACTGGCAGAGCTGGCTGCACTGCAGACCACAGTATGACTGCCCTGGGCTGAGAATAATAATAGAACTGGAAATGGTTTCTGAATTGCGATGTCCTGGAGAAAGATTTTTTGTTAAAGCAGCTATGTGTGCTCTGAGTCACTGTGGCTAGCCACCGAGCCCTGCGCTGCAGATAGGTCACTGCTCCATCCCAGCCACCGAGCGTCAATCTGCGCCTGGGGTTTTTGTAGGAAACTAGAGGGGTAGGAGGAAAAAGGGAATAAACTAAATCAGCAGCAAATGGCACTAGCAATGCACTGTGAATGAACCAGAAGTTGCTAACCGCAGTGCTGGGCAGGGCACTGAAATGCATTTTGATTTCCTGCCCACCGGTGTAAATAAAGCATCCCTTTTCTCCTGCACAGCCTAGAGAGGGACGGCTGAAGGGTCTTCTGTCACAAAGGGCATGAGAACAACCTATAGGAAATTGCTATTTATTAGGAATTCCTCACAATCCTGAATCTTGCAGCAAACTCCCAAAGGGATGCAGAGAGGAAAGGAAAAAGTACTGGATGTACTTCTGTGGCAACAGAGTCCAGCTACCCCGTCAGAAATGAAAACGCTATAATGGCTAGTGTCCTGACAGACCCTGGGCAGAAGAGCTTTTAGTGAAATTAGATGAGGAGGCCAAGGCCCAGAAAGCAGTGAGACTGAAGACTGGTGTGTCAATAGCTGTTGATGAAGCCTGGGCTCAAATCCTGGCTCCACTGCATCCAACGGGAGGTTTTTCCATTGATGCTCAGTTGCCACCATAGTGGGGATGTGAGTATTGCAGGCAGCTCACAGCCCTTTGAACTATCCTGTCTGTGGGCACAGTAAACCCCAAAACTCATCTGCTGTTGATTGAACAGACTTTTACTGCGTGTGAGGATACCCCCAAGGGCTTGGTGGCTTCGAGCATCTCAGGGAGTTGCAGCATCTGAAAAGCTTCCCCACCATGAGATGTCCGCGTGGTCCTTCGGCACCGCAGAGCAGGGCATTGGGGCTCCTTGTCTGCAGGATCCTGAAGGCAAGAAAGTGCCCGATGGTTTCAGAGGGTCCCTGCTCTGCAGCCAGCATTGCTGGGAGGATGGTGAGCTTAAACACCAGCAAACCAGTTGTCTGAGAGTGCCAGAGCCAGAGCAGAAACCAAGCTGGCCATAAACAGAGCTGGCTCCACAGCGACTGTTTGATTAAAGTTATTTTTGGAATCGAAACCCACAGGTGGGAAGGGAAGCAGAAAGCAGATAAATTAGCCATTAAAAAGCGGTGCGGCCGCATTGCTGAGCCCTGTCAGCCATTTCAGGTGGTGAGTAACAGAGGACACGACAAATCCGTCTTTGTTCTTCTGCTCTCTCGCTGTGCGTGATGGGGAGATAAGGCACTAGGGAAGGATCATTTCGCTGGCGAAACACAGAGCTATTCATTAACCTGCTTGGCTAAATAAAGACCTGATAAGGACAGAGCGCCTGGCAGGGGGCAAGCCCAGGTGCAGTGGGGCCAAAGGCAGCCGTGGCCGTGGGATGGGCAGGCATGTCCGTGTCCTGTGCCGGGGCCACCCAGTCACCCGTGGTCTCATGTACCCAAGATGCCACCATGCTTTTGGGCATGGTCAAAACTCCATTTTAGCAGCCCCCTCTTTGCACAGTGAAAGCAGGCATGTTGAGTAACGGCAGTGATGTGTTGCTGGACCAAGGCATTGCTTTCTTATAGCAGTTGGAGATGCGGCGTGAGTGTTAACAGTGAGAGAGGTAGATGAATATGGATTTTTCATTTTGGTTGTGAAATCCAAAACTGGAGAAAATTAGTAAAACCAAGCATTTTCCTCAACAGGAAAAGAAATGCTCTTTTTTTATTATATAATGCTGGTTTAAAAAATCCATTCCTAAAATTTAGGTCAGTTTTTAAACAGCAAATCTTGTTTCAAAACAAAAAGTCAAAATATTTTCTTTCAATGATGTTGAAACAAAATGTCTCCATATCTCCAAACCATTTCTTTTGACATGTCAAAATGAAACATTTGTACACTTTCTAATTTTTTTCACAAATACCATTGGTTCCTGCATTTTTCAGTGAACTTATCCATTTGAAAAATGTCACTCAGCTCTAAAAATTACCATACATATAGAACTACCTCTGTTACCACATTATGTCTCATGCAAGCGTGCCAAATATGAATTCCTCACAAGGGAGCTGGTTAGACTTTAAAGCTGACCGATAAAGCCTGAGACGGCATAATGCCAATTAAAAGGGTCAAAATGTTAGTAAACTTTCCTTTAACCTGCACCAAGGTCCCACTCTGCAAGTCAATACTATGAGCCAGGATTAGGTGGGTCATCTCACTGTCTCTGAAGAGCACATACATGGAGGGTCAAACCATAGCTTGTACCACCATGCATGTGTTCAGATTAATGCTTTAATTCTTGTTAAAGCAGCCTGTCTAAATCGGGGCTTCCTGGGAAATGCACCATTTTATGGGATCCAGTTGAACTGCGGGTATCTAAAGAAGCTCTTTGCAGGCTTCTTGTAGGTAGGTTGTGTGGGATCTAGCCATAAAATCATGCACGCACATGAAAATCTGGCAGTCCTCCAGAGCCAAAAGGTACATGTAGAAATGATGAGACTGAAACATGCCTCTGCACTGCCACGATGAAAAGAGCATCCCAGAAAGGCTGGCAGGTAGCTGAAATGCTTGGTGTGACTCTTCTTGTCTCACTTGTCTTCAGAAAGCATCTTCTAGACTTCTTCTGGGGTTCTGATCAGCTCAGCTCCCTAGTTAAATGTTATTAGACTGTAGATGTTGCATGATTTTGATGTTCCCATTCCTGGTAGCTGGGTGGGTGAGAGAAGTCCAGACCTTGCTGGGGTGGTGGGGTTTTATGGAGAGTGGCAGCCAGCGAGGTGTCAAACACTCCTCAGCACAGCATCATGGCATATTCTTCTGAGGCCGCTGTTGGCACACAGCAGAGTTTCATTAGCTCACACTGATTTAAATATAAATCCCCTCTTTGTCACTAATCACTCCAGTCAGGGATGGAAAGTCCACAGAGCAAAAAAAATACCCGGTTAGTCAGCAGGTTTGTGAATATTTTGAGATGTTGGAGGTCATAAGTCAGTTTGACGGCATTATCTTGATTATCCTATGGAAGCATTTAGTCAAAAATAGTCTCCAAAAATGCAAGTTTAGCAAAACTTAGAGCTGAAATCATTGGAAAACATCAAACATACTCACCAAGCTAAATTCATGAAGGCAGTTACTGTGTAATAGGCAGATGCTTTTAACTACCCTTTATGTTTTGGTGCTTACTCACATCCAGGAGCAATAATACAGGTGAAAGGTTAGAATAAACAATAATAACTTCCTAAAATCATAATACAGAATTCTAGTTTTTATATTCAGGTCTATCAGCTGCACATGCACATTTGGTGTTTTTTAAACAAATCACACATGAAAATAATCTGCAGGGTTTGCTGCTGTCCCAGGGGAGCTGGCAAGTGTGGCATATGGAGCGATTTTTTTGGGGACCCTTTTCCCAAGGGTATTTTCTCAGTCATCCTTAGTAGTTGGGGATGCAGGAGATGCCTGGGCTGGGAGCACAGCTTCCTTGTGCTCTCTGTGTAATGTGTCTCCTGGCTGTGAAAGGCACCAAAAGGATCCACCAACACTCCTTATCTGCTGCCACACGCGTGCACACACACACACACACACACAATTTGTATACTTTCTTCTCTGTTCGCTGTGCTCCATTACAGTGATTTATGTGCTGTCTGTCATCTGGAGCACTGGGGGAACACAAGAGAAGGAAGAGCAATAAACAAATAATAATCAGCAGAGATAACACAGAAATGAGTCCACAGACGCTACCCCCAAGCAGGCAGCAGTATTAAGCTCCCAAGGAAAGGGGTTAGGGGGGCTCTCAGGTCTCCCAGAGAAGGGCAAAAGACAGAGGCTTTGGCAAGGGGTTAAATCCCATGGAGGAGTGGTCCAGCACTATGATCGTTGAAGGACATGGGCAACGCCAGAACAGACTGACTGTTGTCAAGGAAAAAGAAATCTGATATTGGGAAATAGGAAAAGGAGAGCTGCTCCTAGGGAGGTAAAGAGGGGAAACCCTGGAAGATAGGGGGGGCGGGGAGCGAGGCTGGATTCAGTCTGCGATGCTGAACATGGTGGGAGAATTACATCCCCTCGCCCAACCAGGCAGGTGTTGCGTGTGCTACAAAGCTGATGAGGCCAAAAAATATTCCTCCATTTTACCTGTGTGACCATGCCTTTGATTGCTGTTTTGACACCTCAGGGCTCTTCGTCATGGTCAAAGTACAGCAGCATACTAGAGGCATAGCCAGGGCTGCAGGAATGTAATGTGCCCGGGTATGTGACAGTCGTGTGTGGGACCAACGGGCTCGGGAAAGCGCGTAGGGGTGGAAAGGACATCAGAGATGCACCACCATCCTTATCCATGCAAAAGGTGACATCTGCAAGGTTGTGTCATGGTACCACCGGCAAACAGCAGCAGCGTGCCGGCCCCGATGCCACGACACCCGCCCAGCAGCAGCAGCAGCTGTGAGGACTGTGTGACCGAACACGGACCTCCTCCTCGGCACTCAGCATCACTACATGATTAAAAAAGAAGCGGGGCCCTTTTAGAGATTAGTGGATGGTAAATTATTCCCTTCATTTGTTATTCATGATGAATAATGAATTATTCTCATAACATTTACTATGCTGTTCCTTTATTATACAGGACAGGGAAATGTTTAGAAGCTAATTATTGCTAGGAAGGCTCTACGCTTACAAAATGCGTGACTTTTGCATATTTGTTTTATCAGTGCTTTAAGTGGGGGAAGGGCTGTTTGCCTGTTTTAGCATGTTTCTGTCCCTCTGACACCCAGCCTTGCTGCAAGCCCACGGGCAGGACAGACGTCTCCCTCACCGTCAGCAGCTGAACTGCTCTGTCCCCTTCACACGAGGAGCCCCTGGAGTAGGTCTGGAAAATAAATTGTCACTTCTCCTTACGCACAGCAGCAAGGAGAAGCAGTGTTTCGCTGGCTGGTGGGGCAGAGGTCCGCACCATGTGTCACCGTGGCCGCTGTGCATCTCCCATCGCTCTTTCAAGGGGCTCCCACAGCTGCCAGGACTTCAGCAGCCATGGCTGGGGAGAAATCCTGCGCTTCATTGCCATGTCAGCGATGAGCCAGGGGCTGCGAATGTCCGTCGCCTGGGAAATACCCAGAGCAGCAAGCGATGGCAGGGGTCAACGCCATGCATTGCTGGAGAAGCTAGAGAGCAAAGTCGTGGGGAGCCAGGCGGTGACGGCCTCCTGAACAGGGAGTGGTTGGGGGGATTGTTTGTTATTCTTGTAAGCATTATATTAGGAGACTAAGTGAGTAATATCCTTAACAAGGATATAACAGTGGTCTACCAGAGGCTGTAAATTGTCACTTATAGTTGTCAAAACTAACTGTGCTGTGCTGCTGCTTACCAACAGATTTATCCTGACCATTTATAGTTGATAAATAATTTATCAAATATTTTGAAAAATGCTTTTAAGGAGACTGGAACCTCCTGCCTAGCTCTGCTCCCCTGCATGTGTGGCACAGCACCCTGCTCACCCGCCACGGCCAGCTGTGTCCGTGTCCTGCCCACGAACAAGACATTGTCCTGCATTTCCCCGAGCGTCCTGCTACAGGAAGCCAAGCTGTGAGAAAGGTTGCTCTGTGCCCATAGCTTAGCCCTATTTGTTGCTCCCTGCTTGAAAAGGAGCATCATGGACCCAGCCCAGGCTGCCTCTACCTGGTGGGGCTCTCTCCTTTCTGAGTCCTATGTGATAGCATGTGGGTCCACCCCACAGCGGGTGAGAGCTGGCAGAGATACCACTGACCTTGATGGAGTAATATACGTTTACAGCAGGAGATGAGCTAGTGCTGTGCTTTCTAATATCCTTCTTATCTACATTATGTGCCTAATATCAGTGTCCTCTTGTGGCCTCCAGTGATACCCTTACATATCTCTGGATAGCTGTTACCATAGCTAAGCCAGTGAGAGGTTTATAAACCCATGGGGAGAGATAGTTCAACGCCATGTTTCTGAATAATTGATTATCACACGCTTCAGTATAAAACTGATCTTCAGTGATACCCTTTTGACTGTGCCTCATCATCCCTTTTTGTTTTATTTTGATTCCCCAGCAGAAATCTCTCTCCACCAGCTGCTTTTGTAACCTGGTAAGAGCATTGTGAGCTGCCAGTAAATGATCTTTTATTTTATTTTTCATCCTTGTAGTGGTAAATTATTGTGTCAGCACAGAGACGATGCAGGTGACTAACCTCATAAAATGTAGTAAATGATTAATAAAATCTCAAATAACAATAGCTCCATGGGCAGATCATAACTCACCACTCTTGAGCAGACCGCACGCCTTTAGAGGACACCAGCTGATTGCTCTGTGGGGGAGATATTTTAGCCATGAGTCAACAGAGAAACGCCAACCTAGGGACAGCTCGTCAGCGTTGACAAGAAGTATATCAGACCTTGATTTTTAGCCATAGGGAACACCCACTGCACTGAGTGATTTCAACATGAGCTGGGTCCCGCAGGCAGGCGCTGTGCTGCGGTCCCACCCGGAGCCGGGACGCTGTACTTGCGGAGCACATGGCCACCGAGGCGCACGTGCTTCAGCATCTGGGCAGGGGGACACGTGTGAGCATGGAGGGATGCTCACACCACACGTGTGGGTGATGGAAGGATGCTTTGCTAAACTGCAGCCGTGATCCCAGAGACCCAGAACAACTGCGCCTTTTTTTTTTTTCTTTTTAAACAGGGAAAATTACTCTTGGTGAGGTTAAATTAGCGACTATGGGTGGAAGGGCTGCTAGGTTGAAGCATGATCTCAGCAGATTTCAGAGCGGATGAGGTTTTAACATGCAGTGACAAAAGCGGTCCCCTTTTCCTCAGTTGTTTCTGCAGCAGAACGACTGTCCGGAGGGCACTTGAGCGCTAAATGGGAGCAGACATCACCCTTCAGAAATTCCTTGCCTGGATCCTTGCCTGCCCTTTCCAGTGGGAAGCTGCCCACAGGCTGGACCACCAGCAGCAGGACTGGGAAAGGTGCACACAGGAAGATGCTTTCTGTTCATATTTAGTTTTATAGGACCTACAAAACTCGGTGCTACACAGGCTGTACTTCAGCTGCATCCCCATCGGTTTGGCATTTACCTCCATAGACATAGTATTCTTGCAGCACACAAAGAAGTGTCTTTCTTGAAGCAACTGTTTATCCCCTGAAGGCACCATATGGGACAGAAACCTCAGAGAAAGGGAAACAAACTGTACTTTTCCATGTGACTCCAATTATTAATATTCCAGTATTGGCCAAGCACTTGTAGAGCTGTAATGAGAACATCCTCTTATGTGCTGTTTCCAGAATTTATGCACAACAAGCAATACATAAATATAAATTAATGAAGCAACTATAGAAAAATTAATTAAAACATGAGAGGATAGAAGCCTCTATTCAGCCCCCTAAAAAGGAAAGACATGTTCACAAACAACTCCCTCCTGCTCAGAAGAAAGCTCTCAATTCCAGAGGAAGGAAACCATTAATTTTTTTTTTTAATTGCACAATACTTTTAAATTAATTTCCATAAGCACCACAAACAGCAAATGGAGGAGGGAAAAATCAAAGATTTCACTATTAAATTAGTGCTTGGGAGACGTTTCTTGCCTGTTGGTTACGATCCAAACTCCCAATATCCCGTAACTTGCCCGTGGAGGCAGACGTGCAGACAGCAAGTGGCAGCCTGGCTGTAGTCCTCCATGAAGGCCATAATGTCAGGGCTTTACTAACGGCACCTAAACCTATAAATCCACAGCTATAACCACTAATGCATTAACTAGCCTAAATTAAAATTAAAAACTGTAAAAGAAGACAACTGAAGGTGAAACCCAGACACGCATGAAGAGGTTGATTTTTTTTTTTTTTTTGCCCAGTGTTTCAGCCACAATCTGGACAGGGTTTGCCACCAGAAGGTGGCAAGCAGAGTTGGCTCAGGCTCCAGCGCACCATGGGAGCCTCTCCGTCGACCATCTCGAGACATAGCTCATCCTGCTGGAAGCAAACAAGGGACAAAGCAGGGAAATGGGCAAGGAGCAGCTCGTGGGCTGGCCAGGCGGAGAGCCATGGACCATGCTTGGCAGTCAACACGGGCAGGCTGGAAAACCTCCTGCAACCTGCTCTTCCTCCCTACAGATGACATCTGCAACTGTATTTTCATTTCTTCTGTGTGTCACGGTGATCATCCCTTTGGGTCCCCGAAGAGGCACGAGCCATTTCTGGTGTCAAGGAGCCGCCAGACAGAGTCATGGCCACGCACTGGACTTGAGACCATCAGTTGCAAACTGCAAAACACTCTGATCCTGTTTTTCCTCAGGCTTTTCCAGCTGAGGGCAGGGGATGCCTGTTCACTTTCAGTGGAAAAAAAGTGGATCAGTGTGACTGCCTTTTACAGCAAAATAACTGGAAAACAGGACAACTCGACGATGCTTTTCCTGCTTTTCCAAGAAGTGCATGAGACCTGCTTCCATGGGGGGGATGAGCACACTAACACTAGGATAAATAAAAGCCACACTGTCCTCTGCATGGTTGCATACATCTAAATGAATAAAATAATAAATCTTGGGGGCTCAAGGTACTCCAAGTGACCAATTTAGTGGAAGAGCTCTCTGGCACCTCCCGAGCATCCCCTCACCTCCCCCATGATGCCCATTACAGCGGTGTTTGCTGTACACCGCAGTGCCCTACAGCAATGCTAGTTCATGGACACATGGCTTATCTGTTACATTACAAAAACATCAGCGCTAACACTACGCACATACTTACCGCCTTTTATCTGAGGGACTAAAAGGGTTGGACCCCCATTAACGCTAGCAACCGTAATGATAATATTTTATTTCTCCAGCACCCAGTGCCGAGGTTCCTGAGTGTTTTTCTTCAGGCAGCACCCTATTGACTTTATGTGCGGCTGGAGGTTTGCCCAGCTTGGTGCTGAGCGCCGGTTTGAGCCAGCACTTCAAGGAATTGATTAATGCTGCTTTCATCCCAGGAGTTCAAGGTGCTTAGCAAATGACTGAACTTCATTTGACCTACAAAATAGAGTACATTTTACAGCATCTACCTCAGAGATTGGTGAACAGATGCAGATTTACTAAAAATCATGCATGTGAGCATGTGAGCCGGGGTGTCAGGAAAGAGCTGCCGAAAGCGCCGACCTCCAGGCCATGCCTTGTCCCCAGCCATCCCCTCCCTGCCCTGCCCAGGCAAAGGCCACCACTGCCTTCCTAACACTTTCCCTCCTCGGCTAGGAGCCGCTCTCTGGGATTATTTTGCATTCTGCATTTATTTATTTAAGATCAAAAATACCATCTGTTAACCGCAATGGGTAAAAATAATAATATTTTGCATGTGCCTGGGGTTTCCTCCTTGAAACTTTCATACAAACAGTATGAAATCAATTGTCACAGTGAGCTGGGCAGGTCAGTGCCTAGATTAATGTACATATATTCGCATGAATGGCTGAGGATGATGTTCAGGATTTACAACAGTGCAACTGAGAAGTCAGTCAAGACCTGGGGGAAGCAGCGGTTGGGTCAGGACAAGAGCTCAGGGTTACCAGAGTCCTCAGCTTAAACCGTGCTCTCGACTTTATGCAAAGTCCGGTTAGGAGGATGTAACCTGGGACGAGGAGTCCCACCTAACGCTGCGGCAGGGTGATCTCAGCCTGCGGCTTTATTATGCCCAGACCGCGTTGTTTTGCTCTTTTCCCTTCTTTCTGTCCCTTTCGGTAGTACTTAGAGCTGTGCTAACAGCAGCTGGTTCATCAGTCCGCTCCCAGCTGGCAGGGAGCAGCTCTGCCTGGGGCCGTGGCCGAGCATCCCGCTGGTGGTGGTCGTGGGGAGCTTTGCCTCCACCAGGGACCTCAACGCCTTCGCTGCCTCCAACCCCGCCTGGCGTCAGCTCACACGCTGGGACGAACCAGAGCGTAGAGCCCGTTTCCTCATTTAACAGAGCTTGTTAATTTTTCTCTTTTATAACCTACAGCATTATCAGCAGCAAATTACCACTATTGATAACTCATTAACAAATAAAATGAAAGACAATGCCGCTGACTTCTGTATGAAGCTGTGTCTGAGTGGCTCTGGCTGCTGCTTGTTGGGCTTTTAGTATTCATTAAGGCCAGTAAATGGTATGTGTTTAAAATGCTGATCTACGCAGCATGTGTTGAACTCTCAATCTGCATTAGCTGAGACAGTGGTTTGTACCAGCTCTGCCGCCTAACTAACTTGATTTATCATCGTTTCCTAAGCTCTGTTTATGAGGCTGTTTTGTTTGTAACGACTTAATATTTTTTTCACATGGGAGAATTTATCAACATCTGTGCATCACATTGCGTTGGGCGTCCGGGTGGCCTTGATCGTACTTGTAATGCCGGAGTAGATCTGGGGCGGAGGGTTGCTTTGACGGGAATCCTGTGACTGCTTTCCAAATGACAGCTAATTTAAAAGGTGGTGCTTCCTCTGGTCGTTAGCCTTGATAGAAGGAAAACCACATTATCATTTCCTCTCCTGTCCTTTCTCCATCTGGTTGAGAAAAAGGAGTGCAGGCAGTGAGAAGGGCAGTCAGGCTGGGGAACTCCCTGCCACGGGCTGCCAGCCAGGGCGAGCGGCAGATTAAAAGATGGGTTGGACGTTGGTACTGGTAAAAAAATGATCTTTGTGCATGTCACTAGGCGCTGCGCACGTGGCATACTGCTCTGACATTGGCTGTGTCCTCTCCAGCCAGCTCGACCCTGACCTGATAAGATGCTCTGTGCTGCTTTGGCTCCTCTTACCTCTTAAGGCTGCAGCTCCGTCACATCAAGAGTACATAGAAACTGTTCCTTAGCATGTGTACCCGCAACATTTTCAGCTGGTGCCCTCAAAACCTGGCTCACAGTCTCCTGAAAGCATGACCTCAGAGACACTTCCAGGCACGTTGCTATTCAGCAAAGACTGGGCACCTTATAGCGGCTTAATGATATCATTAAGCTTCTTCCAGTGGCCTTGGGATCCCCTCCGGCCTCCCTTTTGCAAACCGAGACAGCTTCCCGAGAAGGAATTCCCTTACAGAGAAAACGTCTCTATGCGTTTGTGGCTTTGGGGTTTTTTTAAAGTCAGGGAAAAAAAGCTAAATATTAAAACATGAGAAGCTTTCTCCGATATGGGATTACATCCAGCTTTACCAAAAATATGTGTGGTTTCCTACTTATCTGCCTCTGAGGGTGGAAGATGGACGTCAGTGTCTCCAGAGAGGCTGGGACGGAAACATCAGATAACGTAATTGTGAAACGCTTTGGGCTTAGAGCACGCAGGCTCTTTTGGGTCTCATTGATGGCATTGGGAGCTTATTTCAGTGGCAGATATGAACCCAAACCACTGGACTCCCCACAATGCCTGCCTTGAAAAGCCTTTAAGGTGGTGGCACCTTTTCAGGCCTCCGCGCTGGCCGGCTCCTCACCTGGTTTAACTCCGCAGAGGGAGAGCACCTTCTCTCTGAGCTGGGTCCTTGTTCCTTAGCAAACACGCCTCCGTTCCTGTGCGAGAGGGAGTTCCCACCGCTGTCAGCTAGGCACACGGCTATTTTGCAATAGCAGTACGTGAGGATGAAGGCTTCAAGTTCCTGGAATAAACGTAGGGGTTTTTTTCATGGTAATTGGAGTATTTTTGTGGAGGAACTGCTCCTCCCTGCACTGTCTATAGTTTTGCATGCCTTGAAAGCTGCCTTTGGAAAGTCCGCATGTATTTCATACCATTACCCCTTAGGATCCAGATTTTGATCCTCAACATAACGCCCTTATTATTATTGGTTTTATTACTGTCATCTGTTTCCATGAGCACTTGGAGAACTCCAGGGCCTTCAGTTCTTGAGAAGATCAGAGCATGGCCCACTGTAATGAAGCGACCTGTTATAAGGTCACACCTTAGAAAAAACGAAGGGTGGCACATGCACAATACCAGAGAAATCCTTGACATATTCCTTTTCAAGGTGATATCAACAACAATATTTAGTATGAGCAATTTCTGTTTGGACCAGACAGCAAAGGTTTCTCTATTCTCAAGCAGATTACTAGCTCTGCTTTTTTATCTGTTCTCAGTAACTTAGACTAAATGAAATATGGTGCATGGGTACACGGGTACTTGTTTCACCATTAGGAAAATTCCCAGTTACTGGGAAATTTCTTTGGCTGGACCATAGACAAAAAAAATCAAGGAGGAAGACCGTTCTTATGGCTTGGGGAAAAAAAGTATTCGATCTTGCTATTGAGAAGCCAATTGACCCATGTGAGGAAGCCACCTTTGAGCTGCACAAGGCATCAATGGGGGGAATAGAGAACCAAGGTGCTGCTCATCTGATTCCAGATCTCTTCATGCATCAGATTGGTGTTACAGCAATGGTAGCAGTAGTCCTCTTGTAAACACACTTTACTAGGTCACACAGTGCATTTGTTTCCAATTTACTTATTCCTGGAATTTGGCATATAACTTCTCATCCACAGTGTCTGTGGAAAGTTTTATTAGAAGGGGAAAAGCAGTGAATAAGAGTCACCAGTCCTGGATTTGATTCCTGGCTCAGCCACTAACTCAGGACATCGTTATGCAAACAGACACTTGGTTATCTGGCTTCATGCTAAAGACTTGCTGTCATGCAGGACTGGGGCAATAACACGGGACTTTGGGGGAACATCTCTGTGTCTCTCCATTTACTCAAATATAAAATAGCTCTAAGAATACTTCTCTCCCAAGGTTGAGCTGTCATTTATGGGTTCGCTTGGAGATCTTGGAGGGAAGTGCTATTAAAGCACAGAGAATGATTATTAACTGATGGAAAGGTATTTTAATGAAATATGCTGGCAAGCTTCCCTTTACTGTACGGTGCCAGTGTTAAATAGACTGCTTGAAGAGCTGCATATCTTCGCTTTCTGAGTGATTGGCTGAGTAATAATCAGAGCTGCTTCCCCTGGCACATTTGTTGCTAGGTCGTTCTTGTTTCTTGCCATCTCTCCTTCATCTCCTCCCCAATAAATTCAGCATCAGCTCAAAAGCTGAAGGAATCCACAGTTGTAACATGTAATCCTTGCGTGAGTTTCTCACCATTGGGAAGCATTTCTCGGGGTTGTCCAAATGACACGTACTCCCTTTACATAACCATCCCAAAAGCTCAGTCAACTCTGTCTCCCAAAAGCTTTCACTGGTCCCAACTACTCCGTGGCATCTGTGGTTTGGGTTAGCCCATGCAGGATAAATGGCAAGGGGATGCAAAGGGAATCAGAAGAGATGCAGAGATGTGATTTTTGATTGGGATGAGTTTCTTGGGAAGCATCAGCGGTACTGGTGGCACAAAGCTTAGCCGGGGTCTGAGACCATCACCTTAGTGTGGGGCAATCCCTCACCCACCTAGTCCCTGGGCATGGTCATTATTTGTGAGGTTTGGCATTGTTTCACTTGTGTGAAATCATTTTTCGGTCGTGGAAGGCACGAGGAAGCCGCGGTCGTTAGTGAAGGCTGGTGAACAGAGTCTCAGCAAGCAGTTGAGCTCTCCCCAGCCCTTGGAGCAGCTGTGCTCGAGATGGGAAAATGCTGCACGTTCTCCCCATGAGCACTTTATCAGATACCATTTCCTTGTGAACAACTTTTTTTGCTGGAATTGGACCTAAATGTGCTCTGCCGGGAGGACCATTCCCCTGAGCTGTCCCCATCCAGTGGCAATATGTCCTCGCAGCCAATGACCACTGCGGACTGAGACGACCTCCACGTAACTCGCCCAAATATTCCTGTATCCAGAATACAGTCATGTCCTCAGCATCAGCAGGGGTAGCAGCTGCTTTTCATCAGACAGTTTTTCCCTAGGTCTGCAGAAAGAGGTGACTTTGGAGGAATGCCCCAATTCCTCGTCCTGAGAGCTTGGAGTTACCCATAAACTCTGGATATCCTCTTTGTTCACATCAGTCTTTCTGGGTGCCGTGGAGAACTGAGAACCAGAATGTTGTTTTGTGGCCATCTCTAGCTGATGTCACATCTCCTGGCATGGGAAATAGATTGGTAAGTCCTCCCATGTTCATTCAGCCCCTGCCAGTGTGCAATATGAATGGGAAACCAAAACAAACCCAAAAACCCCTGCAAGCAGAGATCATTGTAGAAAGATTGACTTCTGCAACCCAGTGCTACCTTCGAGGAACACAGCGAAAGCCAGCCAAAGACACCATCTGTTTGTGGCGGAACGTGTAAATTTATATCTATTTCTGAATTCTTGAGTTATGAAACTGGAAATGCCTCAGCTGCAGTGTGCATAGTACATGAAACAGCATGGAGATCCACTCTGTGTTTGATCCCAGGACATGTGGAGCGCCTACTCATATTGAAACTAAACTAAATGAGGCAAGACTGAAGCAGCCAGCAGGAACCATTGCAAAACTTCTGTGTCTCCTGAGGCCTTTGCAAATCTCTTTCAGAGAACTCACCAGGGCTTGCCATGGAAAAGTAACAACAACTTGATGAGCCAGTTTCCCACATTATGTATCAGACATTTCCAGTGCCTTTTCCCCAAAAATCAGCTGGCTTTCTGATTATGAATCACGCAGTTTGCATCTGCCAGAAGCCTGACTGTATGGTCCCAATTTTCGGTTCTTCTGTTCTCTTTCAGTAGTTCACCTCACACCTCTTCTGCTTCTCTCAATGCCTATTCCTCACACCGAGAGGGTGACTTTTTCATCTCCAACATCCTTAAAATGTTTTGGAGGGATCCTCGTATCTCTTGGCAGAAAGGCCATCCATCATGAAAGGCCAGCAGCCCAGATGGCACAGTGAGCTTTGCAGATTGTTCTGGGCAGCCGAGAGGTGGGTCCCACCTACTGACCATGGGCTGGAACCCCCTGCTTTGGACACCAGCACTTCAGGTTAACACGGGCCCTTGATCTAATAACTCTCAGCCTCTGGTATTAGTGTGTATCAGCCTATGGTCCACTATGTCTGTTTAAACTGGTCATTCTTCAGGGCAGGAATTACTGTTGTGAGTGTTTCTAGCCCAGAGGGGCCCGAATCCTTCTTGAGTTTTCAGCGTGCTCCTATACAACAAACAGTGACAAAGATGGGAAAGAAAGGGAACAGCCACTAGAGTGTGGAGCATTTCCATGAACTATTACAGAAATCCTAAATACCATTGGCACAGAATGATTATGGTGGTTTTTGCAAGAGTGAATATCCTTTGACTTTGGTGGTCAAGGTGAACATTTTCTTACCCATGTTCTAGCCTATCATCACACAGGTTGTGTGTTAGAGAGCTCCGTCTTTTTGATATAACTACCCTGCTCATTTGTCTCACAAATACATTGCACCCTCCCTTGATTAAAGTTGCATAGAGCCTTCAGCTGTGTCAATGGTGTAATTTGCATTTTACTTGGCTTACCAGCCTTGGGGCTTTGTCTTATGTTATATAGGATATGCTATACAACAATTAGCCTGGAACCAAGACAACATGCGTTTGCATGGTAATGAGCTATTTTCTTCTTGCAAAGCCTGGCTTGTGTTGAAGGATTGTATTCCAGTCATTTTCCAGTCATTTAGCGTGATTCTTGCATGTATTTTTCAAAAGGTTTTGGCCAGCCACACTGCTTTGGGATGGTACGAATACGGCTGCTGGGGCTATTTGCTACCAGTCCTCAAGCTGGCAGGGCTGACTGCAAATAATGTGGAACAGGTGAAGAATCAGTTTGGTCCTTTAATTATTATTCTATGATTGCCTAACATCAGGCTTTTGAACTGTTCTCAGTTTTTTAAAAAATAGGTTATTTTATAGTTTTGAGTCATTAGCTGGATGCCGTGAAACACTTTCAGCACCCTTAGCATATTCTTGCTCTCTTCTGATTTCACAGGGTTTGGGCTCTTTCCTATTTATTAATGCTGCCCCTTGGATAATTACATCTCTCCTCCTCTGCGATCACCTCTGATCATATTATAATTTCCTTTAATCTTCATATGAAATTTCCTTAGATTCAGGATCCAGAATGAATTTGAGTACTATTGATCAAAATAATGTGCCACATCTTAAAAGAGCCCTTACCACATGACGTATATCCTTGCAGCTCATTACAGCAGAATCACTTTGAAATGCAGTCTTGTCCCCTTCCCTGTAATGGGAAGAAATGATCTAGTCTTGATTATACTATTGTTCCCCCTTTCAGTGTAGGATTAACATCAATCAGCTGGACAGCATGATTGATTTTCTAATTAATAAGGCATTTGTATCAGCTTGCATAACCACACAAAGCTTAATGGGTTCCCTACTGAATCTGAAAACTGATTTTGTGTGTGTGAATTTACTTCTGCACTTGGAAGCTTTTTCACCGGTGGTAAGGCTAGTTAGAGCATCCTTCGCATAGAACTCTCCAGTGTAGTAAGTGCTTTAAAGGGTGTTTCACCAACCACCACAACCAGATTTAAAAGCTTATTTTGAACTACAACTTTTGTCCCAAGCCTGAAAAAAAATTAAGAGGTGTGGGGGGAGAGAGTTAATGCCCTTCAAGGAGAGCTCAAAATAAGGTGGTCGGAGCAGCATTACGCAGCGGGAGCCCCAGGGGACAGGGCTGGCATGTGGGATAGGGTCATCCTGGGGCTGCTCTAGCTTAAGCCTCGCTGCCTTTCGGTCAGCTTTGCGCCGCTTGGTTTGCTTTATGCTAAAAAAAGTCCTGGGCTATCGAAATGGCCCAACCAGCTTTACCCTGAGCTCTGGGAGTGTCTGCATGCTCCCCCACGGGGCTGCATGCCATCCTGTCTGCATGTCAGTGGTAGCTGTGCCCTCAAAGAAATGCTAGAGCATAGGGAGATCCCCGCACTCCCGGCTCTCTTAAACGTCAGAGGTAATGGCTGGAGAAGAGAAAGGCCACTTAATAACCTTAACTCTGCCCCACGCCAGGAAAACCTGACTCTGGCTGCTGCAGACACGAGACTGGAGGGTCATGGTGTGACCGGGTGGTGACAAGGAACTGGGCATGTCCTTGGTGAATAAGTAAGCAGAAAACCTGGAGGAGAGCTGTCCCACTTTGAGCTCCTATTCTGGGTTACGGCAGCTAATTGCTGCGACAGCATAAACGATTTACACGCATGTGGCTGGCACAGGGTGTGAGGATCCCCACCTCCCCCTGCGTTTGAAGGGCTGTTTGCAGCCAGAGGCATGGCTGCGCCTGCAGCAATGCACCCGGAGCACGCTGCATGCTGGGTTCAATTTCCATGGGAAGATGGGGATGAACCCAGGCACAGGCTGAGCAGAGAGGGTGTCCTGTGGGACCTGGCTGCAAGAAAAACACTGGCTCGAGAAATTCTGGTCTGATGCACCAGTTTCTTGCACCTGTGACCTTCCCACGCTGCCAGTCTCAGGGGAGCAAAGCTGAAATCAATGAGAGGAGCTGGCACCTCCTTTGATTTGACTTTGATCAGGCTGTGCTGAGAAAACGGTTTAATTCCCATTTTGCATTGTTGTGTCTTTCAACAAAAGGACAGAAACTGCAGGCTCTGCTCCTGTTATGAATCTCCCTTTGGCCACATGGTCCCCAGGAGCAAAAAGATGAAAAAAAGAATAAATCTTGCAGGCAAGCCAAACAATACGAGGTCAAATACGTTCCATGATTTTAATCTACCTTGTAAATTAAATGCAGTGTGGATGGGAGAATGGTACAGCTTCTTCGCAGTCTTCTGCCCTGACTTACACTTCTCCAGACCCCCTTGCACTAAATTAGAAATCTGATGGCGAAAGCTATACATCAGCGCAGATTTTGGCCCCTAGCCCCTACATACTGTCTAGAGAACGAACAAGCTTCACCGCGTTAAAATAAATAGACTCATATGCAAGCCTGAGATGATTTAAATCAGCTCTCTGGTGCGAGCAGCAGTGGCCACCCACGTTGTAGTTGCCGCATCTGGGACAGACAGTCAGGGATGGCAGCTCCGGGCGGCGGGGGGGACGGGGGGATCGCACCACTCACAGCTGCAGGCAGAATGTGAATTTAAAGCTTTGGGGGAAAGAAGGCTCTGGGAATAACCCGCTACGCGAGCTGTGCAGGCTGCTACAGACCACAATGTGCCGCACATGGGGCTGGGGAGTTCCTGGCTGGGTCAAGCTGATGCACTTTATTCCTTGAATGATAGGGCCAAAATGGTGATGTTGGTTTAAGAGGGGGTGGTACTTCCAGTAAAATGAGAATATTACGATTTGGCTTTAAGCTGTGCTAATCTAAAGTGATTTACTACACGTAACACGATGGCATCTCATTCTCTGTTGAGATATAACGACATACAGTTGGAGCTTCACGTCAGATCAGCCCTGGCATGTCAGCCAGTTTGGCCCCCCAAGGACAGACTGGTTTGCTGCTAAGGAAAACCCCAGTCTGCACCAGCACCTCCACACCTCAGAGCAGCAGCCGAGGACACAAACTCTCAAAGCCTTTTGTATAGCAGTATCCCAATTCACCTGATATAAAAAGTTATGTGATTTCTCTATCTAGGCAGGAAAAAAAAAAGAAAATTAATAAAAATGGTGGCTGGAGAAATCATACGGTAATGATGCAGGACAGGCTGAGTTCACGGAGCAATGCCTCAGGTTACTGCCCGTCAGCTGGGCCGTGGGACCTCCGTGGGGATGCTGTTGGCTAGCTGAGACTGTGCAATCGCTTTAAGCCTCCAGGGATGAGGTTTAAACAAAAATATTTCAGCCCTCCTTGATAAGATTAAAAACACACACTGTTATAATGACTCAGCTGATGTGTAGTAAGGGAGGAGAAGGTGAAGCGCGTGTGCTTTTGACTTGTACCGCCATCATGAGAGGCTGGCACAAGCCCCAGGGCTCGGGGACCTTTTCTTTCCTGGTGCCCCAGCTGAGCAGGGAGGAGATCTGGGGGCTGGAAGTGCCTCGTTTGGCCATCGGGCCAGATGCCTCCCCATCAGAGCAGTGAGCAGTGCTGGGTGCAGGTTCTCCTGCCCTCCTTTGGATGCTAAAGGAAGATTTCCAGCTCTTGAATTAACCTTGGAGGTTTTCCCTGGTTCTACTCAGCTTCCAAGCTTTGCCGAGGCCACTGCTGGAGGCAGACGGCTGCGGGCACGTGCAACCCCAACACACGACTCTGCTGCGAAAAGAGCAAAACCCCATCACCTGGGCAGGCTCCTGCTTCCTTGGCTTTCTCTTCACCTCTCAATCTCCTGGCAGATACCCATCGATTTTTATACAATGTATCGCGTGATACACATATCCATCTTGGAGATGCTCAAGATTGTTGCTGTGATCTTTGATTGGAACAACATGGGATGTTGGAGCACCAAGTGCTAACAGCTCCTCTTGCAAGTTGTTAACTCGATTCTCATTTAGATTTTATATTTCTCCTATGTTTTATCCTTTTGGGGAATTTGTCATCCCTAATTAATCTTGGAACATGTAATATTTTGTGTAACTGCCTTATTGATTGTACTAAATGTGCAATCATTTATTGTTTTACTTACTCTGTTGGCTGAATGGCATTTTGTTTTTTGAGACCAATTCATCCTTTGCTCATCGGTTCAAAATCACTGGAGTTATTCAATGAATTCACAGATTCATTATATCTTGTTAATAAAACAGGATAAAGACATCTTTTAGAAATAATTTTGTTTCATTTGGTTTCCCCAGAATAGAAAAGGAGATGAAATATTAACCAGGCTTTCCTAAGCAAGACCATCTGTATTTTCCAGTCTTTTTAGCTGAGTGGTGAGAAGTGACAGTCAGCAAGTTTCTGCTGCACACCCAGCCTGGCCAGCTGGCTGAGCGGGAAGGGCGAGCACAGGGGATGCTCCTGCCGTGCGATGCCGGTGAGATGTCCCACTCCATGCGTTTGAAGCAGGATGGGACCATCCCCCGGTAGCACCGCCTATTCTGATCAGTTCAGAAGATCTCAGGAAAGACCTGGTGGAAAGCAGATATCTCTGGTCCTCCCCACAAAGGCAGAGTTATGTCATTTGGACGTCCAGGTTTTCTAGTGCACCGCATATACTCAGTCTCCGAATTTCAGATTTTTCACCTGTAAGCAGAAATACTCCTTACTTCACTCAGCAGTTGCACCATAATATTTTTTATTTCTTTTTTTCCTAAGGATTTTTTCTTTATAAACACTTGAGCTACGTCTCCAGCTGATGGCAGCTCTGTGGTGGCATCCCTGGTGCCGCTGGAGCCGCAGCATTTTGCAGAGCAAGGTTACAGCCTATGATACCTAACTCAAGGCTGGAAATGGATGAGAAGAGGACAAGAGGAAATGGCCTCAAGTTGTGCCAGGGGAGATACAGACTGGATATTAGGAAAAATTTCTTTACTGAGAGAATGGTAACACAATGGAATAGACTGCCCAGGGAGGTGGTGGAGTCACCCTCCCTGGAGGTGTTCAAGGAGCGTGTGGATGTGGCATTGTGGGACGTGGCTTGATGGGCATGGTGTTGTGTGGTGTGGGTGGTGTGTGTTTTTTTCTTTTTTTTTTTTTTTTTTGGTAATGGTTGGACTTGATGATCTTACAGGTCTTTTCCAACCTTAGTGATTCTGTGATTCTGTCTGATTCTGTGAAGAGAGAGATGTTTTCATCTCACTAACTGAAAAAAAAAATCTTGCTTCTTATCTATAAATATGCTCACCAAATTTCTACCTGCCCTCTCCAGTGTATTATGCAGCCCATGCTGTATTCCAGCCTCTGCCAGTAAAGATGTAGAAAACATTAGGATTCTTCATCATCTGCCCAGGAATAAAACCCTCCTGGGCTCAGGCAGTCTGTGGCTGTGCTGTGCCCAGGACAGCCAGGAGCAGCCCCTCACCACCCCTGATTTTGGTGTTGTTACGGATATCTCTGAAGCCAATTACCACCCTCTTCCCAATTCTTCCTTGTCTTTAGGGAAGCTGTTGCCTGTGAGATGAAATATGCCCATAGTATCTCTGACAACAAACGGTCTGGGAAAGCTGTCGCACATTGTAGTTGTGGAAGGACACACACCGAGACCTGATCCGAAGTCCATTACAGCCGGTGGGGTTATTCCCATTGACCTCTGCAGGCTGTGGATCAGGAGGCTTTTTGATCTAGAGCAAGCCTTTCCCCAGGGGTGGGGTATTAGCTTTGAAATGTCTCCTTCTGCCTTTCAGAAAAAAAATCTCATCCTAAAAGGTGAAATTACTTAACTCACTGTGTGTGTCAGCCTTTAAAGTGACCTGCATTTGTTTTTTTCATCTGCAACTAGTCTCTGCAGAAACTACAGATTATCCAGGGTTAGGCAAAAACCCATCTCCCAGCTGCAGAGCAGAAGTGCATTCCCATCGCTAATGGAAGAGTTAAGAACAGAAGTGTCTGAGCAGCTGCCTGCTTAAAATCTCTGGCTAAGCTGGAGATCGGCGCAAATATTTTTACTTTCTTGCAGAAATGGAAAAAGGAAATAAAAACCCAAACCCATTTTGTTAAAGGCCAGCTCAAAGCAAAATATTTAGATACTTTTTTATTATTTTTACTAGTTCTTTTTAATTGAATGCCGGTACATTTGGTCTCAGCAGACCTGTCGCTGCAGCAGCTGAGAAGAGGGGAGCAGAGGTACCCCCAGACCCATTCACCCTCTGCTCTGTGCTCTGGCACTCCCCAGAACAAGTGCAATTGTTCAGATAGAGGAATGGTTTGCAGGCAGTATTAGATAATTCGGAAAGCACTTGGAAACTTGGAGTGAGTCACGCTGAACAAGGTGAGAGAGCGGAGAATTTTGGGGCGGTTATTTGGCTTTTCAACACATCAGGCTCAAAATGAGTGCTATTATTTTTAACATTATTCGCTGATGTCATCGTAGCATCTGCTTGAAAGCTGGTGGGGTTTTAAATGACCTGCAGAAAAGGTGAATATATTCAGGTGTGTAGCACACCAAGGGCTGGACATGCAGTTTGGTCAGACACTGCCACGGCACGAGGGGGTTAACTGGTCCATGGCACGACGCACAACGCTCCGGCGCAGCACGGACACTAACCATTCAGCTGCGACTGGGGAGGGAAGCCTGTGCTTGCAGGGAGATGCGATGAGACCCAGGCTCTTGTTTTCTCTTCAGTTGTACAGAGATGTGGCTGACCAGTCATGCATGGCGTCACCCAGCTGTCCGGGGAAAGAGATGGGCAGAGGGAAGGGCTGCAGGATAAATGCCTCCCAGTTCCTTCTCTCTTGGATCGCCTCCTCCTCTCACCCCTGAAATATTTCCGAGGAAGGGTTATCTTTCCTTAATCGCAGAACGTTGTGCGGTGTCTCTGTAATATTAAAATCTCTCCTGATTTTCTAGGGGTATTCTGTTAATTAGTAGGTTTCTCCTCCCAACTAGGCTGTAAATGGAAAGAGTACTTACTAAACCGACTGCCCTACTTCTGTAGCTACTTGGAGGAATGCTAAGATGGATTAACATGCATAGCAGAAGGCTTATGACCCTGGGAGACAGAAGAACCTGAAATAACCTTAATATCCTGTCAACTTGTATTACCGAACCTCAGTGAACAAGAAGAGCCTATTTAGTAGCCTGTCTTGGAGGAAAAAATCATCTTTTTTTTCTGGCTTATTCCTCCCTCTTTTCATATGGAAGTGTTGTTTTTATCTCTCCTGACTTTATTTTTATGAGGCACAATAGAGCTGCATCACCCCCCCACACCTCCCCATCCTAAATAACACCCCCCATGCACAGAATGGCTCCGCTCCCGAGAGGCGCCTTTGTTGTGCTGTTGTGCGATGAAAACCATCTGCATCCAGCCAGGCTGGGCAGAGGGAGCTGAGCTGACCCCGAACGCTGCTGCGGTGGCACATCGTGTCCACGCGTGACGTTATCGATGTCACCCCTGGGCTCCTGCATGCTTCGTGCGCCTGCAGAGCCGGCGCTGGGTGGTGCGGAGGCACCGTGCTGCCTGCGCTGGGCAGAAGGAAGGTGAGCTGCTTTAAAATTGTGTAAATCACCTCTTTTAAATATTTTATTCTCCTCCATGAATTGCCATTGTGGATTTCAGAGCTGCTCCAACTGGAGCCTGCTCAAAGCTATAAGCACCCGTAACGCCCACACCAGTGCCTGCCCCTTACAGCCACAAATGCTGTTTGAAGTCCAGATGAGATTTCACCCAAACTCCAGATATTTTGCTGTCCCAAATCTTCCCAAATTGGGTGTCTGGTTCTCTTAAATATTTGATCCTGCTGGAGAGCTTGGTTGTCATCAGACCCCTCTTTTCAACACACAGCTCAGCCCTTACGAGGCCCTACAGCCATGTAAATCAATATTAAGAGTAGTAATACTCTTAATGGAATGTCCATCCCCACAGACCTTTGTTATACATTTAACACCTGTGAAGGTCACTAGAGTCCATGAAGCTAAAGGCACCCCTTTGTGCTGAAGTGACAACTGCCGCTGGCGTTTCAGTCCCCTAATCCCCCACATACTGGGGACAACCCAGCCCCAGCCACCGGGTCTCCAGTTGCAGGAGCATCACGGATGGGGGTCCAGCACCAGAGGGGTACACTTTAATGGGAGATGCAGCAGTGCTCCCGTGGCAGGCAGCATCTTCATCATCGCTAATTATTCCTCCTTCCCTCACCTTTCCACTTGGGGTTTAGCTCAGCCCTGCTAAAAGAGGGGTTATTTCTTTAATGAAAAAAAAGGGTCAGAAATGCATCCCACAATTAAAGAGTTCAGTCTAATTAAGACTGAAAAACACACACGTAATTGCCTTATCTGTCCGCTCCTGAGATTCCCTTTCAGTGTTAATTATGTATGGAGCACCTTTCTTGATGAATGACGTTTTTTCTTAGAGTTCATGGGGAGCAAAACTTACCCGAAAGAGGCAGAAACACAGAGGAAAGAGCCAACCCGTGCTGCTATCCCCCTGGGAAAGTCTGTTCCCCCACCTGCAAGCCAGCCCCACTGTGAGAGGCATTTAAGGGAACGGGAAGCAGAAAGCAGCCCTGGGGTTTGGGACAATTTCCCATGTCTATGGTGGGGGGGGCGAAATGTGCTGAGCATAGAAATAGGTCAGAGATGAAGCAATGCATTCTCCAGCCGTCTTGCTTTCCTTGCTTAAATAGAGGAAACACCAGAAGCTGCAGTTCTATTCAAAGTGAAGGCGTTTGGGCTTGAAAGCCCTAGTAGCAAATGCATAATGAGGGAAGCAACAAATACAAGTATTTCTCCTATATGAAGGAAATTAGAGAATATAGTGAGGAGAAAACCTCATCTGGGACGCATACAGTACTTATTCAGGCTACATTTTTCAAAAGCAGCAATCTAACACTGTGCCTGCTGAAGGAAATAATTCAGTTCTTGCTAAGGATAATAGTAAAATTCCCATT
The DNA here is from genome assembly GCF_030936135.1 of Gavia stellata. Lineage (NCBI taxonomy): Eukaryota > Metazoa > Chordata > Aves > Gaviiformes > Gaviidae > Gavia > Gavia stellata. Next base: position 22,321,487 of record NC_082604.1, read on the forward strand.
TAACAGGATAACAGCGCTCCTACCCCAGCCATTGCTCACTGCCTGTGGGTGCAGTGATTGCTGCTCGGGGCTGCCCACCCAGCCCCGCACCGCTCCACGCAGGATCCAGTGCCCGGGGAGGGGCTCAGGGGCTGTCCTCCCTGTGGTCAGGGTCCGACCTCACCTTCTTCCCAACACGTCCTTTCCCAATGGAAAACCGTACCCATGTGTACCAACAACACGTAACACCATTGCACAGGATGTGGTATGGCTTTTTTAAATAGGTATTTGGAGCTGCAGGGTGTGTATTTTTGATATGAAGGGACGGAGCATTCACCCCCCTGCATCATGGCCTTAAAAGCAAAGTGTGAAGAAGGGGAGAGGATGCTGCGGGATCCAGGAGAAGGGCTCTGGCACTTGCTCCGCAGCGGCAGGAGGAGGGGAGTGTGTGGGAAGAGGCAGGAGAAAGACTGCAGCCTAATTGAAAGGTCAGCCAGGCTCTCTCGGCCCTGCACCCTCCCCAGCTGATGAAGTGGCCTTCTTTACATCATAACCTGTCAAAAATATAAATGCAATATATCAGCCTGGATGTGGCAATTACAGCCAGAGAGAGAAAAACGTCGCTGGGACGCTGCCAGACGCCGGGGAGCGCCTGGCGGCAGCGCTTGAGTCATCCTTGCACTTTTCAGCACACATATTTTATTCGAGTCCAGTTGTCAGTTAGTTTTGGTGTTTATTTTGTCTCACATTGCCAGGATGGGGTTATGGCATTGCCAAGCATATTTCCATGGTCTGGCAGGCTGGCCTGGCGTTGAGGAATGAGGAGTGGCACAGCTCGCACCATCCTGGGTTAAAAGCTGACCACTGGAGGGTCTTACGTTTAGGCTTGAGGGTCCAGAAAACTGCCACAGCAGAGAGAAATAATAATAGAAAAATCATAATGAACAAGGAAGCTGCAGAGCCCAAAGTATGAGATGACAAACTGCTTGTGAAATTGCCCAGAAGACAGAGGCAGATGGGGAAAGATGGAGAAACTTCTCATGACTTTGGTTAGAAAGGAGATGGAGAACTCAACTACTGATTCATTAATGTTTTCTCCAAAACCTCTCCTAGGTTTCATTCCAGCCCTTTCTGCTCAGATTTCCTTCAAACACCCCAGCAGGGCTACGGGAAAAACCCTTTGTGAAAATTCACATTGCGATCATCATTGTCTAGGTTATTCTTTTTCCCACTGGAGCTCAAACCAGCAGACCCTTCGCTCCGGAACCTTCCCGCAGAGGAGCATGGGAAGTCCACCTGTGATCCTGTAAAATTGCTGGAAAATTTGGGAATGGCAAATGACTTTTCTCCTTGTGTTGAGAGAGTTGTTTGGCAAGAAGAAGGGGACACACACACCTGCAAGCAGAAACACCGGCGCTGCTGAGAAATAAAGGCAAAGAGAGAAAGCAAAAGGCTGAGGTGGGGGTGAAGCAGCAGAGACAGCCCCATCCCGGCATGCTGGTCGGGAACTAAATAATTGAAATAGTATTTGCTGTCAAGTTCCCATGTTTTCATAGTGTCCCTCATGAAAAACACTGCACATTACGGTGCTATAAATCCTTATTATCTACGTCTTCACAACCAGAAGCTTCCCATTACCCAAAAGAAGGGCGAATCCCAGGAGACACATTAATGGCACTGAAAACTCCTTCTGTTATCTTAAACCTTGATTAATCAACCTTATTTAGTACATGATAGTGGGATAATTGAAGCTGTCCCTGTATCAAAAAAAGAAGTGCAGTAAGTACTTCAGCATCTGCAGCTCCATTTCTTTATTACATCGATATTGATGCTTCCTGGAAACTGTTGCGAAATCCTCTGTTTAGGGACAATTCCACTGATCTATATTTTCGGGGCGTGTTAGTAGGGGGTTCCTGTTCGTAGCGTCTTTAGCAGGAGAGCAGGATTGCTGCTTCTTGCAAACCCATCTGTTCCCACTGCTCATTCACAACCTGGAGCCACAGTCTCCTGTCATCTCCCTGTCATTTTGAAAAATAATGATTGTGGGAGGACAACATAATAGATTGTTCACCGGTGTATTTCTAGATATTAAAAGTACAATTTGGGGGTTGGTTCCAGAGAAGTGGCAAATTATTTTTATGAATTTAACACAATCATGTGAAATTAGGCCTGATCCTGATCTCACCTGGGTCTACATTCACACACAGCTCACAGAGCTGGCTGATATTTTTGGAATATTAAGTCTTCTGTGACATTTTTCACCACAGAGGTAATTTGAAGAGAAAAGTTCTGTAATTTTTCTGGGTTGTTTTCTGCTTCCTTCTTGGCTCTTTTACTTATTTTAGTGAACCTACGCAAGAAACCTTGCAAGACTTTTGCACAAAGAGAACAGCATTTTGTGTTTTCTTGAGAGCATATTGTCAAGCAACAGAGGAACACAACAGAGGCAATTTGGGCCAAGAGAGTTGTTGCCCAGACAGTTTTATGTCCTCTCAAGCCGTCTTTGTCCTCTGAATCGTCAAGGTCCATCAAATTCTGCTGCTCCAACTGACTGCCAAGGGAAGCTGTGAAAAAAAAATTGCCAATGATGCTTTGCATATAAAAAATGGAATTTCAGCAATTATTATTTTAGAGTTCTTAAAAATAGGCTTTGAACAAAATGCTTAGAGAAGAGTTAATGTCCAATAATATAAACCAGAGGGAAAGCATCCTGTTTCCTTCCCACAGCTCTTTTTTTCCACTGTGAAAATCAAGATGAACCAATATGCTTTCCCCGTTTTTCTCAGACGCTATTTTCTCTTTGAGAAAAGATACAAGAGAACACAGGAGGGAAAAAAAGGCCCCTTTCCATATTGCTGGGGCTTTTCCCAATGTTTTATGGTTTCCAATTAACATCATTGCCCAGTGTCTTCTGAGGGCTGAGGAAATGCACTGACAGCACAAGCAGGACCAATGACCCCATCCATCTTCATGGCTGCTGGACTTTTTGGCAAATGCTTTTAAGCACCAAAACACAAGTATCGTGGGCCCATACCTGTGCAAACTGACTGGTCCCACGAGCTGATGCAGCTGTAACCAGGGCTCAGCATCCCAATGGGAAGTGCTTGGGTTAGAGCATCTCCAACACTGCAGAGCTTAATTTGGGGAAAGAAAAGCCCTTTCTGGTGATGTCACCTCCCCTTCCCTTGCCATTTTTATTCTCTCTTATTATTAAAAAGAAAAATGTTGATTTCAAAATCCCCCATCCTTTTCCAGCACACTCCAGGAGGTGGGAGTCCAGGGTGCCTGGAGCTCATGCCCTATTTCTGGGATGGCACAAACTGTAGGTGCAGCTACAGCTCAGGCGGGTTAAGGGCGGTGGGATGAGGTCTGCGTCCAAGGCGAGGGTGGATGCGGCTCCCTGGGCGTGCTCGGGCCATTCAGCTGCTATTTGTATTGGTGGTGTTTTACGCCCTGGCAATCATCTCAGCCTGCTGGGTTATTTACGACTGATCTTTCTGGAAAAAAGTACTTCAGCCCTTAATAGGCATATTGCTTTTGGCTAAGCATGTAGGCATTGGGGACAGAAAACAAGCAGAGGAGTACACCAGCAGTTTACCGTGTCTCAGGACTTCAAGTTGAGGACAAAAAAAAAAAAAAAAAAAGCTGCATCACCGGAGCTCACTTCTAAGTGATAACTTAAGCCAATTACATGTGCCCCATTCATCTTTTAGATAAGAAGCAGAGAGAAATGGTTTTTCTATTTCCATAATCATGCCACTAACTAGACAAAACGTGATAATCCATAATGAGCTAGGAAGAGAATTAAATCGAGAACAGGTCTTCTGATGACTTGCCAGTTTTCTCTAGCATCATTCATACAGGTTATTGACATAGGACCAATTTTTCATCCTTGCTTTAACAGGACTTCCATTATTACAGTTGAAAAATGGCAGGCACAAATGTTTGCAGGCACATTTTGGTACCTTAATTTAAGATTTCCTCAGATTTACAGGTCCTTAATTGTACCTACAAGCCAGGTACCCAGGAAATAATGTCATGTACAAACAGCTGCAAATATTGCTTCTGTGCGATTGGAAGCTGGTCTCCAACTCCGGCCCTCAGTAACCACAAAGTGAGTCTTCTTCCCCTCCAAACGCACTCAGTTTGTCACCCTTACTGGTCAGCAATGAACTAGAAATAAATCTCTGAGCCACCAGCTCCATGCGAGACTCTGAGATGTTTTTTACAAAGTGGCTGGAAACAGAAAACCCAAAATTTGGGAGCAAATTTGTGGAGCAAAATACAGCTTAGTCTGAGTTTTCTAAAGCTTTGGAAAATATTTAAAAATACTGTGACTCCTGGAGTAATTTGGACACCTGTGTTTTCAGCTCTGCAAGGAGGAGTGTGCACCGTGGCCACCTCAAAAAGTCTGTCTTTCAGGTTTCCTTTCTCCCAGCCCTTTTCTCTGAGCCCAGACATGCCTGCAACCCTGGCAGAACAGGGGAGGAGATCTGCAACCGTGTGCTGAATACCACATTGCCAACTAACTATTTTATTATCTCTCTCTCTCTGGAGACCAAACTTTTTTCTGACAAAATGTCAATCTCATTCAAAAAGACTTCTCCAGCCCTCACATTCATGAAAAAAATCTTGCAAGAATTAAGGAAGAACCCCAAACTTACTATTTCCATTAAACTTCTCACAGTTCTTTAAAGGCCCTTTTCCTCTGGATGCCGATGTGGCCCCTCGTTGGGTCCCGTGGTGACGGACACCTCTGTGGCCGTCAGGTCGCATGGCAGTGAGGGACCACAGTGCTGATGATCCCCGTGCTGTGCTGGGGACTGAGGTTTCTAGCAGAGACACTATGGTGCTATATCCCACAAATACATCATCCCAGAAGCCCTCCTGCAGGGAACATGATTGAAGGCGAGTGCATGAGCATCCTTGTCAGAGTTAGCAATTTTTCTTCATTCTTTTTTTCCTCAGCTTCTTAGGTCACTCGATTTGAGGCTGGGATGCACAATGCAGTAAATATGACAGCAACAAGGGACTTTTTTTTAAAGTCTTTTCTTGGTTATTACTCATTGATTGCCTTACAAAAAAATTCCAGTGGGACTGAAGGGAGGACAGAAATTCTTTCTGAATAGCATTAATGCTTTTTTTTTTTTTTTAAGATTTAGTTGGATTTTTCTGCTCTTTCCAAGTAGAAGCTGCAGGGGTAGAGTTTTCCGCAGCTCAGACACCGCAGCTTGAGCCATTAAGAGATGGACAGAGGGGAAAAACCTTTTCAGAAGATCTTTTTTTGACTGACAGTTCCCAGAAGGTCCCCCTGCTTTCCCCAGCACCAAAGCTCTCAGGGAACCAGGCTGTGTATAAATTAAACTTTGAATGTATGTGCACATCAGAGACAAGCAAATCAGCAGCAATTTGCAGTTTGTACAAAATAATGCAACTTCATGAGAAAATTCAATATAGCGCCTTTTGTGTAAAACTACCCCAAGGTGCTTTGCAAATAAAACACACTAAAATGCTGTGTGCAAGGTCTGCTTTCCACCAAATGATAAACATTAAGCCCTGAAACAGAAAGAATATTTATGCTTGAACCTGTATGCATTTATTGATTTTTATTCCATCCTGACCGTGGTTGAAATCCAGATTGAAAGAACAGCCCACCACCAACGGGGTGTCCACCAGCCTGTAGACCACCTTTGGTTAGAAACACGCACACGCAACGTGGATAGTTTAATGCAACAACTGCACTCCGGCAGCAGTGTGAGCATCTCCTGTAGACACGTGGGTTACAAGATTGCACATCGCTGTATAAAACTCATCAAAACAACTTTCAAGCATCTCTGTGTTGGAGGGGAGCGGGGTTGCACATGAGGCTTTTGGCACAGACAGCCTCCACACTGCTGGGGGGGAGCTTTTTCAGGGACACCTGAACACGCCGGCCTTGAGACGGCCTCGTCTACTGGGCTAGTAAAGCATGCAAAGCAGAGCAATAAATAGATCAGAAGTGATAAGAAATGCAGAGGAGGAGATAAGAAGGAAGCCTGACAAAGTTCACGGCCGGCAAAGGGTGGGCATTTCCTTCATCAGAAAGACAAAATACGCCCAGTCTCTTTGCAATGCCTTACTGACTATTCCTGTCCAAGCCTGGTCAAGAGTAGGGGTTTTTTTTCTCAGAGCTGATCTCCACAACTTCAGTTTGGTTTGTTGGATAAAATCAATGCCATTTTGGGATTGCAAATCAGCTATACCTGCCATGGAGCTGGCAGAGATTTACCACCATCATTTAGCACACCACTCATAGATTAAAGGGGCTTGTCCTTTTCACTTCGCCTTATTTACGATTTTCAAATAATAAAGCATTCAGGCAGAAATTATGGCTCTGTTAAGCCATAGATATGTCCATGTTCATCTCCTGTAAATGTACCTGAGGGCTGGAAGTTCATCAGTTTGACTTCAGGAATGAATCTGAACTGGAGCCAAGCAAACGTTGGACCTAGACCAGCTTGGGTTGACACCAGTCTTACAACAACCCCTTTGCTTTGGGACTTCAGGCAAGGCACAGCCCGTTTGTGTTTTGACCTTGGCTTCACACAACCCAGCGTTGCCCAAAAGTTTATGAATTTTTAGTGAAAGCTCTTAACTCAATGTTGTAACATGGTAACTAGACCAAGCTAAGAGTATTCAGCCTGGAAAGGGAGTAGTTATAGCTGGGATGTTTATTAAGGCGTCATTAAACACTTGAACAACATCACTTGTTTCCCGAGAACAGGCCAGAGCAGGTCAGAAACATCCATCGGAGCTGCCAGTCGGTCAGGCTGGAGCCAGGGGGAGAAGCTGTAACTCAAGAAGGTCTCAGAACCTGGAGGGGTGAATGCAATACTGACCACCGGCCCAGGCTGTTGCCAGCTGCAGCCCTGACAACCCCCTGTCTGGGAAAACACAGCCTCCTGTGAGCAGCATCAGTGAGGAGGACCTGGGCATGAAAGCGAGTAGTAAATTATACTGCTGCTTTCAACACCATGCAGAAGCAAACAGAAGGGTATCCACAGGGTGATCACGGGCCGTGGGTGCAGTGGGACTGCATCCTCACTGCAAGAGAGATGTGGAAAGCAGGGAAATGAAACCCAACAGAGGCGCCTTGCCTGGCCGATGGGTGACTGATGGGGAGTAACACCCACTGAGCATTCCCGGGCAGGTGGGCTCGCACAGGGCAGGATGGGGCCAGGCCGTGCTGCTGCCTTTGCAGGAGTGGGGGTGCCTGCTTTTCCCCCTCTCTCATCTGCAGGCTGGCAAGTGGGGCTATATTGTTCACGGCTATTTTTCCACATGGCCGAGTCCCTGCACAGCACTGGGGGTGTGTGGGAGGCAGCCGCGGCAGGGACACGTCCTTAGGGCTCGGAGCCCCCCTGTCTGCCAGGCAGGCAGCCAGCCTGGCCCTCCTGCCCACCGGGCAAGTTTAATTATTCCCAAGGGTCTGTTAAAAAAAAAAAAAAAAAGGGAAAGAAAAGAAAAGGACAGTGTGTGCTGAGCCCTGTGCTTGAAAAGAGTCTCTCAACAGCTTCCAAAAGTGCGGAGCTGGCATGTGTTTGTTTGCACACATGGATCTCCATGGAAAAGCTCATGCCTGGGGGAGGACGGCCCCGTGGCTTCCGCAGGCTGAGCTCCTGCACGAGGCACTGACACCGGCTGCATCCTGCCCTGCACCTCGTTCAAGGGCTCTGTGCCCTCCCTGTTCCTCCCCATCCCCAGCTTCGACCACTTTGTTCCGATATTAAAGCCATGCTTTGCCATAACACGGCTCCTGTTCAATTCAAGGGGTCTGCAGAGATCCAGGGGTGACGCATCCACTGACGGAAGAAAAGGGACGGTGACCCCGGCCGGGCTGTGGGGACACGGTGCCAGTGCCCAGCTGTGGGTACAGGGATGTGCCGCACCTGCAGAGCTGAAATGGGGTCAGGATGGTTTTGTCCCTGTGGTGCATGAGGACGGTCATGTGTGTGAATGCTTTGGCTAATCCTGGACTGGTGTGGCATGTAGCACGTGTAATAGCTAACACATATTAAAACCCGTCAGTCCTTGCCCAGGATAAGGAGAGCGTGAAGCTTAGCATCACATTAATTGACACAGCTTTTAAAACAGCTTTCCTCAGCTCAGACCCACAGCTCAGCTACTCACCTGGGCTGCCAGCCTGCGCTGCCCGTGGTGGGAAACGCGGCATCCCCAGACCAGACATCTCCTCCTGGGGACAGGAAAATGAACCTCAGTTTGGCTTTGACAGTGGCATGAAGAGCAGACACAGGCTTTCACTGTGACTGCTGGACAGGCCTGGGAGCAGTTGCATCCTCTCTGACTGGGAGGGGATGGATTCGGACCCCGTGTCCCTACAGTTCCTAGCAGTGGCTCCCCAGTGAGCATCAGGGAGCAAGGGGTGCTTTGCCTTCCAGTGCTGGGCATCACGGGTCATGCAAGGCATTTGCCTTGAATAACCCAAATTATAATGAGTGCAGCTGAACTCCAGCATTGCAGACAGGCCTCTTTGGGATGAAGCATGATGGGATGATGAGGGATGCCCTGGACAAGCTCCAGAGGAGCCAGTCAGCAGGCAGCGTGCCGGACCCTGTTTGCATCTCTTCTACAACCCGCCCAAAGAGAGAGTACCTGGGCCACGCTGTATGGGCCCTGACCAATCTCACCCCAGTGCTGCCAAGCCATAACCATGAGGGCACGGCCTTGTCCTTGTTTATACCCTGCAGGGCACATTTAGGAAGCAGAGGTTGTTATTGTTTCTACTAATTGGCTGTTTCAAGCAGCCACTATTTGCACAAGTGACCTGAAGGGTTCCCATTCCTGTTTGTAGCTTCATCTCAGAAGGTGCGAAGAGCCCCCCAACCCCCTTAGCTGATCTGTAGGTGTCATATTCTCAGTATCCCTCAAGTCAAGATCCTGGACCAGATATTTTTGTTGAATTTATTCCTACCAAGCCACTTCACTGGAAATTCATATGCCTATGAACATCACGGGCTGGTCTCTGTCCTGCCTTTTGATGGCTCCAGTGGAAAAGGAGGAGAGCAGAGACCACCTCCCCTGGCCCATCTCAGGGCACAACCTTCTCCATTGACACCCACGACTGATTTTGATGATACCTCTCATCAGTACATCTGAGCTACCACTCCCCGTTTCTATTGGACCTGAAGTCCTCACTGAAGCAGAGCAATTGTAGGAAAGACTTGTGTCTCCTTCCAAGCCTGCCCGTAGGCTTACAGGTTGCACTTAAAATAGGAAGGGAAAGTATATACCAGGAGGGTGTCAGGTTCTTCATTTCACACATCCAAAACCGCAGTGAAGCAGCTGGTCAGGAGCAGTGTGATGTTTACCCAGAGAGGCTGGGCTGTCCCCATCCTCAGAGGGTTGCTGGACCCAGCTGGGTAAATCCTGGGCTGCCCTCCTCACTGACCCTCAGCCGAGCGAGGCTACAGACCTCCTGAGGCCCTTTTCAACCTATATTACCCTGTGACCCTACGAGCCTAAATTCCCCCCAGGGTACTCCGAGGGACCCCCTCCTCAGTGCTGGGTAAACAGGGGATAATCACATCTTTATTTTAGAGGGCTGGACCAGTCCTGACTGCCAGCCCCTGCCTCTCATTGCCAAACGCTCCCTTCCCCCTTTTGCCAGGTATAACACCATGCCCTATGCGTGCTTATTCCCATTGCTAGAAACCCATTTTCTTAGACGTGGTGTATCTGTCAAAAAAAAAAAAGAAATAAAATGAATAACGTCACAGGTTAAAAGGGGTTAGGTGCATAGACTCATCTTATTACTCATACAAACCCATCAGCAGGAGCTGGAACCTGAATATGCAAACAGCACACAGCCCTAAATATCCTAATGAATTTTAGAGTGGTCATTTCTAATTAGCACTTGAATCCAACACCCTACTTAGCCTAATTAGAGACATAACAAAAAGCTGTTTGAGCTCACATGCATATTGAAGATGCAGGATCCTTAGCATCCAGTGCTGCCCTTCTCCACAGAGCAACAGCAAGCAAAGCCTCTCAGCATCCAGCATGGATGTAAACTGGTCCCACCACAGACATAAACTGGTCCCATGAAGCCAATGTGTTGAAAATCTGCACCATTAACTCCATTAAGATGCTTTAAATGTAAATCTGAAAGGTTTTGGTGAGAGTTGTGTTACTGGGGGGAAAAGAAGGCAAACCCACGGTTTAGGAGTTATTTTATTTATTTTTTGCACATTTAATCCAGCCGCACAGTAGCTATTTCAGAGCTGGTGACACGAGGGTTAAAAGCACGGTGCAGCTCTGCAGAGCTGCCAGGCAAGACAAAATAGGCGTCATTTCTAAACCTTGCTTTTTTTAAGACGAAGCGGGCACACCCCCGCACATCCATGAGGCATGGACCAAACGCCGAAAAACTGCTCTGCTTCGTTTGTACACACCTCATTTTCGGAGATGGATTTAGCCAAGTGCTGGGAGGATTTCATTGTGAATGAAGAGAAGGGGTGCTATCGGCTCCATGGAAACCCAGCCAGCAGCTGGGATTGGTGGGGCCGTATCCAGGCTCAGCTACAGTAATACTGCCGAAAGTACAAGTACTGTTAATATTTAACACGGCGCAGGGACGTGGTAAAACCTAGCAACCCCACGGCAGCGGTTATGCAATTCTCCATTAATAGCTCAAAGGGATTCAGCATCGTCTTAACGTTCCCCCTGCTATGTTTCTATATATGAGGGTTTTTTTCTTCACTGTTGCTAAACCTTAAAGTGAGAGGAAACAAAGAAATTGCTATTACATAATATAGACTTACAGCCAAGTCGTACTCCTGCTGCTTTGGAAACATTCGGGGGGCCAAGTCAAAAGCTAGGAAGAGCCATGTGATATGATCCTTTTTTTTTTTTTTTTTTCCTTCTCCTTTCTTCCATTTTCTAACTTCCCAGTTAAATACATTCATTTGCTCCAAGATCTGTTGGACCTCATCTATTACTGAGCCGTTAAGTAAGCAGGATCTTTGACGGGAATAATTATATCACACAGGTCTGGAAAAGGTAGGATTATGCATTGTTATGCTTGCCCCATTTCTTAAAGAAAAAAATGAGGTTTGTTGAGGGTGTGGGTTTGGTTCAGGCACCACATAGGCTTTGCACACTCTACATCACCACCAGGTAAGGGTGACCCACCTCAGTCTGTTTGCAGTGATGGGGGGTAACACCAGCGGTGGGCTCGCTCCTGGAGGTGCTCAGCTCCAGCGTGGAGCTGGCTGCAGGGGGAATATGGCCATCCCCAAGCCCTGCAGCATCTCAGGGCAGCCTTGAACGCCTGAGACGGCTGAGCTGCCATTAGGCTTTGTATGGAGGCCAACAACTGCTGCACCACAGAAGTGAGGGGTCTGGAGCACAAGTCTGATGAGGAGCGGCTGAGGGAACTGGGGTTGTTCAGTCTGGAGAAGAGGAGGCTGAGGGGAGACCTTATCGCTCTCTACAACTGCCTGAAAGGGGGTTGTGGTGAGGTGGGTGTTGGTCTCTTCTCCCAAGTGACTAGCGACAGGACAAGAGGAAATGGCCTCAAGTTGTGCCAGGGGAGGTTCAGGCTGGATATTAGGAAAAATTTCTTTGCGGAAAGAGTGGTGAAGCACTGGAACAGGCTGCCCAGGGAGGTGGTGGAGTCACCATCCCTGGAGGTGTTCAAGGAACGTGTGGATGTGGCACTGCGGGACATGGTTTAGTGGGCATGGTGGGGTGGGTTGGTGGCTGGACTTGATGATCTTACAGGTCTTTTCCAACCTTAGTGATTCTGTGAAGTGCTCTTGCTCTGCTGTTTATTCTCACATCTGATAGCGCAGTGCAGCAGAGTCTGGATGATTACAACTTGTGTCACGATATTTCTCAGGAGACATCTACTGCAGTTAGGTTTGTTTTTGTTTTAATGCTCCTGAACACAGTTCTGAGCATCTTACCCAAGCAGAGGACAATGACCCAAGGAAGCAGGTCACCCCGAAGCTGCTCAGGATCTAGCCAAAAGGTATCTGCAAAAGTATAATTTCTGTAGTCAGAGGGCTGTCCCACATGAAAACGGGGGAAATGGAGGGCCTGGTGCACCTTGTCAGAGAGACTCAGCCTTTCACAGGACAGGTCTGAAGCTCTGGTTTAAAGCTGTGGTTTGGGCCAGTGCTAGGGAACCCCGGTTACTGGGAGGAAAGCTGAGTTTTAGCAAAACGTCAGACAGGGTGCTGCAGTGGCACCTGGAGGACCACAGCCATTTACAGCTCTCCTGCAGGATGCTCCACCACGGGCAGGTCGGTGCTCTGCATTTCCCATTAGCAAGCCCTCACACATCTCTTTCTGTGCCTCAATTTCTGAGTGCAGGGTGAAATCAGTATTTCCTTATTTCTTAGGGCTGTTGGGAGGATACATGCAAGCCTATGAGCTATTCAGTGTACAGTAACATCTAAAGTTCCCCCAAAATAATTTAAAATACCTCCAAAACCCAATCCTCAACTCCCAAGGAGTACAACTGCACTTTTCTTGCTGCTTTGTGTTTTTCCCACATGGAAGAGGGGCCTTCCCTTAGCTCCTGAGCCAAAATTCTTGGAAAGGTCTTGAAACTATAATATATGTTGTCTAGATCCTTTTGCTCTTTTCTGTGTTAGCTAGCTAGCCACCCTAGGAAAACAAGCCATAAATCAATTGAAAGCCTAACCTACAGTTTGCCAATCTGAAAAGCAGACTCTGCCCCAGGAATGCAACCGCAGCTCACTAAAACAATGGAGATAAAGAAAAAACCAATTCTGCCTTGCACTTTGTAATTCAGCAGAGGTGCAGAGCCATCAGACACGCAGCAATCCCTCACAAGCTTCACCATCACCTTAAGCCCACGGTCTCCTCCCGAGCAGTAAGCATGCAGAGGGCTCTGGTTTCTAGGTGCAGCTGGGTTGCAGTCTTCAGCTCAGCTGGAGAGAGTTAGGGCAGCTCAGACTTCTCCTATAAAGGGACTGAGGGTCCCTAGCAGATGGTTTTTTTAACTTTTCCTCTCTTGTCTTCTGGTCTTCTGGCAGAATTAGGGCTCTTCTAGCTTTTGCTTAGGGAAACACTACTAGTTTTTGCTTTTAGAGGCATTAGGGCACTCTGTATGCCCACTTTTAGCAAGACAAGAAAGCCCAGGGGCTAGATTGGTTTTGTTGGGTGAGTCTGACAGAGACCGTGTTACCAGGGCTCCTGGCTCCCAGCATGTCCTAGGGGGTCTTCAGCAATTCCACCAGCACCAAAGCTGCCCAGGGTTGAGGAGGAAGGCTGTGGGGAAGGGATGAGTCCATGTGAAGGCACCAGACTCCTCAGGAACAGCATATTGATGTTACTCTTGTGTTGAGTGTTGGTGCAATAGAGCAGTCTGTTATTTTCCTTTATCCTTGGATGAAGAACTGCCCAACATGGGCATGAAATGGAGGAGGAAGTGCCAGAGGAACGATGCTCTTCAGAGACACAACATGCTCTCTACACAAACAGGTAAACTTTTAAGAACTATGAGCCTCCAGATCCTCTGCAACACTCAAAGCACTTCCATGAGCAATGCAGCAATGAGGAAGAAGTGTCATTTTCAAATGCAGCTGTGTCCTCAGTGAGGTTACTATATCAAATTGGGAGTAGACTTCTGAACAAAAACCTGCCTCAAAAGACCAGAAATGAGGAGAAATAGGGAAAGAAACCCAATGAGATTGCAAACTCAATCTGAATTTAAGGGGTCTGACCACAAAGCAGTATGGAAAAGTAGCAGGAGACTCATTAACAGTTTGCAGTCCCTAATGGGTGACCAAGAAAGAAAGTTTGCTGCAAAGAAATGCTAGTAGTGCTACAGAACTTCTGATTTTTTTAATCAGGGATCTCAGGCCCTTGTAAATCAAGATCAGAGCAGTGCAAGCTGTGGGATACCTGTTCCCAGATCAGACCAGCTGGAAACAAAGCCAAAGCCAACAAGTTCCCCAGACTGGGGGTTGCAGGGGCTGTCTGGAGGAAGTGGTTACAGCTGATGCTGCAGGCTGCCCCGCGGAGTCCTTTCATTATTTAGGCAGAAGAAAGAAACAGCCCCTCCTCCCCTCACTTGCACTAAAACTAACCCTCAGTCAGCCAGAGAAGTGGCCTGTATTTTTAATACCTTTTTTGCACTTCATTACTGAGGGCCTCGAGCAAACTATGTCATTGGCGATGACATAACGAATAGAAGTAGTTGCAGGGCAGTACAAGTGAAGGGGAAATTAAGCTATTTCGCACACGGGCAGGAGGCGTGTTTTTGGGTGGAGGCAGGGATTTTTTTAATTAAAAACTGGAGAAAAGCGCCTTGCCTGTAATGGAGTAAGTGCCAAGGCAACTTTATCTGGCCCGCAGACTTCCCCTGCTACCGCTGTCTGCTGTAAGAAAAGCAGAAGGGACAAGTGGGCAGAGTCTGGTTCTCATGTAAAGATTGTACGGCCAGACCTGCGCTAGAGCTGCAAAACAACCAGACGCTGAAATCCAGCCAGCTTTGTGTTGCTTCTGTAGTGCTGTCCAAACGTGCTGTTATTTTGGCTTCATCCATTTCTTCCCCCCTTTCTAGCCCAATTGCTATGGCTTCTTGGCTTCTGCTTAATGGAAAGGGTTAAGTGGTTTATTACACTGGAACTTGATTTGCAGAAAAAAGCTTGGACTTTTTTTGTGTTGTGTGTGACTGGTGAAGTAATTGTGATTTCTGCTACTGTAGTTAATATTTGGAAATAATCTTTAACTGTTTATGCAAATAGAGCTTGCCCTGTCCTTTCTTGTGAATTACTGAAGTCTGGGTAACTAAACCCTAATGACGGGCCCGTGACTCGTCACCTGCATCTCAGGCTTTGTGCTCTGTTTTTATGATGGGGTGATGGAAAGTTTTTACACGGTGGGTAAGGTCAGAGATAAAGCATAAGAAATGCTGTGCTGCTGGTATGAAACTATTTCTCATTCCTTAGTTATGGGGGCTTGCAGACATTTTCAAGAAGAAGGGAGGAGCACTCTTAACCCACAAGCACAGGAATGAGATTTCTATTCCCATCTAGGAGCAAAATGCCCTGACCACACCGGAGCATGGAAATGCAAGTGCCGTTGTGCTTGTTATTCCCCATGGAAGTGGTGATGCCAACCTATGAGCAAACTGTAGTGACAAGGCATCTTTTTTCCACGCATTCATTGTCATTTTCTTTGAAGGCATGTCAGCACTCTGCATAGAGACCAGGGATCTCATCTTGTTTTAAGTTAACACAGTACGCTATAGCACAGCATTGCATTGTCTTGGCGAGGTGCAGGGAAGACGCCTTTCTGCTCGGTAGGATGTGAAGATTAGATGAAAATTTCCTATGTACTCAGCTGAAGGAATTGGAAAACAACTGTTGCTTTTAGCATGCTTTGAGAG
This sequence comes from Gavia stellata, assembly GCF_030936135.1. NCBI lineage: Eukaryota > Metazoa > Chordata > Aves > Gaviiformes > Gaviidae > Gavia > Gavia stellata. Next base: position 22,336,890 of record NC_082604.1, read on the forward strand.
GTAACATTCCCATTTCATGTCATCCTATACCACACTTGCCAGCTGAAAGGTGTCGTTCTCAAAAACAGGCATTTGAAAGCTCTTTTTAGGCCCTTCCAACAGTGGTCTTGAAAGATACAGAAAGCTGCAAGACGGAAAAGGAGAGTTAGAGGTCAGTTAAAACTTTCCACAGCAGAGATGCTGCAGCCCGGCACTGACAGAGACTGAAAGATCTCTCCTTGTTTGGAAGCAGAACAAGATCACCATATTCCCCATCTCTTCCCCAAGTTGTCAGCTAACCTGATAAATATTTAGACTTCAATATTAATTGTAGCATATGATGGTAACGAAGCCTTCAAAGCCAGTGTGTGGTTAGCTCTGGCTGTTGCTTTGAAATCTGATGTTATGGTAGAGAACATCAGGAATCAGGGGTAGGGTTGGCACAGAGACTGATTGCAGCCCTCCTCAGGAAAGAGTTGGGCTAGAAAATCCACCTCTTCCATAGGTGAGTGTAAAGGCATCACACTGGATCGCTGCAAAAGCCCATTTATATCCTGTCTTTATTCAATGGCCAGTGCTGGGTGGCTTAGGAAGAGTATTAGGACAAGGCAAAAGTGGTCAGAGGGTATCTTCCCAGCTGCCAGTAATCCATGACATTTTATTTTAATCGTCCTCAGTGGACCTTTTTTCCAAGAATTCTATCACTTTTTGAACTCGTTTATATTTCTGGTATCCATAACATCTTGCAGTAATCATGGATGGTTTATGAAGCATTAATGCACATGAATGGAGACATAGGCCAATTATGTTTTGGTAACATTGAGCAACTTCTTGCAAATACTTTTCCACCTTAACAGGACAGCAGACATCACATGGTATCGGGCTGGACTCCAAAACAAATAAATGATGCTGATGTTCAGAAAGGAAACGCTGTTGTCCTTAAATAGTCAAGCATTGTTCTCAGACTTCCTGCAATAATCTTTGCCTTTTTACCCAAAAAGATTCCTGACTGTGTGGGTCCCGAGACTCCTCTGATGTCTGCCTGCTGCATATTTGTAGCATTTGTGATTTTTATCCTTTTGTCTTTGAACAATCCTGTGCCTAACACACAGCATGTAGCATTTGGTTGCATTGGAAGATATGAAGTAGATATTCTGTGCAACCTCCTGGATAAAATATCCATAAGGTGATAACTGTCTATAAAGCTTGTGGTTGCCAGTCTGCTTAGTGCCAGGGAGACGCGTGAACTAGAGAGAAGCTACCCTAGTGATGCAGCACATAGGCGATGTCAACAGTCACTGATGGGATGATGAGAGCAACTGGGGCTTTGTTGTTTAGTCAGCAGTGCCTGAGCATGCACAGCAGCTCACAAAGGCAACAGCAACTTTTGGGGAAATTATGGTGATAAAACCCTGAGAGAGGGAAGTGTGGCTGAGATGGCAGAGTAGCCCAGAAACACAGGAGTGATGTGCAGCATGGCTGGGCATGGAGGCTTTGGCTGAAGGTGATCTGAAACAGCTGCTCAAAACCTTCAGAATGACATAAAATAGTGAATGTCATGGTGGGGGGAGGATGGGGCCAGCAGCCTTTGTGCCTGATGGAAAGCTATTGCCAGCAAAGTGGGAGGCTGAGCTATGGCAGGAGACATCATCGTGGGAGATGATGATCTGGGACCCAGCCACAGTGAGCATCCAACACCATAGCAGTGCTGTGTGCCAAAGGCATCGGTTGTTCTCTACAGCTGGATGTGAGAGAGGAGAAAAAACCTTTAGCCCATAGGGCATAAGTCCTTGGGGGAGTGGGGCAGTTTGTCTATTTATTCCTCCAAGGTCTGATCATAAACAAAGCATGGATAAACACAGTTCAGGAGCCTGCAGGCACAAAGTAAAGCAAGTGGGAATCCTGTGTTCCACCCTGCCATCTATATTTTTCTCCTGGGAATTGTGGGTTTTTTCCCCTCTAATTACCCTCTTCCCATCTAGCTCTTACTCTTCTGTAAATCAGTGACTGACATAAAAAGGGGATGTGGCAGACATGCTCCAATCAACCTTTGCTGGTGATTCAACTTTAAAAGGCTCCTCTGCATGTTAATGGGGCTGTGATGGGATGTGGGTGTGGAGATCCTCTCCCCAACACCTGGCCAACTTAGGCATTAAATCTGCATGATGCCGCTGCTGGCAGCAGTCCAGGACCACAGTGCCTTTTTGTGGGATCTGATCCCTTGATTAAGAGGGGTTGATCCTGCATTTCAGCTTTCCTGAAGAGTACCGGGCCAGGCCAGCTGTGCTGTGAGAGGTCAGCAGCTTCGCCTGCCTCTTCTCCCCCAGTCTTCAAAGAACATACTGGGACATCCTCACATGGAGTCCAGTGACATGGTCCTGTGTTCCTGCAGTGGTGGATAACAATGGGTGTCTGTCACTAATAAATTGAAGCATCTGCCACCAAAATACATTACAGAATTTGGAGGCTAATTTGACATCTCTGCTGATGGGTTGTCCGATCCGCATATCTTATTTAAGTTATGCTTACAAATATGCCATGACCTATGAACACTTCAGTAATGGGTTTGAGCCAGGAATGAGTTGTGCTTCACTGAAGTAATTATTTATTCACTTAATCGGGACTGACGGTTTTGCTCTGCTGGGAGCTGTGTATAATTAAAACCATGGTCCCTGCCCCAAGAGGTTTCCAGTCTGAAAGATGAAGCAAAGGCTGTGCCAGAAGAAGTTGTGGGAATCCCATGTGCCCACATTGGAGATTCAGAAAATTAGATATTTTTTTTTTAAAAAACGGAGAGCTTTTTGTGTACAACAGGAGACACAGGCCATTTGGGGTTAGTGTGTATTTAACACAGATTTCTGTTTGTACGGCTGCAACACCAAGCTAGAGATGGATGCTATAGGTCAGAGGTCCTCCCAAAAGCTGTAAGATAAACTCAAACTTGCAAAAAAAAAAATACACCTAACCCTCACACTATGCTCAGTGTAACCTGAGGACACATACTGCCTAAACCAGAACTAACCCCCTAAACCCAGCCTCGGCAAGTGTGGGAGCCAGTGCCAGTTCCCCATGCCGGCACCATGCCCCGGGCAGAGCAACGTTGATCAAAGAGACCTGGTCTAGAGCAGTACCTGACATACAGCTGTTTTGCAGCTGCAAGGAGCATTGCTTCTCCCCAGACCTGAAGAAGGGCTTCTGTGCCTGAAAGCTTGGCTGTTTTTTTACTAATTACATAATTTGGCTTAATAAAAGCTATTACCTCTCCATACAAATCTTGTGTCTTTCTGAATACGTTGGCACATTTCCTAATAGAACCAGAAACTGCTTCTTAAACAGAAGTTTGACCATTATTGTTATTAAAATAGAAAAGGAAATGGAGGCTCGTTCACAACAAAGTGATATTTATTGCTCAGTTTAATTGCTTAATGTAAAGCGTATGACTGGGGATTTGAAGGGGTTGATTTGCAGTTTGGTCACCCTTTGAAACAAAGCCACGCGTTGTGAAATTGCATGTTGAAACTCAAGGATTGAAATGGCTTGGGCAGATGGGAGAGGAATAGGAGTCGTTAGCGAAGCCAGAAACGAGCCTGGGTAATTCTGCTGGGAAAAATTCATCCTGGAAACATGCAGCATCAGGACCACCGCCTTGTCTGGACCTGCATCCTTGAGCAGGATGGGAGATGCTGGTGCGGGATGCCCGGAGGCTGGCTCAGACCTTCCCACCCAGCTAAAATTTGCAGGTGGAGGATGTGGCTGTGGAGGGGACCAGGCAGGCGATGGCATGTTTTGCACAGTCCTGCGCTGCCCTGCCCGGGCCAGGGGCTGGTCCCGCTGCCGGGCCCCAGCACTGCCGGGAGCTCTGCGTGTCCCTGGGGGATGGCACTGCAGTCCTTGGGGGAATGGGGCAGGTAGCAAAGGTGAGCAGGGGGATGCAAACACAAGTGATGCCAGCCCCAAATGTCTGAGCTGTCCCTAGGTTTGAACAGGCAGTAGGTGACAATCCGGCCCCGGTAAATCTCGGAGTCCTATGCCACAACTGTTGCAAAATCTCCCCCAGCCCCGATTGCAGCCACACTTGCCTGCAGAGTATCAGCTAAGCTGTGCTGCTGGTGCCATGCTCCTGTCCCCGTTTTAATGGGGAATAAGTGTGGTGCAATGTGTTGCCTTCGGGTTGAAGAGCAGGTTTAATTCATCGCCCCAGTCCCATTCCCTTCCAGAGGGCTGCCTCCTGCCCGCAAGGAGTACCAAGTACCGCCCTCCTTCCTGGCAGCCCCCGCCGGCAGGACCCCACAACCACCTCCTCGGCTGGGGTTTGGCCACTTTATAGCTCAGGCTTTGGGACACATGTACAGGTTTTACGGCCTTAACACAAATAGGGGATAGTTTAAACAAGTATTTTCTGCCCAGCCCCTCCCTGGCGAGTGCTGAACCCAACATTTCCCACGAGTGATTCGGCAGCATCGGGGGGAGTGGGAGCTGCCTCACTCCGAGGTCTGTCAACACACAATAAATCCAGTGTGACGGCAATTAAGTAATTTTTTTTGCATGCTTGGAAAGCTGCTTTTATCAGTGGTGATACTGATGGCATGACTTCGGGGGGTGGAGAGGTTTGACTCCTGGGTGCAGCAGCTCCTGTCCCTGGAGAGGGGGAATTCTCCTTCACGCACCCCAGGAGCTGGAGGGGCACTCCCTGCCCACATCAACAACCAACAAAGACCCACACAAACCTGAACGCCATCCTTCAAACAAAAACCACTCCAAAGTCCTTTTCCTATGAATGAGAGTGAGCATTTTCCCTAAGGACACCCCAAATATCGCCCATTCCGCCACGCCAAGGGATCCCAGCACAGCTCCTCTGCAGCCAGGCAGACGGGACCCAAGGGCTTTCCGACAGCGGCATGGTCTGCCTTAAGTGGCGTCTTGTTTTTCATAATGTAAACATGAGGCTCTGAGCTATTCCCATAGCGGTCTTAGTAATCAGCCCTGGTATGTTGAAAGGCATATTTGTCATGTCTCAGCCGGTCTCTCGGAGAAACAGTCACAGGTCAGGTTAGTTACCTAATTTATATGTCAGGGGCTGCAGGAATGAATCAACAGCATTTTTTGTATTTTTCCAGACAGTAGCTTGATACTCCCGGCATGTTGAACCCTAGGAGCTCCCTTGCTTTTGTGATCATTTGCAATCCCTCCTTATTTGGCTGATGTTACAGCAATCCAAGCAGAAAAAAGTGCCACCAGCACAGAGATCCAACGTCTCCCTTGCAGATGACTCTCTTCAAAGCGGCTTTCTTGCATGCAGCCTGCTGCTGCAAGAACATCTATGCACACTTTGGTGTGAGCTCACCTCTCCAGCGGCGGGTCCCAGGCACCAGTTTGGGGAATTGTCCCAAAGGCCAGCCAGCAGCATCATGTCCCCACACAGAGAGAGATGGGATGGCTACTTAGTCCCTCTCCATAACACCAGTCATGGAGTGGGCATTGCTGTGGGGGCAGAAACAGTGGCGTGTGACTATACGACCACACTCTGCTGTTGCACACACAAATATGTGCATAAACGGTGGTGTAATTCCTTCAGCGCAAATGCAATTTGTGTGAAGGCAAAAGGCAAGGAAATTTCACCCATGGAAAACTTAACTTGCCAGACCTGGACCACACCGACCATCCTCATCCCATTAGAGCTCCCAGGGGATGGCTGAAATGAAAGCGGAGAGCTGGGGTGTGCTAGCTCCAGCCCAGCCATCCCCAGCACCAGGACGAGAGGCTGCCCAGTGCTGCCACATGGATATTCCCACTGGGACCAAATATGATCCCATCCAAGAGATTTCAGGCAGATCTTTTCCAGCATGCGAATCTGTGTTTGTTTATTTCCGTCTGGCCATATGTGTTTGGGAAGATGGCTAGGAAACTGTTCCCGATGGAAGCAATATCTGAAATGAAAAGCAGTAGGCTGTGCGTTTCCCTAAACTCTGCGGGATCCATTTACAACGGCCATGATGTTGGGAAAAGCAGGTGCAGCAGGAGCCCTGCTGAAGGGTCCCTCGCGGCGGTGTGCAAAGCAGAGAGCAAATGCCCCGATGCTCTCAAGGCTTCAAACAGGTTTTCTCCGGGAACTCGCTGCTCAGGGCTGTGGGGGTGACCAAGGGTTTAGCTCACATCTCTGCAAGGGTGTCCCTGCGTTTGGGGTGGTGCACGGGGAGGGTTTAACCTCGGGCGCGAGGAGGGGAGCAGGGCAGGGCCGTGTCTGCCTCCGAGCACAAACCGCTGTGGCCCTCCAACAGGGAACACAAAGCAGAAGCAAAGTGGAAGACGTTTCACAAAGTGCCCGTTTACTCCAGGCTAGCGGGGGGATAAAACATGCTGCAAGGAGCGGGCTGTGCCCCCGCGGGCCGTGGGAAACACGGTCAGGTGGGGAGGAAAGAAATAAATCCCAAGAGCCGCAGCTTGCCATCACGGGGAAATGCAGAGGAGCAAATTATTAGCTTGGGTTTTTTGCAAGATGAAAGATGGGCCATTAGCTGCCTCTGGAAAATATTTTCCAAACCCTTTTGTGCAGCAGTTTCTCTGCAGAAAGGCTCTCCCAGCACCCCGGGCGTCCCGGGCGGTGGCAGGGGAACGCCCGGCGGCCGGGGCTGGAGAGGTTTGAACTTGAACTCGTTTATTTAGCTTTGACTTTTCTCTTGCTGGAGTCCCTGGACTTAGCCCAAACCTCAAAAGTAAGTTATAGCCAAATATTTTTGAGGTTGGTAATGAGATACCAAAGCCTTACTTAAAAAAGAGCCCTGTCCCAAATTCCCCTGCAGCGTGCGGGGCTGATGCTCCACAGGCGCAGCAGAGCCGGGCTTGGGGGTCGCGGTGCTGCCGGCCGGCGTGTGCTCAGCATCCTCCTCCCGTATGTCACAAGCACGGCTGGGTATGGCCGTGCCACCGTGGGTGAGCCAAGCACTCACTCTTTTCACTGTAAAACAAACATAAGAACGTTTCTGTCGTCGTCCACCCGCTGCTCAGGCTTAATTGCGACAGATCACGTCTCTCCCTACCCTAAATTCCTGCTTGGCTGCTGAAGTGTCCCACTTCCCAACATCCTAAAAACATGGCGTGACCTGCAAGGGCTCTTCCAGGCTGCAACAGTGTGCCAGCCCGCTCGGGTGCTTGCTCTCGGGCTGTGCGCAGGAGCACTGCCCATGGCATCAGCAGGGGCTGGCAGGAGCGAGCGGACCCTACTCAGGCAGAGAAACCTAACCTAAGCCACCCGATCCGCTTTGCTCCCCGATCAGGATCTGGCCCTACGTTGCTTTCTCTGCATAATGATACTGGTTTCGTGCTAGGCTTCCTTGCTGGCGTATTTTTTGCATTGTATTTCAATGAAACGGAGCAACCCAGTGAAAGTAAGGATAACTGTTTTGAGATCTTCAGGCTCTGGTGCAAAGCCGCATTATAAAATCTGCAGCCTCCCTAGGAAAATAACCAATGGTAAATTTGATGTCCCCCTCAGTAAGGGAAAGGGTTAATTGCTTTGGTTTCCCCCTGATAGTTATGGCTAATGCCAATCAGATCTAGAACGATAAGAATAAAATATGATTGAAACCTCTGGCTCTTCAAAAAAAGCGTATGTTTTAATTAAATTGAGAACTAGCTGATTAATCAGCACAAGGACTAATGGTCTGATTAGCAGGAAATGCCTCGTGAAAAATAGACCGTCTCATCGGCTGGGCTAGAGGGAGAGCCACGGACTGGGGACACAGCCCTGGGCTGGGGGAGCTGTGCGTGCTTTGCAAAGGGCACTCAGGCTCCATCTGAGGAGACACATCCTTGAGCCCAAGATGTGCCCAATGGGCTCAAGGACGTGTCTCCTCCCTGGGGGTCCTCGGATGGAGCTGCCCCCTGGCCCAGTGTGTCCCTGTCCAGGGCCCAGCTGTGGAAACCCTCTTCAGAGAGCGTGGAAGGGGACCAGGGGAGCCGGGGGACAAATGAAACCTCTCAGCCCAATTATCTTTGAGAGAGAGAGTTAGAAGAATGGGGGAGAGAAGATTGCAAAATCAATTTGAAATTTATGGTGTCAAGGGGAGAAAAAAACCCCACCACCCAAGAAATAAACTTTTAAAATTAAAAAATCAATGGAGAGATGTCCTTCTGGCCGCCCCTTCCCCCACTGCACGAAGCACAGGCTTCCTTCTGATTAAAGCTCAGCCTGGAGCAGTTTCTGTGGCAGGAGGCCAGAAGAAAGCTTAAGGTGCTCGCTGCAGTTTAAGGTGGAGCTGTTTACGTTGCCTTCCGCAGCAGCACCAGCTTTGGCCATGCAGCAGCATCCTCTTGTTCACACCCCGGCCGTGCCAGGGCTCTGGTTGACACTGCCCGACGAGCAGTCGGGCTCTCGGTTCGCAGGCGCTTGCTGGCAGATGAGCCTTTGGTGGGGTTTTGTTTTGCTTGCAACAAAGGTTTTTCACTAAAAAAATGAAATTAAATGCGAGGTGAGAGGGAAGGGATACGGGAATAAGTCCTGCCTCGCTGCTGGGGAGACGTGGTTGGGATGCTCCCGCTGAGCAATGCCCACACATAGGGGTTTGCTCGCAGCTCCGTGATTCAGGACCAAACCCTGCAGAAGCTTTGTCCATGGTGGCCTCTGACATGTCCACTTTCCCCAAGGGTCGGCAAACGCCCATCATGGTCCTGCTGCTTCCCAGAGGTGCGATTGGTGCTACGGCACAAACAGCCCAAGAAACACCTGGAGGAGAAGCGTTCGTGGCCCATGAAAAGGCACGAGGCCATGCTGGCATCGGGATGGGAGGAGGAGCAGGAAAGGGGTGCTGACCCGGAAAGTGGGTGCAACCACATCATGAAGGGTTTGCTCCAGAAACCAGGACCAACATGGGCAACCCATGCAAAGACCTGTCCCAATCCCTGGCCTACCACGTCTGCTCGATGTCCTTCCTCTACGTAAGAAGATGCCTCGGCATAAGGTGATGGGTCTGATGCCCACCAGAAATGCTTTCTCCCAGCCAACAGCCCCATCCTTGCCCAGAGAGGGAGGCAGCACTCGAGAGCCTCAGCCCAAAACCACATGGGCCCCTCTCCAAAGATAACTCGGCTGCAGATTGGGGGGAAGGCTCAGCCTGGGCTGCCTGGTACCGCAGCTGCCTCCCTAACCAGACCCTGTAGCCTGCAAGAAAAACATCTCCAATTTGCTCACTTGTTACACAAATCTAACCCCCAGCCTCCCTGGTATGGGTGTTTGTAGTTCACAAACATTTACTGGCACCTATTTGTGCTCCTATAACTCAGGGCCGGCGCGGTGTAGTAGTGTTTCAGTCTTTTAGCTCATACAGTGGAAAAGGCAGTTTGGGTGTTTCTTCTCAAAACGAACACAAACGCACTCAGCACATGTGTAACCAGTATAGCAGTAAGATTGACAAGGCACTGCCTTCCCGAGAAGCAACTTTTTATTAGGATCTTTACTGCGCATTTGGTATTATGGGGCAATAAAGCTGGTAATGCCTATTCACGTCTCATCGTCCGTAATTGCTTGGAGGACAGAGCTGCAGACGCAGCCGGAGCTGGGGCCCGCTGGAGTCAGCATGAGCATTTACATGGATTTCAGCTGGCCTCGGAGCAGCCAAGCCCCCGGGACAGTCTCCGTGGCGGGAAGCCGCGGCGGGGCACGGGGTGCTTTTCATGGCTTGGTAGGGAGCAGCAGCGTGGCAAGGTTAAGAAATAACGTACAGGGGCAATGCAAATACCAGCTGGATTTAAAAAGAGGCCAGCCCCAGCTCTGAGACCTCCAAAATACATAACAAACCCCATTTTTTCAAACCTTCAGTGCCATCTGCCCAAGTTAAATGTGGTGTTTAGCATGCCAGCAGAGCGGCGGTGTCTCCCGTTTGAATCTAAACACATGAGATTTCAGAACTAACCAGGTTATAAGATGGCACGTACTGAGTTTTTAAACTGTGCCTACTGTAGAATAAGTCTTACATAGATTTTTCTGGGCGTTTTGTTTAAAAGTGCTGTGTGGAACTAGGTGAAAACCACTGAGCAGCTCTCAAAAAGCCCCAGATCCCTCTGCATGGAGCCATCACTGAGACTGGAGAGCTGCCAAGCGCAGACTCTATAAATCATGAATCAAGCCCCTCATTCCCATCCCTAAATCACAATTGTTTTAAAAAGAAATAAAACATATTGGTTCTTTTAATTTGCCTTTTGGAGTCTGTGCCCTAAGGCACATTTTCCAGCTTTTCTAAAACACAAGGACTAGAAACTTCCTTTCATTTCTCAGTGAAAGCTGAGAGTCTCACTTAATTACTTGCATCCAAGAGCCGCAGCTTTATGAAAAATTCCAAATATCAGAACATTGGTAATAAAATCACAGGGGCTGGCAATGCTGAGGCTCCAGCTAGATGCAGGATATTCCTTTTATAAGCGTCCAGAAGAGTATGCGCTACCAGGATGCTGATCTGCTACAAGAGTAACAAATATAATGAGTTTGGATGAACCGATGCAGAAGAAGACCTAAAGTCTATGTTCCTTGGCCAGGGATTAACTGGGAATGGGGCAAAGGTGGCTGGCACTTGTGCAAGGGTTTTGGCAACGGCAGTGCACAGCACCTGGCAAGGGCAAGCAGGAAGCAGGGAAGGTGCCAAGGGGAGTTTGGGGTTTAGTAAAGAAATACTGAGTCTCAGCCAGCCCTTCAGAGAAGCAGCACGGTGCAATTATGTGGTATTTGAGACTTTTTCTTGTTCAGGTCCCAACTTGCACCCCTATCAAAGCAGCTTTGTTGACCTGGGCTGGTCTCCAGGCATTGGGTTTAATGTCGCAGCCCTGACCACAAGAAGCATCTCAGGATGGTCCTGCCATGCCTTGGGGTTTCTCTTTGGGCTTTCAGTACCTTCCATGGCAGTGCAGTTTCCCCTGGGTCTGCTTTAGTGGCCATGACCTCCCAGCCGGGCTTGGTGTCCCGACAGCACAAGCACCCTGGGAAACACCACCCGCCTTGGTGGCCCCAGGAAGGGGGACACAGGAGGGACAAACCATGGGCAGTGCCCTCTCTGCCACCACATCTCCCCGGAGGAGCTCCCCACTGCCCTTCAAGGGGACAAGGACATCCTCGCAGGCATTGCACGGGTGAAGCAAAGCATCTTCCCGTGGCCCAAACCCAAAGGGACCAAGGGGCTGAATCCTCCTCGCCTCCTCCCTGAGCATCCCCAGCCACGGGCCACCACCTGCGTGGGCACCATGAGGGCTATCTTTGCCTTCACAGAGAACATCTCTTGTCACTATTCATGGAAATGATGAGATAATGGCCTGAAATCTTGGTTCCTCTAATATAATTGAAAATGGAGCTAAACTGCAACTCTAAAAAGGAAGTCTAAATTAGGTTGCAGAAGAGAAAAGGGTATTTGACAGCAGGAGCAGGCTCTGGAAATGCAGTCATTGTTTCTACTTATGGGTTTTGAAATGTAAATAATTTAACACCCAGCTAAGCAGAGGAAAATCTGCTATTTTTGGTTTATTCTGAACAAAGACAGCTGTGTATTCTAAAACATACAGTTCAGCATTTAAAAAAAAAAAAACAAACCCAGAAATAATGCTGGTGACAATGTCTTTAGGTATTTAAGACCCAGCGCCGGGGTCTGGCCTGGCTGTGCCTTGTGTTACGCTGGTACCTTTGCAGCGACGTCAAGTCTTAACAGGTCATCGCAATAAACCCATAAATGATTTGGATGGGCTAATTCTAGGCATTCATTAAAAATTTCAGCTGAAGGATAAAAGCACAGGGAGAGGTTGCAAAGGCACCATTTAGGTCTTCAATGAGATGGCACCAGGGCTCTCATGGTCAGGCTGACTGCCGGTCAGGTGTTAGATTTGGAGTCAGAGCGAGACGGATCCTGCTCTCATTAGTGAAATTCCCATGGCAGCAGCTGCCACAAGGTACCAGCTGTATTCAATCCAAAGTAGCACGGAGAACCAGATTGAGATTCAAATTCGGGTCCCCATTAAAATAACGAGAGCTATTGCAGACACACGGGCATGTGTCTGGCAGCTGAAGATGAAGCCTCTTCCTTCAGAGACCTTAACTGAGTTATCGTGCTTTTGGTAATTAGTGCAATCAGCCCTGATTTGGTTTTCTGCTCTCTCAGCTCTCTCAAATACACATTTTTTAATAACTTGCTGGGAGAAAGGGTTAAATACCTCCCAGCTGTATAAAATCTCCTGCAAATGTCACTGCCTTCCCAGCCATGCCCGCTGCCTGCTGATAGACCCGGCAATGGTTTGATGAGATTTTGGTGGGATTCACTCCTCTTCTTCTGCCGGCTGAAACCAGACATGACAATGAAACCCCATCCACCGCAACAACGAGAGTAACTGCAGTATTAAGAGTAACTGCTGCTCTTTCTTTAGTGTTCACAAGGTCTGGCCACGCGAGACCGGGAATATTGTGCTGAGGCTCCTGACACGGGAAATCTTTGCAGCTCAGGGATGTACCGGTGGGTCCCTCCTCCTGGTCCAGACTCTGCAGAGAGGACACGGGGGACAGGGAGGAATTTTTCCTCAGCACAAGAGCCGAGCTGCCCGCACTGAGGAGGGGCTGCAGCTTTGTGGGCTGATGCACATCTACCTGCCTGCATTCCTGCAAAGGAAGGCAGGTCTCTCCTGGAGCTGCTGCTCGCCCCATCCCCGTTCCATCCCCATCCCTGGCCGGTGGTGGTGGTGCAATCCAGGCTCTCCCAGCCACAGCGAGGAGACCGCAACAAGACATCACAAGCCTGGCTGGGAAGCGAACCCTGCGCCAGCGCCCGCCCTGGCAGCACGGGTGCGTGTCTCAGCCAGCTGGGCACATCTGGGACAAGTTGAGCAGCATCTCTTCTGCAATGGATGGAAAGTTAGATAATCTCTGTTAGATATGTATATGTATATCTTGGGCGGCCAGGGTTTCCTACACAGCGCAGAAACTCTCCTTGCCACTGCCAGGCTGCCTGGCTGTAAACACATTATGAAGCTGGAGGGCAAAACACGTTGGTGCTGAGTCTTCTTGGAAAACCTGGCCCTGGGTGTGGGGAGCACCTGGAAATCTTCCTCCCAGCTCTTATGTTAATCCAGCCCCACGGGCCTTGCTGAAGCTCATTGAAATTCAGGGGGAGTCTTCCCATTGAGTTCAGCCAGCTTTGAATAAGGTCGTTTTTCTCTTCAGTGGTTTTTTTGGTGGTTTTTTTTTTTTTTTAAACCTATGCTCACTCTGGGGGAAAATGTATTTAAACACAGAAGTGCTGCGTTTGCAGCCGTGCCGCTATTGTCTCCCCAGTGACGATGCGGCTCCGTGAAAGGCTTTGTTCCCACAGGGATGGCCTCCACGGCAAAGGTGGTCGAGCCCATTTTGCCCCACTCCGAACCCCCACGGATGTTGTGGGTCCAACTGGGCTGACGCGGAGTCAAATATTGTTCAGGCTGTGCTTGTTTTGCATGTGAGAGAGAGATGGTGAAAGAGGTGGGCTGGCATGCCTCGGACAAGATTTTCCTTGGTTTGGGGGTTGATCTGGTCTCCTTTCTATGTGTGCTTTTTATCAGTGTCCCAAAATAATAAATCAGGTCCTGTATAAAATGCCTTATCCGGGGAACTCAAAGCAATTCTTGAAGAAGAGCAGTTATTCCCAGTTTACAGATGGAAACAAGACTTATCCAGGATTGCACACAGCATTGGTGGCCGAGCTGGGAATGCAGCCCATGTCCCTCAACAGTGCTTGGTTCTCCCTCCCCAGGGCCACCATGTCCCCTCATCACGGGTGCGATTCAGTCAGCATAAATGCTGCTAAACCTCAGACCTCCTTTTATCCCAGACCATTTCCCCTTCCACGTGACTCCTGTGGTTGTCATGAAATCATCTTTGGTTTTGGTGACAGCAAACAAAGATTTGGCTGTTCTTAGCCAAGACCATAGGCAAGGAAGCCGTAAAAGGCTCTAGGAACCGATGTCCAGCAGCCACGCTCCAAAACACCTGATTTCTGGGAGAAAAGTCCTGGTTCCCACAACCTTCCCTTGATTTTTCCAAGGTTTGCTTGGAAGGGTGGAAGGTCCACAAAGCAAAAAATCTTCACCACTTCTCCCCAACCAGCTTTCCCCTCTCGGCACCTTTATCAACCTTGCCTGCTTTGCCCTGGGAGCTGTTTAGACTAGACAAGCAAGCTTGGAGTGTTTGCTGCTTTCCCCCTCCCGCCCCTTTCCTGCTGAGTATCTCTCCATCTCCCATACCTCCTCGGAGGTGACGCTGCCTCTCCCGCCTGCAAACACAAAGGCGAGTGAGTCAGCGCAGGGAACACCAAGTGCTCCAGATATGAAGCAGATGGGATTGAAGAGTCTGGTACAAATTGTCTTTTTTTAATTCATTGAAACTCTCTTAAACCCCCCCAAGACTGCTCTCTGTATTCCTCATTAGCAGGGCTGAAAATGAAACTGTTCCTTTGCAATGCAGGATTTAGTAGTATCAGCCATCGATGCAACTTTGCCCCACGTTGTTAATAAAGACGGTGGATATTGCAAATGGTTTCCTGTGAATATGTGCTTGGATGCTGGAATTAATTCACTGGGTGAATTTCGCTCCCTTCTTCGTGCTCCACCTTTCTTTCAATGTTCATAGAGTGCATCATACCGGAATTAATGTCTGTAGAAATTGGCTTTTGTTACAGGATGAAAATCGATAGAAAACTTCAGTTTCTCTTTTCAGGCTGAATCAGATGAACATTTTGACCCAAAGTAACGGAACGTGTCATGGATTGAAGAGAAATGGTCAATCAAAATTATCCAAAATCCATGTTTTGACATTTTCCATCGTAGTGAACTGATCAGATTTTGCTAAATCCTGTTTCCTGTGACTATGAATCACGACATATACGTTTTCATTTTCAGTTACTTCTATATTTAACAGATGTGTGTAGGGTCCTACAGGGCCTTTGGGGACGTTAGCAGCCAGACGCATTTGTTCCCCTTTTCCCTGCAGGATAAACTCCTTGTTTTTCCTATTTTTGGTGATACAAATTCACAAGACTTGCATAATGCACCACAGGCTGGAGGCTCTTTTTGCCTTATGTGAGATTTGCTCGGGGTAAAATTTTAGATTTTGCAGTTACGTTTTTTGCTAGATAAATGTATTTTAATGGAAAATTCCCAAACTACTCTTATGTCGTGATGTTCGCAGAAACACAAATCAGTGTTCAGGGAACGTACTTTTTAAGCATATACTGGTGTTTATTCATTTCAGCCGTATTTTGACACCTGAGCCAGAAGATAAATCCCATATGCTGTGATCAACGTCAACTAACCATCTAGACTCAGAAAAGTAATACTGAAAAATCAGAATCAATCACAACGAGCGTAACGAGTTAAAAACATTTCAAATAATGGCCAGCTCTGGCAAAGTCACAACCTGCTCGCAGAGACTCCACAAGGAGAAAAAATCTAAATTCATTGGATAAATTATTTGTTGCAAATTATTTCTTCAGCTCTAATTAGTAATCTTCATTTTACACAGTAGGCCTCTAATGACCTGCTTGACAACTATGATGTCTGATAGACAGTGGGGATTTGCATGAAAATGAGTTTTGTTTTCTCCCATCCCAGACATAAAATGACAAGAGTGAGGATGCTCAGCTTCACCGCGCAAAAGGGGAATAACCAGGCACCCAAGCTCTGGGTGAAAGGAGATAATTCAGCTATATTTTGGGAAATAGAAAAAAACAGGAGGCACTAATTCAAACACAAAATAATAGCACCCGGCACACAAACAAGCCTAATCAAATACGGTTGCTAAGTGGAGTCATGTGAATAGCAGATGATGGAGCAAAAGCAGAAGACACAGCTCTCAATGAGAACATGGTGACCCAGCTCTAATAGGTATTGCAGTGTTGTTTTCTGTGATTGAATAATCTTTTGCCTTTTTATAGCAAGGGGTTTTAAATGTTGGACCTGTTTCAAGTGCGTTATCATCTCCTGTCTGCTGATAATTGACAGGCTTTGGATCTTTCTCTGGCTTGTGTATCCTGAATGCAGATAGATTCAAGCAGAAGACAATGCTCTTGCCAGTCACAGGCGGCTCAAGTAAGGTTAAAAAAGAGCAAGAGAAAATCAGGAAAAGGCAACAAGCCTGATGTCCCTCCTGCAGCTCTAAGGGTTTCTTTCACTGGGATTTGCAGTATTTTTTGGTGATTTCAGCAATGTTATTCCCAGCCCGGTTCAGCACATCTTGTGCTTTGACAGCTCACTGCACCTGGAAATTATTACTTGATAAAAACTGGCAAATTCTCTCATTTTGGAAGGTTTTTTTTTGGAAACGGGGCTTTATTCTTACTTGCCTTCTGGACTTCTGCTGGTGTAAAAGGAGGTGAAATGTAAATGTAAGGTGCCAGAAGCACTGTAATGCTGCCTGCATGTTGATGGACCAGAGTCTTGATCTGGTAGTGCAAGCAGAGAAAGGGTTGGAGGTTTGTATTTTGACAAACAGGCGCTGGGTGCACATATATAGTCTGTTGTCAGACGAGCTGCCATGGGAGCTGTGTCCATTTATTTGGTGGTAAATATGAACATGATGGTTTGAATTGCTACAATAAATTAGTGAGCTATTGGGATAACTGAGATCAGAATCTGACCTCAAAAGGAGTTTTAGCTAATCTTCTTTTTATTTTATTTTATTCAAAATAATATTGTCATCACATCAATTTGTGAAGAAAAAGGCAATTTTTAGTTGCTGGTCATCCTGTTCACTTGTTTTTTTCTTTCAATGATTTGGCAAATGATCTCCCAGCAAAAAAGATAAAAGATGTAATAAACCACTTTCAGCCGCTTCTCTGAGAATTGATCCCACTCCTTCTTCATGTATTGTTGATCCTCTAATTCATTCACTTGTCCGGAGGGCATACACAATTTTCTAGGAAGTAAAAATGTCACACAAGAAAAAAAGGAGGAGAATGAGAGGGGAAATCTCTTCCCTTGCCAGGCTGCGTGTCCTATGTGGGAAGCAACACCCAGAGCAAGTGCTGCCCTTGGGTTGGGAGATGGAGGGATGAAGAGGAGTCTGCCTTCATCCTGCCAGCATCAGTATCACTGAACTTGGCTGGGGGAAGCACAAATCATTTGGGGCGCACGGACAGGCAGCCAGAAATACAACCACGCAGACAGCTTGATTGCAGGAGTTTTATTTTACCAGAAAACCAACCTAAAAATAGGTCAGAGAGGGCGCAGGGGGGTCCCCCTCGGCCGGCAGCCCCCACCCAGGTGAGCATTCCCTGCACACCTTCGCAGGGGCAGCAGCAAAAGCAATTTTCGGCAGGTGGGCATCGGGAAGCAAGTCTTTGTAGTACTGGTTCAAAGGGGCAACGACTGGCCGGAGGCAGCCGTGGTTTGTGGCGTTTAGCTGGTTGGCAATGGCAACCTCTGGCTTTCATGTACCCAAAAACACAGAAGCTGAAGGGTTAGACATGGCTGTGCTTGTGGATGCAGCACTTTAATGATTTATTGAATTCTTTCGTGTGTTCGTTGGGTTTTTTTTCAGGGTCAGGAGTTGCCATTTTAAAACGCTCTGTAAAAAACCAGATGTGTAAATCTATTAGCTTTTAAAGTGCATTTTTATGAGTCGGAGAAAACCGGCTCAGCCTCCATGGGCTCTCTGACGCCAGCCCAAACCCGTGGCCCCGATGCTCGCCCCACGCAGGTGTTCAGCCCTTCAAAGCTCCCCCCGTAAAATTCAGCCACCTCTGTGGGAACTCCGCACAAGGAGGGGCACAGCCTGGATCCCCTGGACGCAGCCTGTGTGGTGGGGACACATCACGGCTCCCCGCTTTTCGGTCCCCAACGACCCTTTGCCAAGGGACCAGAGAAGATCCGCGTCTCTGGGAAAGGAGGAGAAAAAGCAGTTTCTGCAAGTGCAAAAACATGAGCAAAATTTCTGCAAAACACAGCAGCTTGGGGCAGACGGTGCAGGAGGAGAAGTGTCCGAGAAAGCCCTTTCTAGGGAGTTTCTGTGAACGTCTGCGACGTGTAAAGCCAAGACGGGACGCATGCCCACAGCCCTATGTATAGACCACATCTAAATCTACTCCTAATCTCCTCCAGGCTTAGCTGGGCTGATCCAGGCTGCAACATATGACAGCTCTTCTCCTGAGAGCCAGCAGAAACAAGGAGCGTGACGGGGATGTCCGTGGACTCTCCAAACGTGGGGCTGCTCCACATCCCCCTGTCCCCCCCGCCCCGGTGTCTCCTGTGCACAGGCTGAAGCAGCGAGCGGGACCACTGACCAAAAAAGCACTTGTGCCTAGAAAGTGATGGTAGCCGGGGTCTGAACCTGGCTCCACGCGGTTCGGGTCATGTCTCTTGTGGTTTAAAAAAAGAAACAGGCTGTGACTGCAGGCCAAGTCCTCTATTGGCATAAATGGCCACAGTCCCACTGAGCAGAGTTCAATCTATTTATACCGGCAAAGAATTTGGCCCATCAGATAGAAGAAAGCCTGGACTCCGCTTTGACTCTCCAAGTTTCTGCCCCATAGAGCCACAGGACTGGGTGTCCATAGAAAGGAAGACTAAGGGAGCTTTTTCACAAACACTGTTTTGTAAAAATTGCGGCTACAGGGAAGGTCAAATTTTTCGTAGGAACACACCCATCTTGATTGAACTTTCTTTGGAAACAATTTCTCAGCAGGCTCAAACCATAAAATCCTCCCCCCGCAAAATTTGCACCCTGCCGCAGCAAACAGTTGAGTTCAAACCACACTGAGCACCAGGGATGTGAAAAAACAGGGAGGCCAGAAACCCAAATTCCAGTTCTCACTCTGCCTGTGAGACTTTCATCACCAGGGAAGCGTCTTGGTAAAGGGTGATTTGCTCATCCGGGGTGCTTCTCTCGCTGGGAGGGTGGAGAGGGGATTTGGTTTTGCTTGTTTGTTTTATAAAACCTTTGAAAAGCTTTGGCTTCCTCTCAAATTCAGGGGAAGAGCTGCAAAAAATTTTTAAAAAAACAACCTTCATGGGTTTTGAAAGCTCTTTCCTGCCCTGTTCCAGAAGGGGCTGTTAATTGTAGAGCATTTCAATTGCAGAAATTCTGACTATTGAGTAGAAGAGTCTTTTTGAGCCTAACCAGCTGTGTGGGGCTTTTGTAAGTTGCTCTCGACATCGCAGAAGCTCAATATAGTTAGCATTGCTCAGAATTTTTATTGCGACTGGTTGTAAATATCTCTATATGCATATTTCATTGTAGAGACCCCTACGAGCATCTAGGAACCAAAACTTCCCTTCCACACCCCAGCCATCGAAATTAGATTATATACTGATTGCATAATTACTGTATAACAAGGTTTGCTCAGCCTCTCAGTGCACAATGCCTGTTTTCATAGCATTTTAATATGAGCGACATAATAGGCACCAGCTTGAATAGCCGCATGCCAACGAGGCATTGCATTCCCCAAACCAGCTTGAGTTTGTAAAATCTGGTCCAGCTGCTCAGCACACAGAAGGGTGACAAGCAAACGCCTTCCAGCCCGCGCTGGGCCAGGAATCAGAACACACACGGGGAAATACTTCCCTTCCCCAGCCTGAGGTGGGCTGGTTGGCACATAGCACTATCTGGGTTATTTCTTCAGGCTCCCACAAGCCAGTTACATTAATGCTATGTCCTTCACATGTGTTTTGCCTGCACCAGCATTTGCAGATCTGGACTGATAATCCTCCCACTAATATTGCTCCGGCAGCTGCTGCTCTGGTCTTTCCTCTTTGCTCTGAGTGAATGATTTAAAATGGCTCAAATCCTGCACAAGGCCTGTTTTTCTAATAAGTTAGGCAGCAAATTTGCTTGTGTATTCAGCCCTGGCTTCGTCCTGAGTGGTATGGAACCGGAATGGCCCATAAACAGCAATTTGCTCATCTTTTAAGCTTTATTGTTTAGGCAATGGGTTTTACTTGGATGGTTGAAGACCAACCCTCTCTTCGCACAAAATGTTTTACGGGCTCCAACAATAACTGCAACCAACCCGTTCTTTCTGTTTTGCATTTATTTGCAATTAAAATAAACGGACCAAATGCTACCAGATGAAATGAGCACGACATTTCTGGTTGACTTACCCACAGTTCCAACAGGTCCCGTCGCCCAGCCGTCGCTGTGTGTCCTCTCTGCCCGTTGCCTACTGCTCATGTTTTGACTCTTCTTTCATAAAACATAAATCCTTCATGGACTCACTGGATCTTGTTCTCAGCCTGTCTCTGAAAGGAGCATGTTGATGGTGCATAGTTGTTACGGGAGGGTGGTCCCCAGTTCTGCACACACTGGTTTATTCTGGGGGGCTTGTGAAGAAGCAGAGCTGGGACCTGTCTCCTTGTGATGGTAGAGTTGTCCATAAGAGCTAGGCTGTTCAAAGAGAATGGCTTG
This sequence comes from Gavia stellata, assembly GCF_030936135.1. Taxonomy (NCBI): domain Eukaryota; kingdom Metazoa; phylum Chordata; class Aves; order Gaviiformes; family Gaviidae; genus Gavia; species Gavia stellata. The sequence goes on from NC_082604.1 coordinate 22,357,261, forward strand.
CTCATGGCAAAGCAAAGGTTACGGGCCTGGGCTTACTTAAGGTAATTTTTTTAAGCATTAGCATAGTGAAACATGCTATATGGAAAAAAAAAGTGAAGAATTTTCAGAAATTTTCAAGCTCTTTAGCATCAGATGCACACACTTTGAGGAAAGAGGTTTTCCTGTTCTCAGCTTTTCATTTTCCTCTCTCTCCTCTAACTCATGGCTCAAAGTCACTCAGATCATCCTCCTTGTTTTGCCACCCGGCAGTGCTGTGACTTGTCTCTCTGGTTTGGCAAGTGCCCGGGGAAGTGCCCAGGAATAGCTGCTGCTCCCAGGGCCGGCCGGGCTGACAGCTGAGAGAAAGTCAGGGCATGACAAACTCAGGGCGATACATACACGCATGTGTCTGCATGCAAAAGAAACCCATCTTCCTCCCTCGAAGCTATTTTCTGTTGGTGATATAACTAGCAGAGAGCTATTTGGAGAAAGGCTTTTTAAGTCTGAAGTGTACTAAGGAAGGCACTCAGGCTATTAGGAAACTAGTGCCCTTGTTAAAGTTACTACACTCCTTTCTCTTAATAGGCGAACCCGCTGCCATTAGGGTTGCATTCACTGCAATAATGGCCAGTATGGGCACACTCTGGAGCCGGGTTTTTTGCCCCTTTGTCATCTCGAATTGCATTTTGCTGCCAAAGCGTTGCTGATGTCAGTGGGACTGCTGGGGGATGTTAGCGATGCAGCGGAGCTGGAAGTCATTGACTCCTCTGAGAAGAGGGTATGAGAGAGGAACGGAGGAGCAGGTAACTCCCCATACTTTCTGATGTATTGAGATGCAGCAGCCCATCAGCACGTCGATGGCAGTGCCTGTCCTCCCCATGGCTTTGAGGCACTTGGGGAAGATGGAGGGGCACAGGTCAGCCTCCATGAGCTTACCGGTGTGTTTTCCAGGCAATGATTGGGCATTGCAAGTCCTGTTGGCTCTGAAGGTGAGCAGCGTGGCCAGAGAGCAGAGAGCATCATGCCCACGGCCGTCCCTCGCATGCCCACCCTTGCAGGGAGCAGCCCCAGCATCCCATCCTACCCAAGCAGCCCTGTCCCTTGCTGGGTTGACACGTTTCTCCATCTGTTTTCCTCACTTTGCTCCTTTGCTTTGGTGTCAGACTCACCACTCTGTGAAAATTAATTAGACAGACTTCTCAGGTGCAAAATATTCTAAAAAAGAAAAGAAGCTTAGTCATAAAAATTGCTAATTGTGGGTAAAGGGAATTAATTCTTGTACATCCCTGGGGAAAGCAATGACTGGTGTAATAAGACAAATGACTTTTCAGAAAAGTTTGCCTTCCTTCCTTATCTAGATTGTGCTATTTTAAGTGTGGAAGGAATGATTTCACTTTATGAAAGCACCCCAGCAGCCAGTGATGGTTTTAGCTGGCTCGCCAAGGACACACCAGTTTGCACGCTGCAATGGCATGCAGTTCACAGCAGCACTTGAACGTTATCACTGAACTTTGCACGTTGGTGTTGCTCTGTGTATCCTGAAGAGTCAGAGGATATAATTTGTTCAGAAACTCAAGGTTTCCAGTTTAAAAGGACTTTAGACCCCACTTGTGGGCTTGGTCCTTTATCAATGATGAAGGGGGGACCTGAACAAGGGTGAAGCACAGAGGTTTCTCTTGCAAAAATGCCGATTCCTGGGACATCAGCCAGGGCTATCCCTTGACTCAGTGAGGCTGGGGTGGGAAAATCAGGAGGCAGCATTTTCAACACCACCTTTGAACATTTCACCTTGAAAATATTGCCTGGAGAAAGGCCTTTGGAGGGGATGTGCCATTTTTGCAAGGGCCCCAAAAATCTGCCCCAAATGGCTAAACCACTCATCCCGCTCCCGGGGCCACCGAGCCGCCCGCAGCCCTGTGTCACCTCCTGTGGTGGCCGGGCACTGTCTGCATCCAGGTCCGGAGACCAGGGCCATGGAGGGGTGGGCAGTTTTCTAAGCAGCCGGATATTTTTTCTTTTCCTCGAACGAAATCAGCCCCAGCTCAGAAGGAAGCTGCGGTTCAGGCTCCGAAGTGGGTTACAGCCCTCACTCTGCAGCAGTCGCCGTCCGCAGAGCTGGAAGCAGTAGTTTAATCTCACTGCACTGCGATTTCCCCGTTTCCTGTGTATTTTGGAGTCTATTAATGAACTCAAGTGTTCTCGCATGGGAAAGGCAGCCCTTGGGCTTCCTTCACATGCTAAAGGGGTTAAGCATGTGATGATGGTGAATCTGGCAGAGAACGGTTTCTGTTCTTTACTGTAAACTTCCTGGCCGCCCCGCTGCAAAGCAAGGGGCTATGTTATTTAGAAAGAAACTGAAGTTTTGGGGCACATATTAGATTGCAGAAGCATTGTGTCTCGTCCCCAAACAGCGGCTCCACTTCTGTCAGCTTAGCGGTAACGTAAGGGCCCAGATTTCATATGTCAATGCCAGGGAAGTCCTTCCCTGCTGGCGTGTGCCACTGCATTTGTCTTATTGCAGTTCACGGGATCTGGGAGATCGCAGAGAAGAAGTCAGCCTCGTTGCGGCAATCTTCATCAATCAGTAGCACAAGTGAGGGGGCTGGTAAGTGGGACTCCGTTTGAAACCATTTTCTTGTTGGCTGAAGGCAACGGCTCGTGCTATCTGAGGTCAGAGTGGAAATTTCTTCGGGTGTTGGGGGCTGGAAATGGAGTTGCTGACATCCAGCTGGGTAAGGCTGGCGATTCCCGTAGGTGGTCTCCTCTTATGTCAATATAATGGCTACCTCAAAGCCTTTTAAGTTTTAGTTGATCTGGAAGATCACAAATTTGTCCAAAGATTTTACAAACTTGCAGGTTTTATAAAATCGTATTACCCAACTGGAGAAAAATTTCATCTGGCATTCCCCCTTGTGCATCGTTCCAGCTGCACAGACCCCAGCACAAAAACCCCTGTCGGGGTTTTGGTAAGTCTCTCTGCACCCACAGCAATAGGGAGGTGCTATTTCTCAAACTGCTCCAAGGTCAAGGACTATCAATATCTGCTAGTTCAAGTCCTTCTGTCAGTGTCAAAGAATACTTCTTCAACATGATGATGTTAGGACTAAACTATCCAGCTATAATTGATTAGCAGCTTTCATGGAAAGGATTGCAAAGCACTTTGTGAGCTGCACACTGAATACACAGCCGCATTGAGCCGCTCTGGGATGGAGAGCAGCGGAGGTGCAGACGATCAGCAAACATGTGGGGCAGGAGAGGAAATGCCAGCAATTCCCGGGCAGACGTCCACTCCTGCCAAGTATGCCATCGGGCCTTTAATATCCCCACAGAACAGATATTTTTTAAATCTTTGCTAGACCTTAGAAAAAAACCCAGATTTTTAAGGTCTTTCTAGACAGATGTACCAAACAGAAGATGAGCATGTCCATTTAGGTCGGTGTCCGCCCCAGCGGGGTGCTGGCGCGATGCATTACCGGGTCAGCGTGATCCCAAACAAGCTGAACATTTCAGGCAAGAGCGGTCACAGTGTTTTAAACTTCATCTATTTTTATCAAAACACATGGGTTGCTTTGAGCACCGATACATTTGGCACCCAGGCGTATCCACCCCGTAATTGCTCCCGGCTGCACGCATGCCCTGTGCCCCAACCGTGGTGAAGAGGGCAGGGGAAGACCCTCAACAAAATGAGGATCTCTCTGCTCAGAATACGGACATTTTGACAGACTCCCGTCTCACATGAGAAATGTTTTGATTTCGTTTCCTCTGCAGAACATAAACAGATTTTGAAACCTCAGAAGTTGCCATGAAACAAACCCGTTGTTCCCCAGCCAGCTCTAATTACGGCTCATGACCAGCCCTTGCCTATTGAAGTCAGAAATTACACAGGGGAGGATGCTGGCTCTGCACAGATTTCTATGGAGAAATGTGATTTGTCACTATCTTTTTAAGCAAAGTTAACTCTTAGATTTAAGATTTCTGTTGTGTTTTCTGTCCCTCCTTACTACCAGCAAATACCTGCAAAAATGCCATACACGCAGTGTGATAACAGGAAGGGCTGATGTGAACGTGGCATGCGATGTAAGTGTGGCAATGCCCTCTTTTCTCTGGCTTTCATCCCCAGGAGTGCCGGGATCTGAATGCAGCCCTGCGGGAACGCTTCCCGCACACCCCAGCACAGCACAGCCACCCCAAGGGCCCAGAGCGACAGTGTCCCCTTCCTCGCATGGGTTGGGAGCTTCCTTCCCCCACGTTCCTGTCCCCTAAATCCACAGGATGAAGGTTGCAGAGTTATCTTGGAGATTTTAATGCCAGCAGAGAGGAAAAAAAAAAAGAAATGAGGTATCCAATTCCCGCAGACAGCTTTGAAAATATCAACCTCGACACCTTTGAAAAGACCAACATTGTATTTCTGGGCAGCTCATGAGCTCAGAAGTACTGACAAACTGGACAGAATTAGGGAAGGGCAAGAAAAATGATGAAGTGCTTGGTCAGAGGGGCTTGGCCATGGCGGGAGGAGGCGCTGAGGGTTGTGCGACCACATTTGAAGAGTAAAATGTCCAAGGGGCAAGCGGGTGGTTTGACGGAGGTGGCTGCTGTTGAGCGAAGCAAAAGCCAGCGTGGCAGCGCACCAGGAAACCTTTCCTCACGCTGAACTTCAACCTGTTGTGAAACCTTCCCTCTGGGGGAAGTGCTGGAAATCCCCGAGTTTGTGTCGATGATAGCAGGGCTGGCCGGAGCCCGCGGACGGCCCCGGGAAGATGCGTCCCATGGACAAATAAAGCTCTGGGGAGCTGGCATACTCAGGCTTTTCTGATTTATTTGATCACATCAAAGCAACCTGTCCTGCAGGGCTCAGCACAGGCAGTGACACGACCGGCAGCCAGGTTTTGCAGGAAAAGCTAATTTTGCAAATGGTTGCTTGAGTTACAACAGGAATGCACAGACCCATTGCATGTACATGAACTAAATCTACAGGCCAGCATTTTTCTTCAGGATTAGCGCTTCATCTAAGAGAAAATCCTAATTTCCCTGTTTGATACAAAATGAATTGATGGCACTGCTAAGGATTTATAAATATAGGACTTCTTTAAAAATAGTCAGTGCTGCTCTTGACCTGAATTCAGGCTGTTAGGTTTTTTCATCCTCTCTCATCACAATTTTATTTTATCATCCCCGCCACTACATGGATTTTTCTGCAATGACTAATTTTGAAGACGGTAAGCTCGCTGCTGAAAAACAGCATCAGAAATGTATGGTTATCAAGAGTAATAGGTGCCAAAGGCACAAATTTTACAGCTGTGTGAGGGGAAACGATGACAGTCATCTGAATACAAAATTATTTGCATCCCATCTTTGTCTCAGTGCTTCTGTAGAAGAAAAACAATCCTTTTTTTTTTAAAGTGTCTAAGGAATAACATCATAAACCAAAAAAACGTCTACTGTTAAATTTCTTTTTTGGTGTCTGTAGCAATCCCTCAAAAGGGTTAGCTCTGAGTATTTCTTAATTTTGCAAGGATAACACAGGAAACGATTGCAACTGTGTTGGGTAAGTACACAGCTTGTTTTTTCAATGAATTCTTTGTGCATTTGATTTCCATTTATACTTCTGCATTTTGGTGAACCAAAGCAAATATTTCTGGTAGGAGCAAAGGAAGCACTGTATTTTTTCCTCAGAATTGACACTTTGAATAATTTCGGACAGCTTTCAAGTTGGCTTAAAAATGAGGGTCATCATTTGGGAGGAAAATTGCCTGGTTTATTCCACATTTTTGCAATTTAATATTTCAAAGTTAAAATATCAGTAACATTTAGAGGTTCAAACGTGTTTATCCGTGGGCTGCGCTCTGCAGTGCTCGTCCACTCTGCTGTTCAGGAAGGACAAGTGTTACGTGATGTATCGGACCCATCATGGCTCATCTCACATATCTGAAATAATCTGAGAAATCATTGCAGACCTTTTTTATTGCAAGAAAAGATGGAATTCTTCTCTGACAGAGGATAAATAAAGCTATCATGTTTTGCCCACAGAAAATCTTCAAACAGTGAAAGAAGAGATCACACTCCTCTGATCATTTCTTCATGTGTCATTAATTGCTGTGATAATCCCATTGCCAAATCCTTTGGCATCTGAAAGCCTTTGCAATTGCCATATTTGAAGTCATAAACCAGGGGCCCACTCCTCCTGAAAACCTCAATGTTCTCTCTGCCGGCTCTTAAGCTTCGCTTTTGCACGTTTGTGGAGATTTGGGGAGTTTCCAGCCCGGCGAGCGGCAAGGCTTGTTCGTCTTAGGGCAGATGCTTCCAAAACGCAGTGGGAGCTGGGCACACATGTTTCCAATTATCATATAAGAAAAAAAAAATTACATTTTTAGAGGTTTCCAGATTTAGGCCTAAGTGTTTATAAAACTGGTTTCAGCTTTTAAGAATGTATTTCCTGGCTTTGAAGCTAAGAGGAGCCCCTTGACTTCATGGGACTTTGGATGGGATCCCTGACTGTTTCTGGAGCTCCAGCGCCAGAGCAGGGGCTGGGACCCACGGCTCCATCCGTGTTGTGCCTGGGATGGGAGGGCTGTCCCTGGGACCAGCCTGCCAGCCCCACTGACTGCACACCTTTATACCAGAGTCGGGTTCTTTGGGTTTTTTGAATGTCGTCCCAGGGGAGAAAAAATTGCTGTACTGTTTTCCAGTCTCTGAGGAGGCTTTGGCCAGCCCCGATCAGGCTGTATTCAGCAGCGTAAGACCTAAAAACCCCGGAGTATCCCCAAAATCATGGGGTGGGGAAGTAGGGAGAGAGGAGAGAAGGGTCCTGTCTTGGGACGCCAATGCTGGATCGCTCCCTGACGTGAACTCCCCCACGTTTTGTCCAGACCCATTATAAATAGCGTAAAAAAGCACCAGGCCAGTCAGTCTAAATAGTATGGCTGGCACTACTAACGTTTTAAATATATATCCTGTCCTTTTTACCCTCTTTGGGTTTTTGCTTCTTACTTGAGTGGTAAGAACCAGTGTTATACTTTATTTTCCCTCATTTCAGCATTTGATCTACCTCCATGGAAAGCTGCAGTTACTCCATAAAACCAGTCACTGAGGTAAATAATAGCAATCTTACCCCATAAACCTGCTGACACTGTTGAAATACATTAAATGATTAGAGCAATCTTTATTAATATAAATTGCAAGAAAACAGAACATTAGCTGAATATGTTATAAAAAAAGAATTTTCTTCCGAGTTGGTTTTAATTTCAAATAAATAACAGAAAGAATTTTTCTGGGAACATGAAGGATAGTTTTATAACATCAGTCTATCAGAAATAATGCCCCATCAGCTCTGTTCTCTGCCACGCACACTCAAGTGTTCAGACACTAAAGCGCTGGTTTCTCTTCTTCAGATACAGGGGGAAGTACTGATAATGAACATTTCATAGAAGCACAGAGACCTTTATCAAAGGAAAAGATGCATAATGCATTTTCAGCGTTGTTGTTATTACTATAGTACTTGCCTTTACATAATTATTATTTGATTTTTAGGTTTGCTTGAGAGGAACATCTGAAAAAGATCTGCTAAGTCAAAGCCAATGCTTTTAAAAGGCACTTAATGAATTTTTCTTGCTGTGTTTATATTGAGAGGTTATTTATTTGTAGATCATCTGCCATTTTTTGTGCAAAGTGTTTGTTTTTTTAATTCTATTAGTAAGATTACTTGTGCAATGGTTATATGTTTTCCCACAGAGGCAGTCCTGCAGGAGCTCCCAGTGTGTTGATTTAGTGCTTATGAAATAGGCCTGGCTGGCCTCCCTGGAGACCAGCTTTTTCTTAATTGGTGGAGATACAGATACGGCTCTTGCTGGATGTGCCTGATGTATCCGCACACCCCAGCGCCCAAGGACGGGGCAGCCTCAGTCCCGCTGTGCTGCTGGCACATGGAGGGGTTTGGAGATGCCCCGTGGGAACCGGGTTTTTGACCTCTCCCTTCCATGGGGTCCTTCAGGATAAACCCACCATGGTTAGGTAGAGCCTGACCTCCCGAAACACCCATCATCTGGCCTGGGGAGAGCCAGATCCTACTTTTTCACAGTAATATTAAAATTCAGCCTGTATAGGAACCAAATCTTTTTTTTTTTCCCCCTACTATTGACGGAAGTTTTCCATTCCCTAATTTCCTGAGGAATTCCTGCAAAATCCCCTGAGAAATTACATACGGGAGAGGACAACCACTCTGGGTCAACTCAAATACTTCATCTCAATATCACGGCAAATTTTCATTCCCACTTCGCACCTCCCACGTCATGACGCGAGAGCCAGGAGGTCGATGCAGCAGTTTAATTTAATCGGCAGAACATTAAACCATGTCACATTAATATCAAAAATAAATGGTATAGACCAGACGTCTGACATTCAGGCAGGGGGAAGGATATTTTTTTTTTTTTCCCCCTCCTGGTGTCTCTTTTAACTCTGCAAAGGTCGTCAGAGCCAGAGCAGTGGGTAACACAGAAGACGTCACTTTAAATTGAGGAGTTTATCACTTCAGCTCTCCTTTCCCTCTCTTCCCTGGCCAGTCAGTGTCTGTCAGCACAACCCCAGCTCTCATTAGTGACAAGGCAGGAGACGAGGCAGTACTTGGGCGATCTGACAGTTCAGGCCCTGGTTTTTACAGATTGCCTTTAGCAGCTGAAGTTGTCAGACATTTTGGGTAGAAAGAGCAGAAATGAGTAATGGAGGCGTCTGATTATAGCCATAAAATTCACCCAACCCCAAAAGGATGCATAGCTGCTCCAGAAACCCCAAAGAGATATGTTAAGGCATTTGCAAACTCCAGGACTTACGAGGTTGCTACCAGCAGTAATAAACTCCTGCGATCTGATCTCAGCATACGCCCAGCCCCAGCCATCTGTTTTATTTGGGCGAGGTGTGGAGGGCAGAAATTCCCTTTGTTTATTTTCACTCCCAATGACAGGGTTCGCACGGAAACCGAACGATTCGGGGCTGTTGTTAAATCTTCATTTTATCGCCATTCCCTCGAGGCACCGGCATGAGTGCGATTTTCTGCACTCCTCAGGGTTTCTCTGGGGGACAACGGTGTTTTGAGATCCCCGGGTTGTCATTACATAGCTGTATTAGATAAAGCACTTAAAACTCTGCCTTTGTCAACCAGAATAAGTGGAAGTGGCCAGGAAATACAGGGAAACCTCGCCAGCCGGTATTGCAGTGCTGCAGCATCCGCTCCTCTGCCCCACGCAAGCCAGCTTGGTCTCCTCCTTGAGGTGCAAGGCTCAGAAAGCAAGGGTATTTCTCATTCTTGGCCTGCTTTACCTGAATTTTACCTTTTACCTGAATTTTGACAGTGAAGGATAGTGCTGACAATAGTTTTGCATTTTGCTGTGTTTCTGCAACAGGCAAATGGGGATGGTTTCAGGCTGGGCAGCACATTTCTCCTCCCATGCTCAAACCCCTAAAACTGGACATTTGTGTCCTGGAAGCAGAAGAATGATCCAACCTGAGGCACTTGTGATACCTGCACAGACCTGTGGAGGAACATCTAGGGCCAGACAGGAGTGTGCTAGACCCGCACCAAACTCTGCTCGCAGTTTCTCCACCAAGTTAGTTGGCAACCGGTCACATCTCCAGCTGGAGGTCTGACCGCCCACGTGAAATGGAGACAATGAAGCTCACCAGCTTTGTATTTCGAGACCAACACAAGGATCTGTAAGACGAGGCTGCCCAAGCCAGAAACCTCATGCCCAACGGCCCGACTTGGTCAGCCCTTAATGACCCTGAGGCAGCTAAACCTCCATTTAAACATGGAACGTCGGATACCGCGTCCTTTCTTGGCCATCCCAGCTCTGCTGCAATCCCAGCCAAGGTCAAACTGGCACGAGGGTTTTAACACTGAGACTGGGTGAAAAAGTTCTGTTTGCTGAGCTGACTGAGAGGCTGGGGACGCTGGAAGGGGGAGAGCTGGGGCCAACGTGGAGCTGTGAAAAACTAATGTCTTTAAGTGCTCCTCATTTATTTTTTCCAGTTACTTGGAATAACTTCTTTCAAGGATTTTGTTTTTCTTCCTGCTTTATTGTGATTGTCTCTGATTGTTTCAATCTATTAACATTCAAAAATAAAGCATGTCTATCTCTTTCCAGTATTTTTTGCAGGTGTTTTTGTTCAAATCCATCCAGTGAACTCAACCTGAATTAACTGATCTGACTAGGCAGTTTTTAGATAAAAGCAAAGGCAGGGAGACATTCCTGGTTTTGCTGCTGCTCCCCAATGCCCACCAGGCACCTCGTGCAGCTATTCCCTGAAAATAATAAGAGATGGTCCCAAAGAATTAGCAGCTGATCTAGCTGGACCCCTCCTGCCCATTTATCGGAGGATGCCCGATGATATTAGCAACAACAGAGCAGTACTGGTTCATCTCCTGTGGTCTCTATGCAATTACAGAAGGGACAGTTCACAACTAGCCGCTGCCGAAAGCAGTGCCCGCTCTGGCATGTTCACCCTCGCCGCACTGCCAGCACCCACCACCGACACCTTCTCTGCCTTCGATCAAAGGGAAACGTGCCGAGCCATTTTGCTTGATCTGAAGAAAGCTTTTGACACAGTTAACTGTATCATATTAATTAACAAACTTCTACACCAAGGCTCCTCTGATGCAGCTCTCACAGGGTTTCAAAGCTGCCGTGCGGGAAGAGGGAGGGGACAGCTATTGCCGTGTACGGGGAGGTTCATGTCTCTACGTCCTTCACCATCACGGAGATAGAGCATCCAGATACAGGACTGGCAGCTGGGGTGGTGGTCAGGGGTGTGGGGGGGATGGAGCCGCAGTGGGCTGGGGCTGGGCACCCCCCACCCTCCCAGCCAAGTTCGCCCTTGTGTTAACTTGGAGCCCTGATAACCCGCAGTGGGGTTTCTCACTATGTCTTGGCGCTGTGAATTTTTAAGGAGATAGGAAAACTTGGGTTAGAGCAACCCATCTGCAAAACGCCTGCCTGGCCTGGCCACAGGGGCTGCCTGGCTCCTGCTGCCCCATGTCCCAACTTGGCTGCATCCACGTTTGGACCCGTCGTGCTCCCGTGGTCCTGTGCTCCTGCAGAAACCCGAACCGAGGGAAAATGGGGCAGCGGATGATAGCAATGTCATCACAGCCCCAATGCACAGCAAGAGCAGGCCATGGAAATTGGGTCAGCTTCTTCTGGTGTAAATCAGCACTCCTTTGCTGAAGCCAGTGGAGTTAAAAGAGTGCAAGAAAGATCAAAATTAGGTCAATCAGATGCACAGCTCGTTTTATGCAATGTAACCCTTTTCTTCCTTCCTACTACTCCTCTGCACAGTCAAGTAGGTCAGAAGTATCTCCTGTCAGGCAGCTGGATGCACCAAGGTAGCTCTGAAATATTCTCCAAATCAGCAGGACATGAGGAAGCGGCATCCCTGTCCCCTCCTCACACTGTATCCTCTCCGGTTGCCCATCTGAGCACTGGTCTGAGGGGGAAATGGGCTTTCAGTTGGGGGCTGATGAAAGGGGGGACTAAAACACCCCCCAAAAAGCTGAGTCTGGGCTTAACTAGAGGTAAACCTCATTTCTAAATATCCCATTAGTTGCACTTGCCTTCTGTGCAGGGTTTTGCCATGGGCTGTGCTTGCAAGGCACATCGCAGACACAGCAAGGAGCTGCTCCAGTGGCCCCCAGCAACCCCTCAGCCACCTGCACTGGAGCCTGGTCCCCGGGCAGCGGCACGTGTTACTGCAGAGACCTGCAGCCTTCCGACACTGCTGGGGTTGGGGTGCATTCTCCTGCCTGAAATCAGTGCTAGGCCGGTTGGCACAGACTCGCCCGCAGCGAGCAGCGGAACGGCTCCTCTGTTTCTCTGCAGAGCCCTCTTACTCACAAACTTATATACATCTTTTACACGCCTTGAACCAGTGAGACCAAAACAACCGCTTAACACCCACTGGAAAAGAAACATAATTGAAACAAACTGGAAATAAGATTATTAGTGAAGCTATCCAGCTTCCTATTTTCATTCACCAGGAGCGGTGCCAAAAGGTAATTCTGAAGCTGGAGAAACTCTGTGGAGAACCATGGTGGAGTCAGCAGAGCAGCACGGGAAGCACTAACGTGGGTGAGAAATGGTCTTGAATCACTGAACACGTTGTTCGAGCTATAATGATTTTGTGATTCTGACTGAGAACTTTCTGCCTGAATCATAAAATAAATAAGGGTCCTGGAGCACCACGGTTTCGTAGCAGCAGCCAAGGAGATGAAATCATAAGACTCTGAAATCCAGAGCTGCTCCCAAGTTTGGCAACTCCCCTCTGTGGTGAGGAATGAAAGCCCTGTGCCAAGTCAGTCACAAATTATAAACACTCCCAGAAACGGCGATTTCTTCTCCCCCCATCCTTTTTCAATCTTCTCGTACTCTTCCCCTAAATTGCTCCACATCTCATGTTTGCCTTATCTCGTATCTACGTGGAGTCTCTAGCTGTCTTCAGACCGTCTGCCATAGGTGACTAGCAAATGTTAGCACCAGTTCTCCCACTGGGTGCCTATGGAGCTGGGATGTGACAGACTGGATAGTGAGGGGTCTGACTTGCTTATCACACTGAGACGTTATTGTAGTCACAACACCTACGTGAGACAGCTATAGTAGCAGCCAGAATTTGGTCCAACAGAAATAAAAATGAATAATACTAATTTCTGCAATTATTTACCACTCACAAGCAAATTAGTCATTTCTTTGCCATACCTGAGACAGTAGATGCCACAAAATACCTTCAGTGCCATCTAGCTACTAAGTTACATGAAGAGATAAATCTGCAACTAGCGCTAATTGCCATAAGGCCCATCAGTGGCGCGATGTCCTGTTGCACCAGCTGATGCTCTGCCCTCAGGGGTCTAATCAGGATGGTAATGAAAGCCGCAAAGATAATTGGCAACTGTAGAAAACTCTGCTTTAAATGGATGTTTATCTAAAGTACTGCAAAGTGAATTTCTCAGAATGAAGGCTAAATAAATAAATAAATACACACACCCCAAACCCACAGGATATTTCCTTCCACTTGTAAAGGCACTTCGGTATTGCCAGTCTCTCTGAACAAACCCAAGGAGGAACAACAGTACTTTTTGGCTTTAGCTTTTTTTTCATGAAGACGTAAAGAAGCTGTGAAGCAGTATCTCCTTTCCTGTCTAATTGTCTTGGATGTCACGCCATGTCCATCATGAAGGTACTGGTGTGCTCCGGCCCCTGATTGTCAGTCGTCTCCAGGACTGCTGGACTTTTATAGAAAATACAGTATTCTTCAAAATTACCGTGGACACATTTTACCGGTGGTGTCTTTACTGACCACCTATGATGACAGCACCCACGACGTACATCCACACCACAACCAAACCCCCACAACCAAGCGTACGTTCTGCCAGGCTGGCGGCAGGCTGAGAAGCAGGTGGATGCCAAGTGATACAGCAAACACGTACCTTTCCCTGGATATCTCACACTGAAACATCACTGTGTGGAACTGAAAATTACAGCGACCGATTGGCCATGTGAAACATGCAGAAACGGAAATGTGAACTGAGGGAGCACAGCCAGGGCTGCCTGCATCAGGCGCTCGGCATGACGAACAGCGGCTGCAGGAGGCAGAGGAATGAGCTGGTGTTTCCCTTTTTCCTCCCCGGCCCAGACCATGGACCGTTGCCACACAGTCTGGTGTGTCCTGGACCATGCAAAAAGCTAAGAAAAGCAAAATACAATTAATTTCAAAAAAAGGTTGTTTTTATGACATACTGTACTTTGGTGAGATTATTCCTTTTATGGTGTAATTTGTCCAGATAAAACCTGTCTAGAAATGACCTTATGGTCTGGGTATGATGCTTATAGAGGATACACACACGCTTATGCTCCCACGATGTCAAACAGCGACGCTTGGCCAAGGATCAGCTCCACGGATGGAGCAGGCGAGCGCCTCTGCACACTCCGCAGGTCTGATCCTGCTCTGGGTACACGTTCACGAGAAGGTGAAATCAGTCCCACCACCGAGCACGAGGATAGTCCCTGGCTGTCGTGGCAGCACACATCTGGCAGCAATGCCAAACCTGCTGATGGCAGTATGTCAGAAGAGCTCAGTGCCTGTCAGAGCATGGTGAGGACTTTCATCCCCTGTTCAGAAGTCCTCACTACCTTAATGCTGGAGAGTTTAACCAGGCAACACCAGATTATTTCCAGGAGCAAATAGTGCTGACGCTTTCAGGGAGCCCAGGCCAACTTCTACCGGCTGATAATCTGTCTGTAGCGTCAAAGTCAGTGGAAAAGTTTTTGGAGAATATTAATAATTGAAATTAGTGCTGAGGAGGATATTCATCTTCATATGGATGGACCTCAGCAGTGTGAGGTGGGTCTTAAAAGGAGCATCCATGTGGCACCCACAAGGAGACTTTTAGTCGATACTTAAAGCTTTCACCGTGAAAGGTAGATCCTCCGTGGCAAAAGCTGGCAGTTCAAGCAGAGAAGGACTGCAGCCCTCAGGTGTCCCTCTGAGATGGAATTACCATACAGACACTTAAATAAAAATGAGACCAGCGCTCGAACCTGACACCACATCTCAATCCAAGCTGTGCTGATTTACACCAGCCAAAAAGAGACCTGACCTGCAGGGCCAAATCTGGCCCATGGCTATATCCAGGCAGCTGCAGTGATTTAAAAGCTCTGTCGGTGTCTGTCACCAGTGGGTCCCATTGAAAGCCAGATTTATCTTGTAATCTGCGCTAGGAGGTGTAAACTGCTACTGCTGCTCCCACGCAAAATAAATCAACCCCACGCAGCCGAGAGCTGGTAGCTATGAACGTCAGCCCTCGCTCTTCTGTCTCCCTGATTTATACCTCCGCATGCTAAAGTAAGCGGTGGCCAAACGTCAGCAGAGCCCTTGCCCTCTCACTGACGTGTTTTACACCTCGGGTTAACGTCAGAGGGACTCCTCCTGGAGTGGGGTGGCATTGGGGTAAGCACAGGGACCTGCCTCCTCTGTGGGCTATGGCCAGGGCGGTTTGTAAGCTCTCTGGGGGCAGAAACAAGCCTTTCGGTCAGGCTGATGCTACACCTGGCATCACCAGGCTGCCAGTCCCCGGCCAGTTTCCCCATGCCATGGTGGTGTGAGCAAGTGCTCTGCGAGGAGTGCAATGGAGCGGCACCGCTGTCCTGCCCGGGGAGGGGACCCCGCTTTGTTTGGCAGAGCCTGTGGGAACGCCTGAGCACATGGGGTTAACTCAATGTTTAGGCTCACGGTTATTTTAGGCATCCTTCTCTGGTACTGAAACACAGGCTGACGAAACTCAGGAAGAAAGATAGTAGTACAATAACCGCCCAAATGTAGTTACAGAGAATATATGCCTCCGATTCTTCATGTCCCAACTGCGAGCTTATTATTTCAGCATCTCTCCCCTTTGGGAATTTTTCTTATCGCATAAAATGAAGAATGCTCTTTTTTTTCAGTCCTGCACAGCACGCACCTCCACCGCCACCCTGGCACACTCACTTTGGAGAGAAAGCAAAACCCACAGGACACAGGCAAATGTTGAAGCCCACCCGGCAAAGGGAGTACAGGATTTTGGGGACACATCAGCAAAATGACAATTGCCACCGGTCCAATGGCCATGGGCCGTTGCAAGGGGCGATCCAGAAGCTGGAGGGAGGATGATGCTGTTCACCTGGCCACACCATGTGGGCTGGTAGCGAAAGCCCACGTCGTTAAAATGAGTCTTCAAGGGTTGTGCTGGAGTTTGCGCATTCCTCGGTGTCGGGTGAAGCCACAGGGGTTTGGCAGAGCGGCCACAGCTACGCCCAGTCCCTCCGCAAATAGTGCTGGCAATTTCAGGGAGCGAAATAACATCCTGGTGCTGCCAAAAGCCACAGCGATTATCAACAGTGTAAGTAATCAAGTAAAAGCACTTTTCCACAGCCGAATGACCAGATTGTCAGGCATGCAAAGAGTAGTAGCTAAAATTGATTGCAGCTCACATGGATAATTTCTACCAGAATTACGTTATTGTATTGAAACAGTAATGCATAATGTATGGCTGTGCATCTCTGCAATAAACATTTTACATTTAATTTAGAAATCTCTGAGTCATTAGAAAAGTTCTCTCATTATGTTGCAGGGACCTTTGTGGAGTCAGCAATAGCAGAGTCTTTAAAAAAAAATATGTTAATGATGAAGGGAATCAGACGGATGCAAAATACCTGAGCTGGGAATGGGAGCGGGAGCTGAGCGCTGCGTGCCAGCCTGCCCTGCATACCATCCTGCTCAGGAAGCTCATCCCGGGGGGACCCGTCCACCCCATCTTCAGCACCCAAACCGTGCTGCTGCACCGTGACACTCCATGTACTGTCAGGGAAGAGAGAAAGAAGGCAATTCCCTGGGGCAGTTCAGCCAACCTAGCATTTAAATCACCTTACAGGGTTGCCTACCTCTCTGCACCGGCTGCAGAGAAGACCGCAGGTGGGAAAGCTCCTGAAGCGGGTGCAGGGGAGGCAGGAACTCCCCGCAGGGGCCAGGAGCTACGCAGAAAGTGGAGGCCTGTGCTCGGCACTGAAGGCATGTTGTCATGCAACAGGCTCGTAACAGCAGAGGGAAAATCAGCATGTCTGATCCTGAAGCTCTTGCGTATGTTTAACATCCACGGGAGTCAAATCCCTGTGCTGGCTGCCTTGCACCCCAAGTGAAATTGCCAACTGGGTGGAGACTTGCACCCCACGTGCACCTAAGGTGGTTCTCATCGGAACTTGCTATGAGTTGTGGGCTGGTACACAGAGACATCCATAGTCACTGCAATTTACAGAGAGGGATTCACTCCGTTCTGCATAAAAGTCACTCTCCTCCATGCCTTATCTCATGTCTCCTTGACAGTGCACAATAACCCTTCACACCTTCCAGAGGACTTTCTCCTTCAGTAGTTTTCCATGGCTCCAATGTGGGGATCAACACCACAAGGGAGCAAATGGATCTTATTGTTTGGGTCCTTCCTCTGAGCCCTTTGTGCTGACGACAGTTCATGTAGACTGCTTGCCGCTGCTCAGCAGGGTGGATCAGCTGGACACGACAGCGATCTCGTCCAAAACGTGGAGCTCGGTGCTTGATTCAACGTGAAAACCACCTCCATCAGCTGGGGACCCAGGTCTGAATAGTCCGTGCCATTTTTTGTCATCTCAAAATGGGATGATCAAAATGCCACTTGCAGGTAGAGCCGCAGAACGTGGTCTGGCAGCACCGCAGAGCGCTCCGTGGACCTGTACAAAACCACAGGTCCCTGAAATCAGTGTGCATTTGCCAGAGTCAGCCACAGACATGAACTTTATTATTTCTTATATTCATATACTCTTTAAACTGATCTCTTTTTTTTCTTCCCCCAAGTTTTACATCCTCGAATTTCACTTGGTAATCTTTCCTCTCCATGGACAAGGAAGGTTTTAGAAGCTTTAAGATAATAAAAGCATTGGCAAAAAGGAAAGCAATGGGGTTTTCAGGTACTGTGCAGCATTGCGCAACGGCAATTTGGAGATACAAGTGTTATTTCTAGCTCTGATGCTGCACTGCCCTGGGACCTCCTCCTCCATCACTTCTGTTTCTGCCTGCATGGAGGGGTTCACGCTGCCGCTCTCTCTGCAGAGGCACTTACTGTCCATCAAAGTACCTCACAGCACAAAAGAGGCATTTTCTTTATGAGCGTGAGGAACTGGAGATCTTTGTTATTATCTAAACGTTAGCAGATTTAATATTTGTTGTTCTCGGATTCTTGTCCAACAGCCTGTGCAGCTTTCCATATAAAGACAAAAAAGTCAATCAATATTAAGCGCAGCCATGGCATGTTATTAATTCCTCCCTGAGAGGGGGATTTACCAAAGTTGAATTACAGGAAAACCCTGCAGAAATGATAGCGATTCCAGACTTTAGTGGATATTACTGGGAAACAGCGTGGCCGTATGGACTTCCCACCTACCATCAATTACTAGCAACACAACACACTTCACTCCTGAGCTTTGGGTTAAAAATAAATAAAGGAAAGAAAGAAAAGCATAGTGATTATTGGTGTATAGCTGATTGGCACGCTTGCCAACTCGGCAAGAAAGGCAAAGCGGCAGGGTCGACCCGGTTCAGCCCCTCAGCAAGGGGCTGTGGCTTTGCCCCCTCCTCCTGGAAGATGCTGCTTAGTGAGGCAAGGGAGAAAATACAACGGGGAATAACAGCAAAGCAGAGCGCGGTTCAGATAAGGACTAATACAATGCAGTTCTGACGTACAAGGCCTGTAGGGAGCTCCTGTGCATGGTGCCAAAGCCTCATGTTAGATGCCTTAGCTAGAAGATGAAGATAATGATACTTCGCCCCTCCGTGTTTGAGATGAATGGAGGATGCCCGCACCACGCCTGCCCTGGGCGAGCAAATACCCTCAGCCCACCGGCTGCCTGCGCTCAGCTGAAAGGGGAAGTTTGCAACCTGGGCTTGAGTGTTTTGCTGTTATCAATTATGATCCCAATCAATATGGTACATGAGTCAGCGGGAATCTGTTTGGCCGTGGCAGAAAAGGCGGTGTCATGTAAAGGAGACCAGCAATGAGGCTTTGCCTCCCACCTGGGTGATCACCCACCGGTCCCAGCGGTCCCAGGGGTCCCATCGGCAGCGCGGGGACAGCTACCCAGGACACCTGATGCCAGAGCTGCCTGGCACGTGGATTTGGTATTGTAATAAAGCTGTTGGTGCCAAGCAGCCTCTTAGCAGGAACTCCACAGAAGATGCCAGGCTTTGGGGCAGAGGGGACCCTCATCCAGGGTGGTGTGAGGACACGCAGCACATGAACCACCCTCAACCTCCAGCGTGCTCAAAGCCGAGCTTTTGGTGGCCCCTGTCTCTAATTTGGGCAATCAAAATGTGAACACTCGGTGCCCTCATACAGCCCTTCTGAGTCAGTGGGGTGGGAGCGCTGTGGGGATGGGGCTGTGCAAGGGGAGGGGATGGAGAAGAAAATGGAGACATCAGTGTGTGTGCACATGTGGTGGGGGTGGGGGGGCACTTCAGACACCACCTCATGTCCCTGCTTTATTTATTCCGTGAAGTATAAAACCACATGGAAGATGTTTGAGGTTATCTGAATGTTGAAATAAGTTAATCTCTCCTAAACAAATGATCTACTTCTGACTCATTTCTAAGAAACTTGGGCTTCTATGACCAAGCTTCCTTTACAGTCATCAGTGAATTTTAAATTATAAACCAAGAGAACATAGTTTTCAGTGAAAGATGGCTCCCGTGCATTTTGTGGGTTTGATTTAACAGCAGGAAGACAATACTGAAATATTTGAGTCCATAACAATTAATGATTATATTCTGGGGTTTATAGCCATATCACAGTTCCCACCATGGGTCCCCTTTGTTTTTTTGCACTGTTAACAAACACAAAGGTTGCGTATCTTTACACCTAGTAATTGCCTCCATGTTCATGCTAACTTTACGGAGATGCACTGTTTTTCAAGACCCATGAAAGGCCTTGACCTATAAAATTCAATTTCAAATGGTAAAAATCCCCTGGCCACCATAGATGCTGGTGACAAACTAATGTGTTATGTTCCATAACGGTCTGTTTTGAGTACTGGCTTGACCTGTAAGTGTTCTGGATACAGCCTGACTAAAATGGGTTTTATTATTTTCCATTAGTGCCTGCCGGAAGAAAATCAACTGGCAGTCCACAGGGGAAATAAAAGTATTTTTCTCTTCTAGACAGCATCTGCTGCAAATGTAAACGGACCCTTTCCCAGCCCTCTCCTTCCTTCGGTTTCCTTCCAGCCCTCTGACGTGATTGAATTTCCCAAGATTTGTGCTTTTATTGAAAGCCCAGAGGCAGGGCGAGGGCAGGAGATGCTCCCTGGCCCCACAGGACCCACTGCTGCAGTTGGGCGATGCTCAGTCAAACCCCCGTCCGGGAGCTTGTCAAGGAGATGCACCATCATGCCGAACCACAGCAGCGCAGGAGAAGGAGTGCTGCCGGGTGGTGTTTCCCATATTTGCAGTCGGACTCACTGAGATTAGGAACTTTCTTTTTTTCTCTATGCTACGCATGCTTATGCTGCTGTGCAGACCCACGCACCCACAGTATGCCCATCACGCCACGTGATTTCGGGAAGACCACCGTGTCGTGCGAGCACATCTCTTTGTGCAGGCACTGTGGGACAGGGCTGATGGCACACCTTTCCTGGCCTCATCTGCGCTGGGGCACCGCGGCCGCATGGGGTACTGCCTGCCCCCTCCCAGCAGAGACACCCACCAACTACACAGCCTGACCTGGGGCTGCCTCCCCGTCCCAGGAGGAGCGTCTGCCCCTCGGGCTCTACTTCTACCTGTTCTTTTCTGCCCCTCCCCAGAGACAGCTTCCCAGCAGCGCCCACCAAGCTCGTTTGCCCTCCTTTCATTTCCCAAAACTTCTTTTTTTTTTAAGGCAAATTACTCAGTTAAAAAATCCCCCAGCATTAAAACCTGTCTCACGTCATCTTGTCTCAGTAAAACAATGACATTTTCCCCTCTTTGATGCTCAGATCTAGCT
Source organism: Gavia stellata (assembly GCF_030936135.1). Taxonomy (NCBI): domain Eukaryota; kingdom Metazoa; phylum Chordata; class Aves; order Gaviiformes; family Gaviidae; genus Gavia; species Gavia stellata. The sequence goes on from NC_082604.1 coordinate 22,377,809, forward strand.
CCGCAGGAAATTTTACTACCATGACTCTTTCATCTCTCTCCTGGTTTGAAGATAAATGATCCTTGGACTCTTCTGGACCTGCATAAATCACAAAAGCAATCTACTAAGAGAGCTGCCTGTGGCACCGACTTCAGCTGGAATTGAAAAGGACAGTCAAAAATATCCCTAGTGCTTACACAAGGAGTAACAGAGCTGGGGTAATCCAAGAAACATCTTCTCCTTTCGGTGGGCAGAACCATGGCATGGAGAAGAGGACGATGGTGGGACTGTGGCACTGTGGGGATGACAGCCCTGGGACGCCATCCTTGGAGGTGTTGAGCATCACCGGAGAGAAACCACAAAACTGGGCAACTTTTGAGGACACAGGACTCACTCAGCAAAGACAAACAGGTCCTGACTCATCCTCCCAGGCCATTGAATTCGGTCCCAGGTGTGACACTATCCCTTTCTTAACTGCATCCAGCTCTGCCTGCAACTTGCGGGGGGGCTGTCCCCCCATTCAACCTCTGAACACGACGCTGAGGCCAGGATGGTGTCGCCTTTGGTGACTCGAGTCTGGGGTTTAGGAGAGGCAGCTCACCTTGTACTGCAAACCCATTTCAGCCTTTGCTGAGGTTTTGTATGCAGGATGTGTTGGTCTCAGCATCATCTTTTCTATTCTAAGAAACTTCCCCTGAGGGTCTGATGTGATGCAGATGACAACCAAAGCACCCGAAAGTTGGCTCAGGAGTGGGGTGACAGCCTCTGGGCAAGACCTCTTTTGCTTGGAAACTCCATGAGAAAACACTGGGGAGGAAAGGCAGCACATGGCCTGGGGAAAAGCTGGGAGTTAATCTCAGATCTCCTAGCTTGAGGCTGATATGGCCAAGCTGGAGCACGGCGCATGCAGAGAAAATATCCCATGCCCTGCGCTTGCTCGAGAGATGGCGATGGGGTGGGCAACGGTGGCCAGCCCATGTGCTGCCAGGGCAAACGTAGCTTCAGCTGCACTTGGAGTAAAGCAAATCCCCTGTTGCATGAAGGTTTGGGGGCTAACAAGAGCATGGTCCTTGTCCTCAAGCACAGCTGCAACCTGCCAGCGCCCTGGGATGGGGACCGAGGGATGGCATATGCCGTCCCTCGGTCCCCATCCCTCAGTCCCCGTCCCAGGGTGCTGGCAGGTTGCAGCTGCAGCAAACACTGCTCCAGCAGCCACCGATGAAGCAAGCAACTGCTCCTGAGTGACTTTTGCTTTTCTGTGTGTGGGAGTGTGGGCTGCAGAGCTATTTTTGTATCTCCCCTCGCTTTCACCCGATTGCAACCGGATACCACAAGCCCCATCAGCCCTGAGCAGAGCACGCAGCATCGCTAATGTAAAGTACCGTATGCTTGTAGGCAAGGAGACGGAGTTTCTCACTTCTTTTTTTTCCTTAAGCAAAATTTTAACACAGGCCTCCGTGACACTCCGCTCCTTCCAGTCTCATATGGCACTTCATGATCCCGTCTCCACTCATAAGACTCCGATCCATGCCAAAATCATTTCAGTGCATACCCAGCTATTAAAATAGCTTTTTACAATAAAGCATGCCCACCCAGGACAGTGACCTATGAGTTAGCAAGCACCCTTGACATATAGCAAGGAGCACATGTGACAGCTGGGACATGGGGACACCTGGCATAAAGCATAATGAATGATGCCCTCTATTCTTGCTCCATCTTGCTTGGTGTTGCATGGGCATCCCTCACTTTCCCATCTGCTTTATTCAAATCTGACCACCTTCATTTAAGAGGTAGAGAAACAGGAGCCGGTATGTGTCATGAGAGCTGGGTTTTGGAATAATTCTTTCTTCCATCATGGAGCTGCCGACAGAAGCAGCATCTCACTCTGAGCCCTAAGCCCTTTTCCTGAGATAATCAAATCAATGACTCAAAGCTCTTCACACAAGTTTAGGAACTACCACGCTGGGATATCTCTACTGAAGCTTGTGAAAACCAGGCCTGATTTTCACAGCTGCTTGGTTTTTGCCCTCCTCTTTTCTAACTTGGAAAAACTTGGAAGTGTTTGTGTGGCATTTTCCACATGTGGAATTACTGATTTAATTTTGGTTTCTTCTGTCCTTTTATTTGGGTACAGCCAAATAACGGCCTCTCACCACAGTGAATTTGTGGGAAATGACAAAGGGACATCAGGCTGGAATGAAACCTCGTGAGCAGGAGGAGGACGGTCAGAGAAAATGGCCTGAAAAGCAGTGGATGGAAAGACAGGAGGAGAAGGGATGAACATTTCCACTTCAGCAGGGTGTTGCAGGCGTGGAAGGGAGAACAGGCCATGACACTTTGGTCTCTTCAAGACTGATTTCTGCAAAGTCTTTGTGTCCCCATTGACACTGTGGTCACCGGGACCATCAGGCTCCAAAGCTCACCCCTGAAATGAAGCTCTCCCAGCATCTTCCTGCAGCCCGCGGAAGATTTGCCTGTTGCGCTCACTTCATGGGGGGTTTGTGAAGAGGTGTGGGAGGATTTTCAGCTCTTGAGTGATTTGCACAATCTCTTCACTACAAAACAGAGGGATCTACATGAAATAAAACCTATGGGAGAAGGAGGCTTGCTTGGGCTCCTGTATGTGACGTATGTGTGGAATGCTACATAAAAATGTGTAATTCTTTTTGTGCTGGTGCTGTGGAAATTCAGAGCAGACTGTCACCTGCTGTAAATCAATGGATCTCATAAGATCTGCCCTCTGTGAAGTGGATCAAGCTTCTCTGGCAGAAGAATATGATAAATCCACCAGCCCATGCCCACAGGTGAAAGACAAATACGCAGGACACAAGCTACATGTATGAGACACAGGAAGCACATCCCTCCTCGTCTGTGCTTTCTGCAGGGCAGGATGTATGAGGGTCTTTGAAGCTTCTGGTGGCTTCATTTGCACAGTATGAAGTCTTTAAGTCCTGAAAAAAAGCACGCTGCAATACAGAAGAGAGAGCTGCAAACTGGCATAACCAGCCAGTAGCTACATCCCATATTTTTACATCAATTTTCACCCAGAATAGGGGAAAAAAATGAAAGTGGAAGTCTTCCATGAGCCCTCCACAGTCGCTGGACCACTGCTCTGATTCAGTGAGAGCAGCCCACGAGGTGCCGCAAGAAGGGCCGGTGGGGCAGGGGTGTTAACCTAGAGCTGGGGGTCAGAGTCGTGCACTTGGATCTTTTTCACAAAGCAAGTGTGTTGATTTGGCAGAAATTTCCTTTTCCTTTGGGTGATTTTCAATGAGAAAAATACCTCTGGGCTTCAAGGCTTACTGAATTGCCCATGGGAGTGAGTGCTGGCAGAGTCCAGCGACTGGTCCAGGAGGCTTAGCCAGCGGCCAACACCAGCTTTCTTGCACAGATGGTTAGGTAGGTGTTTTCAGAGCTGGAGGACCCAGCCTTCATCCCACATTCAGTTGTGTGTTTGTGATTTATCTAGCAAATCTCTGTGGGCTCTAGGGTGCAGTTTTATTAAAATGTCCTTTTTCCCTAACTCAAGAGGATGGTTACAAAACATACTGAAATTTGTTTTTCACTCTTTAGGGCTTCCAGAACTTTGTGCTCATCTATCTCACGTTATTTTTCTTTCTATTTGTGGTTTTGAGGTCATGGCTCCAGAAATGTTAACTCTTCAAGTGAAGTTCAGAGCCAAACCCAAAATCTTCTTAGAGGAAATACCGAAATTTCTACTGGTGCCTCACATCTGAAAAACATGGAAATGTATACACGGTAGTTGATCTATCTCTCTGATGAAAAGGTACCTCAGTGAAGTTATGTACTCATGGAAAATGCTGTATGATAGTGTTGGGTGGATAGCGCAAACAAATACAAACTTTCCCACAAATATTTGCTTATCTTAAATTAATCTGCTTGGCTGTGCTCATGGCTCTCCGGAGTTTTCCACAAATATTCTAACAAGAGCTTATTGGCAAGAATACATATAGAAACTGCTCAAGGTAATATCTGAGGAAACTATTTTTGAAAGTCTGTTTTAAGGCCAGCAGCCCTAAAACCCTGCTATTTTCATGCCTTTGGACTTAGCAGCCCAGAGGAAAGGGCAGCATTCCCCTTGGAGGAGGCCAGGCATGGGGATGTGGCTCTGAGTCATGAGTCGGATCCTCGTTCCCCCTCTGCTCTGGGGAAGATGTTGATTAACCAGTGACAGCTGGAGAACTGAGACTGCATTTCCATGGTCGGAGGAGGAGGACTCTAGAAATGCTCTTCCCACTCCCTGCCTTTGTGTACGTGAAGGCAGGAGAACCAAGGATCTCCCCTTCTCCCTCTTCCTTGGATGAAGATGACAGCTCAGTGCTGGAGTCCTGGGCAGTATTGCAACCACAGGATGCAGTAAGGGTCCCGAACACGCAGGGTGTATGGGATGGCTGCACCCCAATTTTGCCATCTCTGGTTTCAGCAGGAAGACAGCGGTGTGCAGTCTGGCAGGGAGCTCCCTTTCCCTTCCCTTCCCTTCCCTTCCCTTCCCTTCCCTTCCCTTCCCTTCCCTTCCCTTCCCTTCCCTTCCCTTCCCTTCCCTTCCCTTCCCTTCCCTTCCCTTCCCTTCCCTTCCCTTCCCTTCCCTTCCCTTCCCTTCCCTTCCCTTCCCTTCCCTTCCCTTCCCTTCCCTTCCCTTCCCTTCCCTTGACACTTAGGAGACCAAGATCCTGCTGGAGCAGGCTGCAACAGGAATGCTTTGGGCAGTTTATATACAGCTTGAGAGAACTAAACAGCATTATTTTAAGTTCATGAACTAGTCTCCATATTCCTTGCAGCAACCACAAGGCAGCTGGAGTCAGACTCGCAGTGCGAACGCAAGACTGGGGGCATCTTCTTTCCTTGGTGCTTGAGCAATGGAGCAGATCCCTGGGGAAGCCCCGCAGCGCACATAACTTGTACTGCAAAACTGGGCTGCCGGGGCTGCCTCTTCCAGCTCACTGCACAGCCTGACATCTTCAAGTCTGGCTTCATTTTGATTCAGAAGAAAATTTCTGAAACTCTCCTCAAAGCCAAAGGGAAAAGCGCTCTGGATAGATCAAAGCATTTCGTTTTTATTGAGACTGCTTTATTTCTATTATTGTAACATATAATAAACAATAAGACTGAAAGACATTCCATAGCGAAAAAAAATATTTCACAGTGTTTGCTGTTTTATTTTTCTTTCTTTTTTTTTCAACCTGGTTACCCTTTGGCAGAATGTACATGATTTTGAGAGCATTTTGAGGGAAGTAGGTATTTCATTGGCAAAGAGTTTCAAACTTATCTTATCAGCTCTAATAATAGTACTTAGCACTTATTCAAGTATCTTAACTGGAGTTTCTGAAAGCACATTATGGAAGTATATCATTAGTCCTATTCTAGATCGATCTGTTTAAAGCTGAGCTGGAAAGGTTTTAATTTCAATTCTAAATCACCATTGCCAATAGGCCTCTGTGAGTTACACTTGTACAGTCAGAAAATGCAACTATTTCTCATGAGGTATGTCAAAATTGGGCAGCACGAACTGGCTACAGCCCCCTGGACAGGACAGAGCACTGCGTCAGGAATCAAAAGATTCTTCTCTATCACCACCTTCCCATGGGGCCATTTTTTTCCTCCTCCTTTAGGCTGCAGGGTGTGTTTAGACTGGAAGTGCTCTGGAAAAAAGCATGGTGGCCTCCTGCTGCCATTGCCACTAATACTACAGGGTAGAAGAGCTGTGCAAATCATTTTGGAACAGGAGATGTGACAAGGTGGAAGCAAAAATCACAAGCATTTTTGTGAAAACGCTGCTTAAAAGCATTTTAACAACTCTTTTGGTTTTTAACATCTTTAAAAAAAAATTAAACAGCATAAAAATTATTCATCGGACTTACAGAAAAGAATGACTCTTGCAAAACATGATCACAAGCAGTGGTGATATTAGCAACCACTCCTTCAACATTATGGGTATGTAGGCATTGAATGAGAAAGGCAGAAGGGTATGTTTGTAAAGGAAACCGATTTTTCATAGGTTACTCCCTCCACAGTGGGACACCACAGACTGAGAAGAGGTGACTACCCTTCCGGTAGCAATAATGCAATTACGCTATTCATAGCAAGAGAGAAAAGCACCGGCTGATTTTCTTTGCATCATAATCTGGTAACCTCAGAATTAACCTTGCTGGACACAGATCTGTTAACTTTTACCATGCTTCTCCAATTAGACTATTGAAGTCTTGAGACAGAAATAGCTACCCACAGCTGTTATGAATTGATATGTTCCCTGATGGTGCTTGGCGCTGCCTGCAGAAAAAAGAAAAACTTATTTTATTCTTTGCCATGAAGTTAACCTTTTTTTTTTGTTGCTATTTTTAATATTCTTTCATTGCAGACTGATGGTATTAGACTGCTCTGCTTTACTTTGCTTGGAATGGAAGGCAGACACGCTACTTGAGTGTGCGCCATAATGGTAACTTCATACCTGATATTTTTGTTTTAGAAAAAGGAAGGGTGGAGGGCACTTGCAGGGCTGCATAGCTCTAAGTGCATCAAGTTACACCAGAGCATGCATTGCACTTCCAGCACTAACAGGGAGCTCCAGACCCTTAGATGTCCTCTGCCCAGCTGGTAATGATGGAAAGAAAGGGATAGATCCACTTGAGGCCAACATCTTGAAAATGCCTGCTCACACGCAGTGGCAGCCGCGGCTTTAGTGCGTGCTCAGAACGGAAATCCCCAAATCTGCCAATGGCAGAAAAACAGCAAAATCCCCAAATCTGCAAAGCCACCTCTGCAAACTGTTTTATGTATACACCAACCATAGACTGATCTTTAGAAACACATTAAGTGAGGTCTCTTTGATCTTTCCCACACCTGTTTAGGACTCCTGAGGGCTGGCCATCACGGCTGAAGGACATTTAAGCACTGGTTGAATGTCACATCTGCAAAGTAAAGCTTTCATATATCTTTTTGAGCCTTGATTGAAAAATTAACTTAATTACCAACAGTCAGATTATGTCCTTGGGACATAAAGCATGATTACAGAAAACAAAGTATGGGAAGATGTTTAAAGTGAGAACAGTGACAGCAAAAACCTCACGGTGGCAAAAACATTTCTATGGTACAGGTGAAGCAGCACAGCTGCCAGGATCATCTGCACAGCCCTTGGCAATGAGACATCCAGACACAAGGGACTTGCCCGCAAACTCCTTGGTCTACAAAATACCCAAACCCGCCCATTCATGGGGCCAAGCAGAAGTAGCGGCATTTTGGGAAGCCGCATCATTGCAGGGCATCCTGGGGTGGGAAACCCACCCACCCCAGATCACAGAATCACGCAGAATCACAGAATCATTAAAGTTGGAAAAGACCTGTAAGATCATCAAGTCCAACCATCAACCAACACCACCATGCCCATTAAACCATGTCCCACAATGCCACGTCTACGCATTTTTTTAATACCTCCAGTGATGGTGACTCCACCACCTCCCTGGGCAGCCTGTTCCAGTGTTTCACCACTCTCTCAGTAAAGAAATTTTTCCTAATATCCAGTCTAAACCTCCCCTGGTGCAACTTGAGGCCATTTCCTCTCCTTCTATCCCTAGTTACATGGGAGAAGAGACCAGCACCCACCTCACCACAACCCCCTTTCAGGTAATTGTAGAGAGTGATAAGGTCAAAACAACCTCAGTTCCCTCAGCCGCTCCTCATAAGACTTGTGCTCCAGACCCCTCACCAGTTTTGTTGCCCTCCTCTGGACATGCACCCCACTCGTCCATCTGTGTCCTGTGCTGTCTGCAGGCTGCCCCTGTGGGTGGGAGGCACCGGGCACACAGCTGCTTTGCCAGCTGGGCAAAACCACCCACAACCCTCCACCTGCAGATGGGCTGGTGTGTAATACTGATGGGGCTTGGTCTTCTTTTTCATAATCCCCAATGTTGCCTTGATTCAGAACAAATGAAAGCATCGAGTGTCTCCAAAAGCTCCAAATAACTTGTGTTTTCTCATCTTATGCCCCCTGCTCCATGCATTACTCTCTTGTTTGCCTTCCCTTGCCCTGCATCTAGAGGAGAGATTACAAATTGCTCCATCAGCAGCCAAGCAAGGTCTAAGCCACAAGGAAGGATTTGAGTCATCTCCCTGAGAGAATATTTTAGCCATACATCATTGTTTGTTTTCAGGGAAACCAGTACAATTATGCAACATAAATTCTTTTAGAGCATTTGGGACTTCAGTTCAATTTAAAATCCTGTAGGTTCTATGGCCAGAATGAGCGATTACTAAGTGTGTGCATACAAATGAAGACTTAGGAAGAAGCATGTGAGAAGGATTAGAGGGCATGTGGAACCTCATGCACACACTGGGCAAGTTCCGGCCAGGCTGTAACAGAGGATGGGGGATCTGAAGAGCCCACGCCAAATGGGGGGTGATGATATTTACGGCTCTGGAGCACAGTTTTTCTCTCCCAGTGTGATGAGCGTTTTCTGTGAGCACAAGGCCTGATTGTGATCTCCTGCAAGTGCATTTCCATGGGCTTCAGTAGAGCCGGGTGACTTTGCCTAGATTAACTCCTCATTTATGCTGGCTTAAATGGGGATGAAAATCTGATCTATTTGAAAACAAGACTCAGTTACAACAGGAATAGAGGGAGACATTAAAATGCCTCCAATCTGCATATTGTGTCACTCCAGGAAAGTGTTAAGCCAGAAGTATAAGGCTGCCTGTTCGCCCTCAGGCAGGGAGGATGGCCAGGGTGGGGACACAGCCCTGGCACCTTGAGCCCATTCCATCCTCGCTCTGTCACAGAGTTGCCATGGGGCTGTGGGGAAATCACAGCCATCGCTGAGATGCTTTTACCACCACCCTCTGCCTCCTTCCACTCCCAAGGCAGGGGACCGCATGGGGTTTTGTCCCTTTGACCTCACAGGGTGACAAAGGCCTCTGTCTTACCCTCCTTTTACTTTGCTTTAATTCATAGATGGAAAACAAATCCCCCCCTTCAAGCACAAACTCCATGCGATCCGTTCCTGCTTGAGCAAGACGCAAAGCCCAGGTGTATAACCTCAAAAGCTGCATCCACAACCAAAGAGCTCAGCACCTGTGCTGAGCGCCGGCAGGACCTGCTCGGTGCCGAGCACAACCACCGGTCCTGGGGCCGGTGGGCCAGGAGGCAAATGGGAGGAAACACAGACCCAACCTGTCCCCGCCAGCACCCAGCTCAACCTTGGTACTCAACGGCGCTGCCTGCTGCGGTGGAAAATGTACACAATTATCAAAACATTACCAGGAGCAGGATGAAGGAAATTCAGTGCAGGCAAAGAAAACCAAATTGTCAACTATAGTTTTCTTATCATCGTCATCATCACTACTATTTAAAGACCCAGTGCTTGTTGTCATGCTGTTATATGAGACTCAGCCACCACTGTACAAACCAGGTCTTGGTCCTTGTGAACTGCAGACCCCAGCGAGAGAACCAGGAGCTAGACATGCAACAAGCAGAAAGCAAAGAAAAAGATCCCAAAGCTTGGCTTAACATGCTTTCTTTGAAATGTACTCTCATGATTTTGGGAGGCCTGGCAAATAAATCAGAGTTTACAATGCCAGCTACCTATTTATTTATTACTCCTTCTGTATAAAGGAATGGAGTCTGCAGTATTTTTTTTTCTCTCTTTTTTTAGGGGAATATACAGACAGATTTGTACCTCCACATTCATTTTTTACTTACACAGATGTAAACTGCACTAAAGCTGGGGGAATTATTGACAACTGATACTGAGGCAATCCAAGGCCAGACTCTGACCTATTGATTTCCCTGAGATCGCACAGGACGTGTGTAGTTCATTGCAGAATACAGTCTTTGTTTGTTTTGTTTATTACTCAATATATAACAATGTGGAATAAAGAACAACGCCGAACTGCAGAACTGCCTGAGGATTTCTCTTTAATTGAAATCAGGACTGGGAACATCCTTGTAAATCAAGAGCAGTCAGCCTTTGAGAAAATTCACTGCTTTTGCAAAGTTTACTTTCAAATGGGATTTAGCTTTAACTCTTTCTCTCTCACACCGACTCAGCTAAATAATTGTTAACGAGTTCTCTGAAGCGGCTACGTGCTGCTCAGTAGTCTGAAAACTTCCATGCACAACAGATGCTGGGCAGGATTCTTATTTATACTAAAGCTGTGAACAGTAGTTGAGAAAAATCAAATACATGTAATTATTAGAGGCATTCCTGATATCAGTCCAAATCCATATTTTTAAAAAGCTGGATGCTCTTCCAAATCAGGATTTTGGTTCAGCCCATTAAGAACCTACAGACTCACCTTGTAAAAATATGACCTAGATCTGAATTTTACTCAAGTTTGATGCTGCTTTAGATTAACTTTTAATTCAGAGCCCTGTAATTGCAATGCAGAGTGCAGGCCACAGAGAGCACTTAACTCCATCAGAGGGTTGGCTCCAGCTACAGCCCTCTCTGAGAGCGCTTCAGCCCCCGATAAATGGGTGCCAACCACAGTGAGCAGAAGAAACGTCTAAGCTCTGATGTCCTAATTACAGTCCCCTCGTTTCCCACATTGGAGCTCCCGGTGCATTATGAAACATCCAAACAACAGTATTTCTGCTTAGCTAAAGATTTCACAATGGGGCTTTCCTTCTTCAGCTGTATTTTTCCAAACACATTTTCAGAGGCTCTCATTTCAGTGCATTTATTGGATTGAGATGTCTCGTAATTATTCATACCAAAAGGGTTCGTCCTTCCAGCCTGTTGTAAATGGGCAGCACACTGAACACTAAGTTAGCAGCAGCAGGCTGCAAGAGGATCAGGCTATGAAGATTAATGCAACGAATTTGAATTCTTCTATCCCCTCCCTCCAGTAACCCATCTGTGTGTGTGTGCGTGTGGCTGGAAAGGAAAAGAAAGGGCTCCTATGCTCCAGGATAATAGTGAACGCTACTGAAGAGGAAAAAGGAAAACACTGTTTATCCCTAGCAGGAAGATAATTGATCTATAGTCTGCACACAACTGGTCTCAAAGCAGCCAGTAGCTACACAGAAGAGACTGTAGCTAACCAGAGCCCAAACTAGCCTGTCAAACAAAAGCTTTATAGGGACACCAGGGAGAACAAAAGTAGCACATTTCATTCCTTCATAATAAATCTTCCGTCTTTATTGTGCGGAGATGTTTTGCTCCTGAGCATGCCGTGTTTCAGAGCGGGGCCTGCCCCCGCCACCCCCACCGAAATGCTTGACGGCGACCCAGAGCATCCAGCCTGAGCCGAGCTGCTTTATCAGGCTTTGGGTTTTATTTTCACCGTGCACAGCCAGGCCCAGCTGTTCTCTGCATCCTCAGACAGAGGCAGCTCTTGGGCTCCAGCTCTATCACTCTCTCTTTTATGTGCGCTAAAGGTAATAAAACAACCATTTCTAAATTTAACTAGCATTACATAATGCAGCTATTTATTATGTAAAGCTGCTGTTTACAATGCCCAGAATATTGATCACTATAAAAAATGCAATGCAGCTAGAGCTCGTATAAATTAATGTTACTGTTTTCCTTTCTTTTTGTTTAAAAGATCAATCAAAGGTCTAATTTGTTCTCGTGAATTCACCTCTGCAAAGCATGCAAAGCACCAGGCAGCGCATTGTTTACTGTCATTCAGGCTCGGTGCAGCACTCAGCTCAGAATCTGGCAGAGGATATGTAAAGATGACAATTTGTTCATTATCCAAACCATTGGAAAAGGCAAATAAAGCATACTAACCTGCTTTATTTCAAATCAGGTCAATATTTTTTTTCTCAGCTATAAAGCAGCAGCGGCAACCACTTAAGAATTCCAGCATTATGACTGTGTATCATCGTTATCACCTATAGTAGATTATGAATAGGTATTTTCTTACAATAGCACATGAAGCCTGAGAAAATGAAAGACGTTTTCCTATTCTGTAGGCCTTTTGGGGGTAGAAAGAGGGATGGAAAAAGAGAATTAAATATTAACAGAGCGAACAGATCACTAAGCAAAAAACAATTAAATAGCACAGCATCCATTCAACAATAACACCAAATCATGATGCAACTGCTGAGCGTGGGGTGACATACTAATCATGGATTAAAGGGACTGATTTGTGTCTCATGAGTATTCATGGGCAAAACCTGATACGTGCAAACTGATCTCGGGGAAATATGTTTTGTGGGAAACATGAGGTTATACTAGTGTGTGAGCAAAATGATGATGGTTTTTCTTGACTGTGCCTTAGGGGGAAAGGAAATATTTACCTTTTTACCTCCTACTTTCTTTTTTTGTGGAGTTGTTTTCCTCCTCTCTACCAAATGAGACACAGTTTTTTTCCCATCTACCTGCCCATTCTTGTACTTGCCTGTACAAACACAGGTGATCACAAAAAACCACTCCCATCATTTGATGTCATCCAGAAAATCAAAGGTTAGAACAAACCACGGAGCATGCCATCATGGGCAACATTCCTTTAACAGCATCCAGTAGCCAGTGTTTCTGAAGATGAATCACCCCGAGAAACATAGAATGAGATGGTGTAAATCCAGCCCCATACCAGATGTGCTGTCAGCAATTGCACATGGCTTGTCACATGGGGAAGAGGCCATGGGACGGCAAATAGAAAAAATCCCACTTAGATGTGAGTGTCTTTTGTGTACCATTAGAGTTGCCTGGCTCGGCTTCAGTGCAAAGATTGCTGTTAGTCATACAGTACTACGCAACCTTTTTTCTTCCAGTTACCTTCAGCTCAGGATGTAGGAAAATTAAAAACAATAATGGGCCAAATTATGGTCTCCAGGAGAAATTTTCTTCATCGATCAGAGAAGACCCCAAGAAACCAACTAGTCCAACTCATCCCATACTGAGAAAAGGTCAACTACACTAAATAGCTTTCTCCGTACTCACTCCACGAGCATGAAGAAGGTCACACCCCTCTCAGGGAAAGCCAGAGCTCTACAGCTCTTCCAGGAGAAGTCCTGTCTCCTGCTGCTCCTGGGCCTTGCATCGTGGCACTGGAAGTCTTCTGCTCGCCTCTAGCTGAAGTCATCAGGTAGGAGACACAAGAGGAGCAGTGCTGCCGAGGCCATCTTAACTCCCAGTGTCAAGGATCAATGTGCCTTCTCTACGCTGCTCTTTGTTCTTCACTCACATTCCTCACTCAGTGACCACCGGCCTTTCCCAGTCTCCTTTCAGCCCCAGGAAGGAAAGTTGTCTTTAGTGGTGTGTCTGAACATCAGCTATTGCCATGTAGGTAGGGGGCCATGTGCTTTGTGCAAAAGACTCTCAGGAAATGATCCTTTGGAATAGTTTCCACTAAACAACTACTCTAAAACAAGGATGAGGTCACCCATGACTTCAGCGTCACTGAGGAGGCCATTGCTGGGTATCCTGAGGTGTCTGACTACGCAGCTCCAGCCCTGCTAGAGCAAACTGGTTTCTTTTCCCCATTTTACAATTTGGAAAGTCCCCAATTCCTCCATCTACATCGTCATCTCCGACATCAATCAACAATGTTGGTGCGGGACTGTTAGTTAATATTGAGATTGCTCTTCTCCATCAGCCTCTGAGCAGTTGTCTTCTTTTCAGCACAGTGAAAAATCCAGCAGCTAAGGCAGTACATTTTTATAATCTTAATAGAGCTCGTATTTTAAAGTTTAAAGGAGCTTAAACAGTGGGAAAGCCCCTGTGGAAAATTCAGTGTTTTCATATGCAAGTCAGGTTTTTAGTTGTATATTAGCTGTTGTTATTTTCAGTAGCCGGTGTTTCATTTCTGTTCAGAAGCAAATGTAAAAAAGCAAGTGAGCAATTTATAATGAAATAATCAATGCTGGTGGTGAATTTGCTGGTGCCTGTGCACTTAGCCTCGCCTATGATCAGAAATTTCTCTTGGGGGCAGCATTTCTTACAGAGATGGATGGATTTATTTTCCGTCTTCAAAATGTTTACTAGCACATCTAGATCTCCTGCTCCAGCCGTACTGCTGGTTGAGGGCCAAGAGCTTCCCCCGCTAATGCCAGCAGGGGAGACTAGAGGCATCGTGAGATGGAACGGCAACCCAAAGACAACCCAAAGGCAGGCCACTGTCCCTTTCCCTTCCCCTGAACCCCCACCCCCCGGCCTTAGCAGCCCTGGGTGGGGCATTCACAAGAATCTTGCAGTCCACCCAACCTACCCTCCATGGGGCTTCAGAGCCCCTCTGTCCCCCAAGGTTGGACTTCATGGGAGCACCAAAGCTCAGGCTGCCTGTAGTGACACCAAGCACCAGGGGATAACTAATGCTGGTGACTATCTGAAGCTGTGTCCCCACAGCAAGATGAAACGCATGGAGCTGACTTAAGGCTGCCAACAGCACTAGGTCACCTAAAGTCTGCCCACATTGCTCTGCCTCCTGCCCTAAGCCTTTAAGGGGCTTGTTTTAACGGTGTGGGATACAGACAGGTCTGCTGGTCAGTAGGCTGGGGACCATGCCAAGCTGACAGAGAAAATGCAGCCAAGTCATACTCTGTGTAGGTCAGACGCAGGAGGCTGCCCCACAGACATGCCAGGAGGTTACAGAGCTATAAATGTTTAATTGCCTTCCCCACATCAGCCCCAGTAGGTGAATGAAGCCCTGCAAGGTGGATGGGAGAAGCAGATGCAGTGTTTGCTGTAATGCTCAGGACTACAGGCTCTCAAACCTGCTGGTTTCTCAGCAGCATGCACCCAAACTAGGTGAAAAGTATAGCTGAGGATACCTAATTAACTGGGTGGCCATTGTAAGTCCGTGAGGATTCAACTCTCCTGTGAACTAAACATGTGAAGAGTATGGCTGAGGTTCAACACCTTGGAAAGAAAGTGTTGATGAGCAAAGGACTGAAGAAACTAAGCTGTACATTTTGAGAGAGATGAGAGTAAGTGCAGAAGGGTGTTCCTGCAGGGAATAGTCCCAGAAACCTGGATGATTACACAGCACAAAATAATCTGAGGAGCTCTACATCAACGAAACTTCACAAAACTTGCCAGGCGGGATGTCAGGAGTTCAGTATTTATCAACAAAGCCGTGGGGACAGTTGTACTTATAGCTAGCCTAATCATGGGAGCTCCAAAATAGGCACTTCTGAAAGCAGGCAGAGATAAACCCAGGCCATTTTTGGAAACTGACCTCTTCTTTTTCCCTTTCGTTAGCTCCAGGCCGTCTGGAAACTGAGGTGACTGATTTTCATCTTGCTTACGCGACTGTAAATCAGAAGCAAATTTAGCAGAGGCAAGAAGGTGATGTGGGTGTAGCGCTTGGAATGCCTGAGAACCAGCTTTATTGTTATCATTAAGCTATAACTGCATGTGGGACTATAAATCAGCCCACCCTGCTGACAATGGAGGCTAGGTAGCACTACACCTTCCTAATCAGCTGAGACTGGTAGGATTTTGTGGCAACCCGCACCAGTGAATACCTGAGCTCCTCCTCTATTAGGAGAAGCCGTGGCTCTTCCCTTCCCATCAGTGGTGTGGCTGGGCTGCTAAAACCCCTCTGCTTTCTTCCCTAACATCCAGATCTTTGCCCCTGTCTGTGTTTTGCAGTGCTTCCCTGAGAAGACAGACTATTCTGCAGACTTCGGGGCTTGTTAAATACAGCAGCTTTTCACAGGGGGAGCAAATACAGAGTAGAAGACTTTCCTGCAGAAATAACGCATAACAAAGTGTAGTCCCTCAAATTTGTCCTGGATATGGCTGGTTACTCTTACTCACTGTCCATAGGTTTGGGAGGATGAGAATCCTACTGCAGAGATGTGCACTTCTGTTTCATGCTGTGAAAGACACTTCTGGCCTTATATTCCTCTCCCCATCCATCATAGGGCAATTTCCTCTCTTTTGTTTTCTTGCTGGGAATGTCCCCATCCCTGCTGTGCACGGTGCTTCTTGCTCAGGTCAAAAGCATCAGGGATCTAACCTGGGGTATCCCAGTGTCAAAACCATGAGGCTGAACTGACTGATAAAAGTCCCAGCAGTGGTAATCAAGCAGGTAGTGGCCTTACAGACACCTCTGCATGGGGCAACGACCGGTGGGTGAGACAAGATGCCAGGCAGAGAGGGGTCCCTCGTGGGACAGCTTCCTGGGGCCACTGCCACCCCAGGCCACGAAACCGTCTATGACTTCTTACAGGACACTCCTGGGAGGGCCTCAGAAGCACAGATCTGAGCTGACATGTCTGCGTGTTAAAGAGAGGTCCTCTTGCAGCCTCCGTGTGTGTTATAAGCAGATTGTCTTGGCTTCATGGCCAACGAAGAGGCCTCTTTTTGCCTGCTGTCTGCCTTCGCATTCTTCACTTCAAATGCCAGGGCACTCTTTTCCAACTGCAATACTCTGTCAGGTCTTGGGGGAAGGGAGAACAGGTCCTTATCTTTAGTATCATAAAAAAAGAGCTGCAGAAAACATCTTGAAGGCTGTCTAGCCCTCCCTTTCTCAGTCTACATGAGTAAACATCCTCGCTTAGGTGTGCCTTTTACCATATTAATAGCTACTTCCCTTTCCGTAATCACTGGGTTATTGCTAAAGAAATGGCAGCAACATTAATAGCCGGTGACCCACAAATTCAATACAACACCAAAGGTCACAGAGTTATCTCATGCAATGAACTTACTTTTGATGAATTGGTACCATTCCCTGGAACATTTTTACAGTAATTTTAAGAGTCATAACATCTTACCACGTGCTGCTTCAACTTTTTGACATGCAGCTAAAAATAGCAAGCGCTGCAAAGCCTGGGAGAACAGCATCAACCTCAGATCTGAGCTGAAAATCCCCAGTGTTTCAGGATGTTCGCGTGAGTGTTTTGATAAAGACAAGGTTAAACTGAGAAGTTTGCATATGAGTCCAGAGCAGGAAGGGGACAGGTACAAAAAATGGGTGCCTGCCTTCATCCTATTCTATTTAAAGAATCACAGTATCAAAATCCTGTCAACTGATTTGCACGTAGAGGCCAACTCAAAACGATAAGTGATTATACGCAGCTGCCACGCTGTTTGCTGTGTGTCACCACACAGGTGTAGTCCCCCATCTCAGGTCTTGCTCACCCACTATGCGACATACAATACTGCTCACTTACCTCACCTGGAGGATAGGAGGACATATTAGTTGTTTCGGTTTTGCCAAGCAGTTTGAGACCATGGGATGAAAGGTGCCATTATTACTGTTATTGATTGCGGCTATTTGCTGGCTCTCTCCTAATTCACCACCCTATTGGGAAGGCAGACACTTGGGGAGGTTTTGAGCTCAGAGGAAAAACAGGCGCTGAGCAGATGCGTACCAGGAGGCCCAACGAGGGAGGGGCGGCATGAACTCTGCAGCCCGTGACCCCACAGAAGGCCAAGCCAGGGCTTACAGCCCTCTGCCATGGCCTTTCCTGCACTGCCCTGCCTGCCTGTGTAAGGGAGACGACCCCTGAGCTATTTGTATATCTGATTTCCTGAGAAAATGTGGAAGCTTGGACCATTTTTGTTTGTGTTTCCATAACTCCCCTCCGACACATATCTGCTCTTCTTTGATTTGGCCTGGCTAATCTCAGGCGGTGGGTTGTTCCAGCCCCCCGGGACGCAGGGTGACTGCATTTGAAGTGGCAAGGAGGAGGCTCTGCCTTGTTTACGTTTCGGAGCATGAATGCTAGCTCGCAAACCTGTGGGCTGTTCCGGTTATCAGGCACGGCACTGCTCTGCTGGCAGCTCCCCCATCACGAGCTGTAGTGAGCAATGCGACGTGTTAGGTAATCCACAGTGTGGGAAGGGTGAACACCCTGCCATTTACTGGTTATTTATACACCCAGATTGGCTTTCTCTGCCTGCCTATTTCCTTTTTTTTTAAAGGACATGATTGTGAAAATTCAAAAGGTCTTTTTTGAAACTGTTCTCTCTCCCCTTGCCTGGAGGCGGCCAAGGGCATTTTCTCCTGTAGCCCCACCGTTCCCACCAAAACCTCCGAGACGCATTGCCGTGCCGAAGCCACTGTGACACAGCAACCCCCACCAGCGGTATGTGAGGTGAGGGGAAGACTGGGGATGAACAGGAGGAGCACGGCCGCAGAGGTGCCAAGCAGTCCAGCCAGGGGAGAGCAGCATAGCCTTTGGACTTTTTGCAAGGGTTTAAGAGCTAAGGCTGGAAAGCCAATCCTTTCACTACGGCTTAAAGGCACATTTTGAGACTGCACGTGCTGTGAGACCCATTTCTTGCCATCTGCTGTTAGATCTGATCTGGGCAGGCACTGTGGATCCCAGTCTTTAAATCCTGGGCAAGCTTGAGTGTGATGTTTTGGGGTAATTCCATCCAAGCTTGTGTTGTGTTTGCTGGGCTGTAGATGGAAAGAAAGATTGTCATGACATAGTTCTCTTCTGTCCATCCCTCCTTTTATAACAGGGATTTCTCTATCATTTCCTTCACAGAATATTATCATGCAAACTCTGCAGGAGAAATAATGGCAGAGTGAAGTTTAACACTGCCCTAGTCTGGTTGTTAGACACGGGTTAGGTAACCAGGCTGCCCTTTTCTGTCTCAGGAGGCTCCTAAGCAAAACCAATAAAATGTAGAGGAAAATATTTTGCACTTGCACAAAGTCTTTTGTGCCAGAAGCTCTCAGCATCGTACCCACAACAATGAATCGGGCCTCACAATGCTCCTTTGGGGCGGATTAGCACAATCACACACTTTTTGGATGGCTATGTTAGAGGCAGTTAAGGTCAAAATCATTAATTCCAGTGTGTTCTGCTGCGTGATAACCAGATCAGCTCATCAGGGCACCTAATCTGCGGGTCGCGGGGCCCTTTTTCTGGCTCCCAACAACATCAGCGTGAAGCAGCGGATGCTCAGGCGTTCCCTTAAGCTATTTCCCAGATGCTGAAAAACACCAGGATTCTGCAGGGACTCCGGCGGCAGAACGTTATTAGCAGGCTGAGTTGAGAAGCTGGACAACCTGATAAATACCCAATTTCTACTTACTTTCCCCCGAGGACCTATACAGTGGGAAGTGTGCCCTCCTGAGTGACTTTTCCGCCAACCATGGCCCCACTGGAGGAGGACCTGTGTGCTGCCAGTGGCTCCCATGGGCCCATGTCAACAGAGGGCATCACCGAGACTCGCAGAGCCCAAAGTTGTGTTGGGTTAGACCAGAAGTGCTATGGGGACCAGGGGAATTTTATGCATATCACTGTTGATCGAGCCTACAGACACCACCCTACAAGTACCCCTTGTGCCTCAGGCTCAGAGCTGCCTGCAAAGAGCAGCAGGCATTGGGGTTGGGACGGGAGCTGTACGGGCAGTGGAGATTGGGGCTGCACCTCCTGATTCTCCTCGTCGCCACGTGGCCATTGTCCTTCTGCAGGGCTAGCAGCCTAGGAGTAATTAAAAAAAAAAAGGGGGGAACAAAATAAATGCATAAATAAACATGGATCCTCGCAATGCAAATTAAGGCCATATTGCAGGAGAAATTGAATCCGAAGAATGCAAACAGCCAAACTAACAAACAAACAAGCAACAAAAGAAAACCAATTATTTTTTGAGGGAGTCACAAATGAGTAAACAAAACAATGAATGCCTCTGGCCTCCAGCATCCGTGCACCGGCACTATCACAACTCCCCGGGAGCAGGGCCTACGCTTCTTTTTGGAGTCACTCCTGCCTCACCGTGATGCCCGTCTACCCTGTGGCTTGTTCATCTCAGATTAAAATAATTTGTGACAAACGGCTTTGTCTGATGGGCCTGGCACGATTTTTTTTTTTTGGTTAAAGCCATACGTTAGACAAACTCCCAGAAGGACGAGGATTTCTTTTTTCATTTTCCTTGTAGCATTCACTTTAGAAGAAATTAATTTCTCCCCCCTCCTTGATTGGCCATGCAGTCTTACAAGGTTTCCCTGCATCATTTGAAAAACAGCATAGACGGTTGGTCTATTGTGAGAAACCACAGGGAGTTTTTAAGCTGTCGCATCGCAGTTACCAGCTTTAGCCTCACCAGGATGAAAATAGACAATAGCGAGAGGAAGGGGGTTCTGGAGATCTCCAGCTCACTGTTTCCAATTAGGAAGCATCTTCGGCTTATTCCACCGCTGCAGCCAATCTTCGTCAGTAGCACAAATTGTTCGAATCCTCGCTCAGGCTCTGATTCAATGAAACTTCCCTGTTCAGCAAAGCGCTTCAGCATATGCCCCAGTCCTGCTGAAGTCAATGAGGTTGACGCAAACGCTCCAAGCGGATCACAAGCTTCTCAGCCTTCCCCGAACTGGCGTCCCCCAGCCTGCGGGGCGGGGAGGGCGGAGGGAGCCCCCCGGTTCCCCCTGCGCGGCCTCGGTGCTCCCTCACACAACCTCCACGGCCTCCAGACCCGACTCGAGTGCTCTTGTCTCCTCGTGCTTTGATCCAAGCTTAGCTTAAGCACAGGCTGTCCTGCTGCTTTCGGCACCTCGTTGCCTGAAAGGGCAGTACGGTCTGCGTCTATCTGACTGTGTGTTGTAATGAACCAGCCAGTGATAAATTTACTATTTACCCTACTTCTTCGCTAATTTTATTGATTTTAACCAGGGATTATTCAAGCTTTCTGGCCGAGTACTATTCCACGTCAGTGCAGATGGCAGGATCTGGCCCTCATTTATTGTCCTTCCTAGTTTATTGCCTTTGTTTCTCTTTTCACAGATTAATTACAAACATCTCACTCCGTGAACTCCCACTCTATGGTGGTTGTGTGATCTCAGCGTCATGAATTATAGATGCCTGACATATCACACCAAGCTATTATGATTTTTTTTCCACAAGCAAGCTATGAATTATGAAGAAGATCTATTAAATTTATAATATTCTCTACCTGTGGTATAGGAATGGGAAGGCACAGCCTGATGGTGCTTTTATATCGCACTCCCTTCCCCCTCCGGGCTCGGGCAAAGCAGACAACACAAGTCGCAATACAGATTCTGTGTATTTAGGAAAAATGATTGGTGTCATAGAGGTGTTGGCCCCGGAGTCCCTCCCGTTAGTCGTGGGAGCGTATCTCACGGCTTCAGATTGCCAGGGGCCACTGCAAGCGTAGGACCCCCTGCACGAGGGGCTACAGGCGACATGGCCCCAGGGAAACGGCACCACCACCCACACCAGCTTCCCCTGGCTTATTTTGTGGGAAGGCTGAAGGCGGGGAGGTGTTTTGATGGAGGAGCAGAGGGAGGTTTTGACAGAGGGCAGTGAATACTGGTGGCTGCAGGAGAAGAGGCCACAGACACCCACGGATAAGAGCAGCGGCCCTCAGCCGCCTCCCCTCAGCCATTTCCCCTCAGTGGCCTTCCCTCAACCATCTCCCCTCACCCCTTTCCCCTCAGTGGCCCCTCCTCAACGGTGTTCCCTCAGTGGCCTTCCCTCAACCATCTCCCCTCACCCATTTCCCCTCAGGGGTCTCCCCTTGGCCATTCCCCCTCAGTGGCCCCTCCTCAACCGCTTCCTCTCAAGGGCTCTCCCCCCAGGGCTCTCCCCTCAGCCCCCCCAGGGCTCTCCCCTCAGCCATGTCCCCCCCAGGGCTCTCCCCTCAGCCCCCCCAGGACTCTCCCCTCAGCCATGTCCCCCCCAGGGCTCTCCCCTCAGCCCCCCCAGGGCTCTCCCCTCAGCCATGTCCCCCCCAGGGCTCTCCCCTCAGCCCCCCCAGGACTCTCCCCTCAGCCATGTCCCCCCCAGGGCTCTCCCCTCAGCCCCCCCAGGACTCTCCCCTCAGCCATGTCCCCCCCAGGGCTCTCCCCTCAGCCCTCCCAGGACTCTCCCCTCAGCCATGTCCCCCCCAGGGCTCTCCCCTCAGCCACGTCCCCCCCAAGGCTCTCCCCTCAGCCCCCCCCAGGGCTCTCCCCTCAGCCACGTCCCCCCCACGGCTCTCCCCTCAGCCCCCCCCAGGGCTCTCCCCTCAGCCACGTCCCCCCCAGGGCTCTCCCCTCAGCCCCCCCTAAGGGCGTTCCGCCGCGAGCAGCCCGGGCCGGGGGCGTTGCCCCGCCCCCCGCCTCGCGCCTCCCCTCCTCCCGCGCGGCGGCCCCGCCGGCAGCCCCGCGCCGTGCCCGCGCGCCGCTGGTGATGTCAGCGTGTTATTGACTCTCCCCGTCTGAATGACTGAGCACCGGGGAGGGGGCGGGGAGGCCGCGCCGCGCGGCGCCCGGCCAGGCGGAAATGGGCGCGCAGGCCGGGGCGGGGGAGGGGCGAGCGCCGCGCGGCGGGGGGAGGGGAGGGCGGCAGATGGGGCGGGGCCGGCCTCTGGCGGGAGGCGCCGCGAAATGGCGGCGGGCGGGCGGCCGGCAGCGGCCTCCCGGCTGCGCTTCGCTCCTCGCCGGGCGGCCGGGCCGGGTCAGGCCGGGCCCGCGCCCGGGGCTGCGGGGCCTTGTGCCCGGCGGCGGGCAGCCCCGTTCCCTCTGGAAACATGGGACGGGGAAGCGCGGCAGGCGTGTGGAAAGGGGATTGACACCTTCCCGCCGTCGCAGATGGCCCCAGCAAAATGCTCACGTCTGCAGAGGGGGGGCGCGGGCAGGCCGGCCCCGCGCCTCGGTTGCTGCTGTTGGTAACAAAGCAGGGCTTGGGGCTGGCATCGCCCGTTACCAGCGAACTGCGAATGCCCTTTTTACCCTAAAACTGCGGGCTGCGTCTAAGGCGTGCGCCTTTTTTTCTGGATCGCATCTCTGCAGCACGGCCTGCTCCGCGCTCCTGCCCAGCTCCTGCCCCTGCCCGGGCGGTCGCTCTCTTCCCGGCAGCCCGGTTGCTGCAATATCCTTTTTCTCTCGCCCTGACACATCCGAGCGCGCTCCGCTCCGCTCCGCTCCGCTCCATCCCGAACGCAGCTGTGAAGATGACCTTCCTCAGCCCGTCCCGTTGACCGCCTCACCCTTGGCGCACCGCCTCACCCTTGGCGCACCGCCACCACTTCACCTGCTTCACCACAGCACGCGTACGTGTCTCGTTCTCACTTTCCTGGCCAGTTGAGCTGTGGCCGCACTCTCTCATCGAGGATCAAACGGAATCTATCACCTACTTTTTCAGCGTTCAAACAAGCCATTTTAAGCTTTCTCATGTGTTTCCAACTAGGCTTTGCCATGAGGCTTACGATTTATTGCAGCGGCGAGGCTGCCGGGGTGCTGTGTGCCCTACTCAGCAGCGTTGCCTCGTCACATTTTTCCATCTGCCTCTTCCCATGCGTTGCCTCTAGACTCGTAGCTAGGTTGGAAGCTCCTTGAGATGGGGAGTCGTGTTTCTCATTGGGAGAGAAGCATGGAAAGGGTGTGCTGGGTGCTGGGCACGTTTCCCGGCTCAGCTTGGATCAAAGCAGAGGATTAAGCAAGAAACAGTCTCTGCCTGTAGCGCTTGGTCACTACCACCAGTATTTTTTCCTGCCCAGCAAGCCATGGTTGGTGGCAGGAGCTGTGTGCAGTACCGCCGCCTTGTCAGGCACGGGTGGATCTCGGTATACGGAGCTGAGGCTTCTCCCCCAACCCAGACCCATAGGAT
The DNA here is from genome assembly GCF_030936135.1 of Gavia stellata. Taxonomy (NCBI): domain Eukaryota; kingdom Metazoa; phylum Chordata; class Aves; order Gaviiformes; family Gaviidae; genus Gavia; species Gavia stellata. The sequence continues at coordinate 22,401,258 of NC_082604.1, forward strand.
GTACATTGCTCAAGCCATTCAAATCACTCGGCGCTTCCCCAGCTACTCCACGTGAGGCAGGATCGGACGCAGGGTGCCTGCTTCGCAGTGGTGGGAATCGCCTGCACGGAGAGCAATTTGCCCTGTTGGTGGGGTGCAACAGGCGGCAGCACAGTTCAACGAGGGACACGGGGAGAAGATGATGGCACTTAATTTTTAGGCTAGCTCGGTCCTATCATTGCAAACAGCAGGCATCCATTCTGAGCATTTGGCCAATATTTATGGGATCAAATATCTGCTAATAGCAGGGAGGTTTAAATTGTGGGATACGGAGACACTCCAGAAGCAAATGCCCCAGTATTCATTTCAGTGCACACGCAGTGATTAAAGCCCAGACTGTCCTTTACCACCTGAAAGCTGGCTCTTGCGAGGTAAAGCACAAGGAGAGATATCTGCAGCGTAGCTGAATCCTCTTGTCCATGCCCAACAGGAAGGTAGGGGCTTTACTGGAGTATCCCGTGCGCGATGCCTCTGGCAGCGGTTGGAGCCAAACGAGACGGACACAACAAATGCCTTCTGGATATAATCGTTCACAGGCACAGCAGAAGGAAAAGAAGACTTTATAAACAATTATCTATGCAAGCTGCAAGAGTAGCATTTGCACTAGCTCTCCAGGGCCCTGATAATACTCCCTGAGACATGCCGAGATGGATAGGATTTATAAACCGTGGATGGGTATTTCCTACATTGCAGCTCTCTCAGCAGTATTATTCCATGAGGCTCTCTGTAGAAGACATATATGTTCATGAAAACATTTTATAGCCCTGTTGTGGTGGGATTAATATCAGACAAGAAAGTCCAGACCACGTGTACTTTGTTCTTCCCAGCACATTTCTGAGTCCACAAATAGAAAGGAGCCCACAGGAGCATATGACTATTAAGTAACTAATATTCTTGCAACTTGATGAAATTTTGGCATTTCATACACAGTTTTCACAATAATTTACGGGCGAAGCATTTCTTCAGAAGCAGGCAGCAGTTATGTACGCTTCCAAAGATGGTGTCTCAATATATCGATGTACAGATATAAAGAATGTTTCTTGGTACATAACAGCTATTAGTCAGTGTCGCATGCAACATTACGCAGAAAGGCAGTGGTTGAACCCAGTGAACGGTTTTCAGTCACCCAAAATGTGTTGCATGTTGCCCTGCCATGGGGCTGTATCTAATAAGGCATCACGCCTCCTTGCAGCAGTGGCATTGTGTAAAACCCTACAAGCACCCACCCTGTCCTCACCCCTGAGGTCCCCCACGCTGTCCACTCTCACTCTCCTCCTTTTTTAGGGCTGTGCTCTTTAGGGACATCTGTTTGTAGACGCTCAGTAGTGATCATAGCGCCTTCAAGTAGTAGAGGAGGATGTGAGTTGACCAGAACATTTTTGGAAGTGCCCATCAGTTGGATGAAACTACCAAGGGCAGAGATGGGTTGTCCACGTCGGTGCCTTCGGATGGGGCTGCATGTGCCTTTCTGAAAGGAAACACAGTGTAGGGAACTTACTGGACAACACAGCACTGTAACTGGAGGGAATTGAAGGAGTTGTGACATCCAGGAGGTCAGATTAGAAACCCATCTGCCCTTGTGGCCCCAGGCTCCGGGGAGAGAGGTGTTAGCAAGCTACCAGCTCCAGCTGCAACTACTGACACCGAACCAGTCCACCTCATTTTTGAGACAATGACTTTGTTATGCTCATGACAGTCTGTTTTGTTGAAAATGCCGGGATCTATTTTATGAATAACATACATGAAGACTGTGGAGTCAGAAGCTTCCTCAACAGAAAAAGACTGATTCATCTTTCTGAGGCTGGTATGGACCTGTTTTGACTTACACCACCATGAGAACAAGCAGGGCCATCTCCAGAAATCTGATTCCCCTTCCGTAAGAAGGGGAATATTGCTGCCTTACAGTATTATCTGTGCACATAACTTCTTCATGTGGAGCAAGCTGCAGGATGGGTTTAGCACAGCAGAGCCTTCTCTCTTCAACATGACGACGAAATCTTACACACCTTGAACATTCCCCATCACCGTCTGCTCTCAGCTCCGCCGCTGTACGACGAGGGTGTCCCTGTGCATTGCACAGTCAGTGGTGTGCACAGAGCCTTTCCATCTGCCTACGGGAACCTATAGTACCTTTAGGCCATGCCCTGTTTTAAAGGAGTTGGTATTTGAGGCAAGCAAGGACGCACAAGCTACGCCTGTGTTGATTGCAGCCCTCTTCCCGGGCAGGAGTGCTGTCAGATGAGTGCCTTGCAGGGAAGCTTTTAAAAGGGGAACTGAACATGTCGTGCTGAACATGTTTTGGTTTACATTAGGCTTATAATTTTAGGTCTAATGTTTGGTTTGGAAGCTCAAAGCCGTGCTCGAGCCCACAGCTGCCAGCTCTAGAGCAGACAGTGGTGTAATAGTCATTTTATTCCTCTGTACTGTAATCTGATGGTGGGATGTGCTCCCAAGCTGCTTTTAGGTCTGACTGGGGAACAAAATCAATCACAGAATGCACATTACAAGAAAAGCGCTGTTGGTGTCAATTACCTAAGCTCTGCGAACGTAACTCTTCTAATTTCCTGTTAAATCAGTAATGTTACCAATCTCAGTCTATTATTTTAATTAGGACTGTGACTGCAGTTGCTAGGAGCCGAGCGAGCGCAGACAAATGCGAATGTGTAATTAGTCCCACAAACGAGTGGCAAGTTGAATGTGTCAACATCATGGATAGTTACAACATGGGGTGCAGCAGGAGGCCAAGTGATTTGGGCCAGATTCTGATCTCACTGGCCTTGGTGCCAGCCCCGGCGACTCCGCCGAGGTCAGAATTTCCCCAGACATGAGCTGGGGTTAGGGAATCTGGATCTGGCCCTGGTCATCACAGTTTCTTGGAGCTTCACCCTGGGTTATTTTTAACATGTCTGATGTCCCATCTTGTTTGATTAATTTTTTTTTTTTTTCTGTAATGCCTCCTCAGAGCCAATTATCCTTCAGTGAACACTGCAGTCAGGTTAGCTGAACGTGGGTGTTCCCAGCGCCAGTCAGCATCAGATTCCAGTCGTCCCCAGGGACGGGAGCTCCTGGGGTGGGTATGGAAATGCTTGGCTCCCTCCTCTCCCTTCCTAGCTGTGAAAGAAACCTCTCAGCTTCTGTCACATCTGACTGCCTCATGCATCCCAAGAACAGCCTGCGCATTGACAAGGGAGGCAGGCATACCGACAGCAGAGCAGCATTAGCTACCAACCTCACTGAAAAAAATAAGCCAAGGACAGAATCCCTGGCTAAATATAGAGCTGAACTGGGAGAGAAAACAATGTGACAGTGCAGGTCCATCAAAATTAAGAATGAAAATCTTAAGCCGCTGCTGGTCAATGACCCCAGGCTGCTCACAGCAAGCACCGTATGCCTGAAGGTCCAGCCTCCCTCCGGTACCTGGCGTGGAATGGCACAGGAGGGAGAATGCTGCTTTTATTAGCACTTGGCTATCGGTCAGCGGTCCACGCTCCACAAATAAACGAATGGGCTGGGTGCGTGTCATCCCAGTTCACGTGTTACAGAAATAACACTGGACTGGAACCAGAGTTAACACAGCTGAGATTTGGGATGCAGCTGATTTTGAGAGAGGGAGGATGGCAGAGCCTAGTTAGGCTAAAACTGCCATTGGAGGCAAACCTGATTTACAGCTCAATCCATCTTCTACACTCTAATTTCCCTGCTTTAGTAGGTCACTCTCCCACTTCACTTCACAAGGTAGTTCTTTCGGAGCAAATAGACTAGGAAAAAGTCAAGGGTTTAATGTATATTAGATGGACTGATTCAGTCACCTTTCCAAGATAAAAATATTACAGAAATAGTACGATAAAGAGAGAGAGCACCTTGAGGTTTTTGTGTGAAGGTTATTCATAGGGGACCTGAGGACCATGTTGTGATACTGTGGCAGCGTGACCATTGCAACGCTGTAGGTCCTGGTACCTCATTTGGGGCTGGCTGTGGCTTCATGCTCTTATGGGTTGGTTGGTTTGGGCTGGGCTTTTTCCTCCTCTCTTGTGACTTTTAAGCAGAGGTCAGGCACCATTACTGGATGCATTAATCTTTGAGCTAGGTTCCTCAGTGACAGAGCCTTTGCCATTGCCTTGTAACAGCTGCTGTGATTTTGCAGAGGGTGCTTTACCTGAGCCGTTGTTTTCTTCCCACTTACTTTCCTTTAGTCCTACAGGAAATCATTTTAACCAAAACCACATTGCATATGTGATATATATAATAATAATGTGTTGTTACTGTCACCGATGGGTTTTCAGACTTCAGCCCTAGCCCAAAGCACATGTGTCCTTGTGACAGAAAAGCCAGCAGTCCACCGGCTGAGCAGGCAACAAAGGAAGGAGCTGAGGCTCTCCACTCGTGATGATCAGGTGCCTGGGCCATCCCAGAGAGAGCCCTGGACAGGGTGGCTGTCACTGCAGGCCTGTGCTCGGCTCCCAAGTTGTTGCAAGTCAACATACTCGTAGCCTGTCTCAAAGAGCCCAGCGGCTGGGTGGAGCTCCCCGCTGCCTACGCACCCCACGAGACACCTGTTTTGTGCAGAAAACGCTTGTCTGTAGAGAATTGCCATCCCCACGCCCTTCTGGCCTGAACACAGCATGGACACTGCAGGAGCCGCGGCTGACGGCATGCTGCAGCACACCACATGCTCTGGTGATCTTACACTCCAGCTTTCTGCAGGAGGGGAAGTGTAAAGCGGCTGTACCGTCGCGGCTCCAGGGCAGGTTCCTTCAACCACGCGCAGCCCTTTGAGGTGAACAACGGTTACCCCGTGATTAAAGTCTGTGTGATGTCATGGATGTATAAAGACATCCATAGCCATAAGATTGTGCAACTAGCTTGTAATGTGCATGTTAATAAGGCTATTAAGGTTTACAAATATTCTGCTCTTCCTTACAGTTTATAATTTAATTAATTGCCAGTTAATTGTCTTATTTTCCCCCTGTGATTGATGTCACTGAGTGGGATTAGGCAGCATCAGATGACAGAGGAAGTAGGAATGAATGCAGCATCCTATGACGGTATGAGAGGAGATGTTTTTATGGACAAATCCTTTCTGACATGGATGAATACCTCAATGAGATATCACAGAGTATCAGCTCAATACATATTGTAATGGGATCATTAGCGGAGGTACCAACTGTGTGAGGTTTGTATTCACAAGCCATGAGTAAGTAACAGGGAAATATTGGCTCCTTGGAAATGTTTGCCAAGCGTAAATCTTTCCCTTTTTACAGAGCCGGTGCTCAGTTTACATAAAATGGGAAAATAATCTCGAAGGCCCATGGGACTGTTGCAGCTACCCCTGAAGTCAGTCATGGCAGGGGAGCCTTTGGCTCCTGCAGTGGAAGAAGGGAACATAAATACAGCCCTGTTTGGCAATATCATTCCATGCGGAAAACTTCAGGAGGAGGGTCTTTCATCAGTGCGTGAGCCAGGCGATAGCTCCATCCCTAAAACAAGAGGCATCTTTATTTCTAAGCAGGGAACGTGTGATGGCTGAGCAGGCGCTGTATCTTCTTCTCTCCCATGAGCGGGATTTTGAGTCTCTCGCCAGGCTTGTTCGCACCCTGCCCACCTCCAAATGCATGTTTGATTGACTGGTTTGTGCATCAAAGGCGTCCGGACGTGCTGGGAACATCACTGCTTCAGGTGCTGTTATGCATGGCTGACTGGGGAAACTTGTAACCACGTCAGCCAAGTGGGTTGCTGAGCCTCAGGTTGGCTCTCGACCTGCACTCTGCGGAGGAGTATAAACCTGGAGATGCTGCAGAAGGTGCTTCAGAGATTTTGCCTTCCCTGAGTCATTCTGGGTGACCACAGGCAGCCAGCTCTGGGTGGGAAAGGCATGCTTTTAGCTCCCAAAGTCTGCAATGGTGCCAAGCAAGGGGATCCAGGGTAGATGAGAACCCGGTCTTAATGCGACTTTTGACCGGACTTTGATCGCATTTCAGCAGAATAAACCTGGAGCAATTCCAGTGGCTTTGGTGTGAGCGGGATCAGACTGTGAAACTGGGCTGAACAGCAAACAACCTGTATGTTCCAGTCTGGGTGGGTGTGTGATGCATTTGAAATCGGCACGAACTAACTAGGTTATTTCTGAGGCTGTAATCAGAACAAAGAGTCAGCCAAACCGCATCTGTCTCTTTTAATTCATGCCTTCCATTTTGGGGACTTAGCCTTTAGAAACAGCTATCGGTGATTACATAAAAGAGATTAGCTAACATTTCTGCATAAATCAAGGCCAGCGCAAGATGTTTCCTACAAGCGTTGCGAAACCCGGGGCTCATGGAGGACAAGTTCCTCCTCAGGGAGCGAGGTTCCCTCGCCCAGCGTGGCAGGCGGTGCAGGAGCTTGGTGGGGCCAAGGACGAAACTTTCCTGCTTCTCAAAACGGCCTTTCAGGAAAAAAAAAAACCCTCTCAAAGAAAACATGTGATGGTGGGGAATGGTCTGCCCCGGGTTTGTCTGGTGTTCTTTTTCACGAGAGCAGATTTTCTAGCCAAGATACATGATGGAAACAATGAAAGAAAGGAATGAGCAGGAGAAAGCCTTGTTGTAAACCAGATTTCCATGTGTGAATGCAAATCAATCTCTCTGTTAAAGGAAGAGCCAAACCAGAACGTGTTACATTTACTCTTTTAGCGCAGTTGCTAACAAAATCTCTTGATGTGAACACTGTTGGATGACTCAACAAATCTTTTTCTTTGTTTCTTTTTTCATTTTGAGGCAATTTCATCATTTTTCCTCTGTTTGTTGCTCTGTTAACATGAAGGGTGAGGTTGTCCCAGGGTCAGGGAGTTGGAATTTCCCTTCCAGTGTTGTCTTACTGCTCCTCTCCTTTTTTTCTTTCTTTTTTTTGCTGCAGGTCAGAGCAGATCTATAATGAGGTTGGTGGGTGAAGGCTCATCCCTGCTCTCCCATTCGATCTGCCCTGGATAGTGCCAGTCCGCTGACGGGAGAGCACCTGACCCGGCGTTGCCCTTCCACCCCATCATCAATATGTCTGTATCCCAGCTTCCCTAATGAGTTTTTAAGCCAAAAATACCAAAAGCAGTCTCAAGTTTTTGGTTCCTTGAGTTTTGAGGAACTGAACTTGAGACACTGCAGCTGAGTTTCAATGCTGAACACCAGTAGGTCCCATTAGCTGCTGAGTACTCACCACTTCTTGAAATCAGGCCTAGAGTATCCCTTAATGGTATCGTAGAATTAAACACAATATATAGAATTGTGCTTCAAACCTGAGCAAGACCTGGGAGAAACCAAAAAAAGGGAGATTCACAATCCTTTCTTTTCAGGTGGGAAACTGAAATAAAGTGCAATTTAAGGTCTGCCATTTAAATGTGTGTTGGTTCCTCGTGAAGAAACCAGCTACCCAAAGGCATTTAGTAATTTTAAAAAAGCAGCACAAGGGTGCCCATTTCCTATTGAAATGTGCGGGAAATACACGTCCAGGAATAGATCTGAAAACGAAGCTTGTTATCTTTCTTCATCCTTTGATCTCTAACATCTTTCAAAATCTGGCCTCCAAGTGATATGCCCAAGGATGCATGAAATCAAGTGCTGAATCCTTATCTCCTCCACTTGTGCGTCTCTGCGCTGCGATTCACAACGCAGACACATTCCTCCTCGGAACTAGTCTTGACTAACGGCAATCAACAAGACTAATCCCAGAAATAAGGATACTGGACAGGCATTCACGGGGCGGAGGGGAAGGATTGGTCCCTGGGAAGTGTCCACACTCCGAATGACACAACGGTGAGAGATTGCCCAGCACAGACACCCTCCCCGTTTCCTCCCATCCAGGTTGCAGCTGCATCAGGCCCTTGATTCTCCCCAGGTGTGTGATGAATTTAAAGATCTATCCCAGTCCTTGACTTACACTGAGGACCAAGGAGCTAGTCATTTCTGAAATAACACACATAGAGAATCTGAGACCTTTTCTTGCTAGAAATACTGCAGGGAGGAGAGTGCCTGTAGACACCAACCGCCTCTGTAGTGAAGGGAAATCTGAAGTTTCCCCTCTGCTTTTTCGTGCATAACAGCATCTGTATGCCTCATTTCCATCTTCACAGCTCCTGTAATTTACATAATGAACATTTGCAAAGCCTGAGATCTGGGTTCACTTTGTATCACATTTACTGTAGATGACCTTCAACGTATCACCAGAAAAGTTTCCCAGGCAATTTTCCCAAAGGGTATGAATGTAAAACATAAGACCATCAGGAAAGGAGAAAAGGGAATAAAATCAGATTTCCGAGATAGCCATCATTCAAATTTATATTTTCTCTTCTACAGCACGACAAAAATATTTTAGTTTAAAAAAAAAGGAGTTTTGGCTTTAACAACTTGCTTCTTTAAAGCAAGTGTTGGTATAAGGTCTATCAATAAAGTAACTTTAATTAGGTTTGCCTTCCTAGATTTGCAGAAAGAATATTTCCATAATAAAATGCATTTGAAGAAATGTTAAGTAGAGAAAAAAAAAATAATCAGAGCGCCAGTTTTATTTGCATTGCTTCATAAGCAATGGCTGTGAAATGAGTTTATCCATTTTGATCCCCTGATCAGGTAATGAATCCGACAAAGTCTGGTGGCAAATAATTGGCAATCTAGGCAGGATTCACGACAGGAGGAATCCTGACCTCAAGGGATAGGAAGAGGACATCGGGGTGAGAGCAGGCAGCTGACACTACTTCTGGCAGGTGCAGCTCTGATTGCTCCTCCTGATAGTCCTGCAACGATCACAAAGTGATAAACCAGGAACTGACCCATTTTTGCTTCTGACACCCATCCTCAATGCACCGTCCTTTTCAGCCCCTTCAGAGCCAGCAGAGCTCATCTGACAGCATCCTTGGAAACTGCATCTCTAATATTATACTGAAGTTTATATTGTACTGATGTGGGGCAGCAGGAGAGAAACTTCTACAGGTGTTGGCTGGGTTCTGGATAAGCACAACTCGGGGATAATTTCTCATCTAAGGAGTGCCTGTGAGTTTACTGGTTTTTTTTTTTTTCCTTTTCTTTTGCTGTTTGGGCTATCAAGCTGGTTGTTGTTCACTGAAGCAATGGAGGATGCTTTGAAAGAAGAGGAGCGTTTTGTAACTGACTTGGGACTTCTCTTTGTATAGAAAATGAATTGAAAGCTGAAATACAGAGACTTACTCTGGTGATGAAGAAAGGATCTCATGTCAGTTGTCATAAGACTCTTCAGATAAAATGTATCTTAACCCCATCATGCTAAGCATGCTGGAAGTGCCTAAAGGAGATAAATTTGACACCGTTCCCGTTGCTGTAGGCCAAGCATATACGAAATATTGCTCTACCCAATAAGCTTGAGAAAGAATGAAAGCTTTTTAGAGTACTTTGTTCTTTTAAAATAGCGCCCTGTGTGCCCTTCTTTCAGGGCAGATCAGTTGCATGCTGTCAGGTAATAATAACGTGACTGGTATTAGCTTGTATCTTCCCACCCCTTATGTGTTGCAAGAGGTTTATCTATGTATCCTGTGTTGCTTGATGCTACCATTATAGGGTCAACGTATGGGTGAAAACTACAATCTGGGTGAATCTTCACCAGCTTGTTTCTTGTAGTGTGCTCTGGCTCTTGGACTCTAGTCATTAGCTTGGTCTATAGATAATTGTATAATTTAAATATTTGGAACATAGGCTGCGTGTTGCAAACTTTCCACCTTGGGACCAAAAAGGAAAGAGGTGGGGGTTGAAGGGAGAAGAGGAACATCTCTGTCCGAGGGACCTCCTGTCTTCCATGGCTGCTGTGTCTGGCACAGCAAATGGGATCAGGAGAGGAGCATGGGTGTGTTGGATGAGGCCTTTGGTATAATGCTATCCTGAGCCAAATACGGGTTCTCTGCAGCTCCCCTATCTATTGTCCTAAAATGATATGAATCTGGTACTGTCGCAGTTCAGGGCTGCTGGACCTTCCTTTTGAGTTGGGAGGGCTTATGCTTTTAGTCTTCAAACCTCCCCAGACGGTGGTCACTGGAGAAGTGCCGCGCTGAAGTCATGAGCAAATGGTTAATGTAGCTGCATGGCAGCCCGAAAAGCTGTTCCTTGGGCTTAGGAATGTTTCCTCCTTTCATCCTGCCTTTTTTTTTTTTATTTTATTTTTTTATGGTACCATATAGTGTTTAATAATTCAATATATACATAATCCAAAATAAACACACTAATTAACCTTTGTTTTGAGAAATTTAATTAGTTAATGCTTAGTCTCTGTTCAGATTCCAAACAGTTTGGAAGTGGGAAAGGTGCCATGGGGAAAGCACAGCAAAATATGTTTAGTGCTGAGCACCTTCAATTATTTAAGCAGTAACGTGGGCTGGACCAATTAAAAAAAAAAGTTATTATACAGGCATGTACACGCTAAAATATCTTCATGCAGTGTTCCCAAACTCTAGTCTTGCTGCAGAAAGGTAAAATATATGCACACATAAAGCAGTTGTATGGAGGAGGGAGGCTGGTGGCTTAGGAGCGATTCTGCTGCTTGCCAGGAACCCCAAAACCTTCCTGCTGGAGCTCAGGGGGCAGGAGGGGTGAGGGGGGTACTAAAACTGTTTCTGGTGGTGACTGCCCACCCTGGCTGGGTGAAGCTGGAGGGCAAATCCTGCTCTATGTCCTGAGTAAACGATGAGTTTTCTGAAAGGTCAAATGCTGTGCTCTGACTCACTAGTACTAGTCATCTACAGCCTAAATGCCTTCAAAATATATTACTGTAGGATAATAATTTTACCCAAATACTGCAGCTTTAATATTCTTCCCCAGCTGAACTGTAAATAAAATTATTTCCTAAGAGCACTTACTTGAGCTTGATTATTAAATACATTGCCAAAATCTGGTCGGTTAATATACTGCCTGCTACTTGAGCTGAAGTATCTAAAAGACAAAGAACGAAGTAAACGAAAAGGAAATCAACATTTTGCTAAATTGCATGTTTTTAAAAATCCTATAATTGAGGCTGCTACTTCATTTCCATTTGTAAAACAGATTGAGTTCCCCTTCCATCTACTAATGGGTCTGGTTTATCTCTGATACTAATTGCAGCATTTGCATGGTTTGCACAGGCTGCTGGTGACAGGACATTGGGTAAGAAAAGTCAAACTGCTCCTGCTGAGCTCTGGAGTGTCATTTAGGAGTGATACTTGGCACTGAGCTCCGCTGAACTTCAAACCCTTGTTCTTCTTCCTATGGCTCCAAAGTCTGGGTCAATCAACCAAGATAAACTTGTTAATTTGCTGTCAGGATTATGTGCCTCAGGTCTCACTTCAGAAGCAGTGGGAAGGTTCAGGTGATAATAAAGCAACACCAGACAGGCGGGATGTTTAATTAAACTTGTCCGTGGCCTCTTTGACCTAGTGACTGGGCTGGAAATGTCACCAGAACAAAGGTTGCTCATGAGGTTTGCACGTGAGCCGTGCTGCTGTGCAGGGCTTTGGAGAGAGGTGGGGTTTTGCAGTGTCTTTTCTCGCTCTTTCACATTATCGTTGGGAAGGGAATTGTGCTCTGAAGGTCTGGGGGAAAAGAAAACAAGGGGTTTTTTAGATGAATGAGCTTTTTCTTGGAACCTGCTCTAGCAAATCTGTTTGCACACACCTGAATTAAGCAATTCTCGGCCCCAGGTCTGGTGAAAACATGTTGCTCTCAACCCACCCAGCACTCAGCTCCTAGTTAGCAGCTGCTCAAGAGCTTGAGTATACACTTTTTTTATTGCTGGGGTGGGGAGGGAAAGTAGCAGTTCAGAGGATTGTATGCAGGAATGTAAGCTGGAGACCTCTCCCTCTCCCCTGCCCCATGGTCTCTGCTGCCCGGACGTTTTTCCTGGTATCCCTGTGCACAGATCTATGATAAAAGCCTCCGTGGTGTGCTTCAGCCTCTAACACCACTATGGTATCGCGCCCACAGAAGCAAACTGAGGATTCGCCCTTTGCTTTCCGTTGTTTCATTTTTACGTTTACAAACAGAGATTTTTTTATATATATATATTTTTATTTTTAAGGCACTCTTGAAAGCAATCCGTCGGATTCCCAGGGAGCTCGGTATGGCAGAGGGAGCGCAGGTTACAGAGTGGCCTTTATGGAGCAGGTCCGCGGGCTCTCTGCCACTGGCGCTGCGGGGGAGCCTTGTAATAACGACACCAGCATCAACCAGATGTCTTCTAGAGGATTTGGTTTCAAGACGCATGGCTGCTAGTTCAGGAGAACGTGTGGGGGGTTTTCTGCTCTAATATACATGATTTGTTTAAAAAGTTTGCAGGTGTTAGAATTTTTATTGAAGTCAGGGAGCTGAGAAATTATATCCAGTCAGTGAGGTAATGCTTGCTCTGCTCAGACTGGGAGTGGGGAGTACACGCAATCTGCATTAAATAAAGGGCAGCTGTGTTGCCAGCGCAATTTTATACATGTGAAAACTAACCTGAGCTATACCAAGCCAGACCTCCGTTCCTGCAAATCCTTGTAGAGAGCAAGGAAGTCCACTGATTGCTTGCTGCGTTCCTCCAAAAGCTGGTGGGGACTTGTAAGGCAGCCCCTCCCCGCGGTGGTGGGAGCCCCACTCCGTGGGCAGGACCCCGACAGCTGGGGGATGAGCTGGGGGGATCAGGGATGCTGCAACAGTGGAGCCATCCCTGCAGCTCAGCACGGGCTTTAGGGGAGCAGGAACAAATGCTTCGCCTGTCATCACACAGCTAATGCCCATGATGTGCAGTCCCGATCGGACCCAGGTAGAGACGGGTCCTTGCTTCTGCTCCAGCTGCAGGGTTTTGCTCTCCTAAACCAGAGAAGAGGAAAGCACACACCAGCAGTTGTTCCCATGGAGTTGTTCGAACGTTTGGGGCTTTTTTCTTCTTTCTCTGGGCTCAGTTTTGCTACTTGCTGAAGCCCCAGTAGAGACTTGAGATTTATTTTTTTTTTATATAGGTAGGTTGTGATGTCAGGATATGAGGTTGAAAGGGCAGGTCTGAGTCAACTCTCGGATGAATTCTGAGTATTTCCTTTCTACATGGATGAGATCCAGGAATTTATCTCAGTTCAATAACCCCACTTATTTCTGATGCTCATTCAAATAGACGTTGAATCCTTTGCTCCTTCAGACCAGGGCTGGTCATTCAGGTTCTGCGGAGCTCTCTTTGGAGAGGTCAGGACATTCAGAGTCAGCAGGGGGAATATTTTTGGGGTGGCAAGTGAAGTGGGCTTTTTTTGTTTTTTTATATATATATATATATATATATAAAAAAGAGCAGGCCCACCCACTTTTGCCGTCTGTATGTCTCTTACTGGCAGGAGAAGCTTGCTGTGCGGCGGCTGGGATGTGTGATGTTTTCCTTTGGGTTGCAGAGAGCGATGCACAGCCCTGCCAGTGTCAGGCACCATAAGTGATGGTGGCTTGGCGGATGGGGGTATCAGCTGACTGGACAAAACGGTTTAATTTATCACATCTCCCACTTGCCAGGATATAGCCTGTAAGATTCGGGTAGCATCCTTTTGAGTACTGCCTGTATCCTGTACTTAGGGGCAGAAGGACCCTGGCAGACATGAGTACTGCTCTAGGGGTGAGGGTACAGGCTTTGTCCTCAGCACAGTCTCTCCAGGAATGTTGCACCTTACCCCCATCACAGAGGTTACATAAATAGGGCTAAAATTAGAGCAAATGATACTTCACAGGTGGAAATTTGTCCTCAGGGGCTCACGGGGTTTCTACCAGCTGGGACTAAGGAAGGCGCAGCCACGGTGTGGGTCTGCGGTGCCTGCAGGGACGGCTGTGGGGGACCACAGTGCTTTGGTTGGGGCCCTTCTGCTACAGCCCTCTGTGCCCCCCAACATCCTCCGCACGCCTGGGCCTGGGCTGAGCGAGTCCCACAGGGTCTTTCAGCTGCCTGGAGTAAATTTTCTCTTATTTCCCTCCAGGCTCTCTTTTCCCCTGTTGCTGAATTTCGCTCAGCATAATGATTTCGAGGGCACCATTTTCAATTGCCTCTACGGAGCCAAAATTAATACTAAGTTTATGCCACAGTGTAGCAGAGCTTTAAGCACCCACCAACAGCACACATATTTCAAAATAAAGTAACGGCTCCTAAACCCACATACTGCTTAAAACCACTACCATGCTCCACTGTAAATATGAGTGATGCCTGCCTGAACTGCAGCGCCAGTAATAACGACTCCATTGGTGCTATTTATGTGCCCATTAACATCCCACCGCGATGACCGTTTCATTACCACCAGGAGCATAAACATGTGCAGATGCTGGGGCCATGGTCAGATGCTGCTGTGGGGCAGGGAGAGGTGCTGGTCCTCGCCTGTGGGAGGGGAAGGGTCTGGTGGCAACACTGTTGGTGATCTTCTCTGGAAGAAGTCTGGGGCATCTACAAAAGAGTTGGAATTAAAGTCCTGTTTATGGAAAGGACGCGGCTGTGCCTTGTTGCAGAAGGGAGGTTGTCTCCCCAGGGACATGTCACTGCTTGTTTTGGGATGCAGATGGAGCAAACGTGTGGCTCTGCGTCTGCCTTTGAGCATGGCATGGCCAGAGTCCAGGACGGAGCTGGAGATCTCTCGGCAGTGCTGGCTGAGATGATGGGCATGTTGTTAAGCTGACTTACCGGGTCTGACCAGAACAACCCTCCCTCCTGGTCCCCGTGGAAGCCGGGCAGACCTTGCCCATGAAGGTCAGGCTCAGCCCCTCGGATTGCCTTGCCTGGGCGCAGCGCTCCAGAGGGATGTTTTGGGAAGCCTTGTTTGCGGTGCGGCGCCTGCGCGTCCTTTGGCAGAAGCAGTGATGTGAACGGCCCGGATCTGACGGGGCTGGACCGGAGGGTGCTCGGGCCTCTCTTCCCAGCCTGAACCCTTCTGTGATCGTGCATGAAACCGTGCATCTGTTGGGCTTGGCAGGGAAACTCCCCGTGACTCCAAATGAAGCGAGGCTTTGACTTGAGGTCTCCAGAGGTGAAAGCCGGAGGAGAAGCCGCCCTGCCCGAGCCGCAGTGAGGGTCCTCTCTCCTCTGTGCTGAGTCACTGCTGGGAAAGGGTTTTCACCACTCCTCCCGTAAGACCTTCCTCTCCATCAGCCCTCGCAGCAAGGAGCTTCTCCTGCGAGGAACTTACAGCTTGCATTTTTCTTTTTTCCTTTTCAGCCCTGTCTGTGTAGGGAAGCCCCACTCCTCTCACTTCCATCGCTTCTCTCTCGTCACGGCTCTAGCTAAAGGTTGGATCCAGGCAAGAAAACTTGGGTCTGCTTTCCTTGGTCCCCAAGCCTTGTGGGCAAATTGTTGAGATGGATTATAACATCGGTCTACGCCCTTCTGTTTATGCCTCACCCCTCACGAGGGAGAGGGACGCTTTTTTTTAAGAAATACTTATAGGTGGGAGGAATGGAGGAAAGTTTGTCAAAACAACAGGTTATAAATGATTGCCAAGATTATGTATTTACTGAGCGCGTTCACTGCCTTGGGCTGGTGATTTTGACTCTGTTTAGAGAGGAGCAGAGGGATTATAAGAACCTGTGTGTGCAAAAGTACACAAGACATTAATTATGGTGACCGCTTTGCGATACGGTCTAGCAAGAGCTAATGGAGCACGAGAAACCTGTGGAAAATGTTAGCGAGAGCTGTCAGGATGTTTGCCTTACAAGCTGCTCTGGATGATCTCATCTCTCCCAACGTTTCGGAGGGCGAGGGGTGTGCTGGGTCAGCTGGAGGCGGCGGGCAGACGCCCCAGCCATGCACGGAGGGTGATGGGGTGGAGGCGCAGGGTCTGCACGAGCTGATGGGCAGAGAGGGGTCGTGGGGACCCAGGGTACTTGTTGCTGCGCTCTGCTGCTGGAGGTGAAAAATACGGGTGGAACGAGTACGACTTGAGGGCGTTTGGAAAGCATAAAATTGCGTCTTTTCTTTCCGCTCCTCTGAAACAGCCAAAATAGAATGTCATTTGCCATTGCATAGCCAGGCAAGCGCAGGGACTGGGGAGCAGCTCAGAGGGGGCAGCTCCGGAGCCCCCGAGCGAGGGGCCGCAGTGGGCAGGAGGGATGCAGCCGGGCTGGGGAGATGCCGTGTCAATGCATGCGGGGCAAGAACGCTTTCTCAGGGGAATTCCTTCTGCCCCCAACCCTTCTCCATGCTGTGACTTGTGGAGACGATGCCCGGAGGACCGCACGATGACAAACAGGCCTGAAATGGTGGCTTGGCGCTGTCTGAGCCAGAGGTCGGCTCGCTGTCCTGATTTATAAGAGATCTTGCTTGCTGTGTCCCAGGGCTGCCTTGGCTTTTCATTCATGCTGGCAATGACAAAGAGCCGTGCTTAAACAGCATTACCGTGCTGGCACGGGCTGCTTTTAGGAGCAGGAAACCGCTCCCTTTATCCTCGCTTGATCTTTCGGAGTGAAATATGTGCAGTGCCCTTGTCGGCAGTAAGAGCCTCCTAAGGAAAAAAAGAAAGGTTAGCAAGCAGAAACAGATGTTTACCTTTAACTTCGCGCTTTTATGTGGACTAGGAAAACTGGAGGAGGGAGGCGTTGAGGGAGGGAAGTCTGCAGTGCAGCAGAAAATGCTCTCTGAAAGCCTGAGAAAGTTGTGTCAGGTTGAATCTGCCTTTCCCTTGATTTTGCTATGGCTTTTATTTGGCCTGCCTTTTTTATTATTATTATTTAAATGCACTGTTCTATTAAGAGAAGGATAATTGCTTTTTCTTTCTTCTGCCTGAGCTTCTCAGCACAATTAAGATACAGAAAACAAATGCCTGGACATGAGGATGATCTAACAGGCACCAACCAGCCCAAGTCACTGTGGCCCAGTTTAAGAACATGGCACTTTTCCAGGAGCTATTTGTTTCTTTTAATACGGTGATTTGTTTTTCAATATTGCTCTCTATAATTATCATCGCACTGCGTATTCTCTGGCTCCAGGTTCAGTGTAATATAAATCTGGAATTAGTCTATTGAAGTCAACGTCAGATACGTTTGCTTTAACAACTAAACTATGTCTCAGTCTCATTTATCCCACTGTAGCTCCAAACTAACTCCACCAAAGTAAATACAGCTTCTCTCTCACCAGTGTTTTCCGAAAAGCCCTTGCCACGGTCCTTGGCTACACCTTCCACCCTTGTACTAAACGGCACGCTGCTGCAAGACAACTCTTGTGGCATCTTGCTATGCCTTCAGACTGGGCCTTGCTTTAAACCCCTGCTGAAAGCTGGCTCCGTTTGACCAAGCTGGAGAGGAGAGGGTGGCCGGGTCGGAGCCATTGCCTCTCTCCGCACCGCTGGGATGCGGGTTGGCATTCCTTTGCCGCTTTAGCTCAGCCTCCCTCCTAAACGCCGGGTAGACCTGGGCTCAGGCTGCTCTTAAATCTGGTGCTTGAACCTTTTGTCTTTATCTGGACTGCCAGGTCTGGAAACGGCTTTTAAAGGGCCGTGAGATCCCTTGGTTTCTTTGTCTCCAAAGACTGGGCCAGCCCGCTCTGGCGAGCAGTGTGAAGGTGAGGTTTTCGGAAGCAGACTGAGGTGCTGACCCCCTCTGGTTTGTCATCAGAGTCCAGCTGGATCTTTAACTCACTCCTCTGCACTAGAACTTCACTTTCCCTTTGCCAAACATAATGTTTGCCTGGTTAATGCTGAATTGGGGTTTATCCTTGGTGTCCAATAATTATCCTTCCCAAGGCTGTTTTCAGTAGCTTAGGGGGAAAAATTAACAGAAAAATACTGAAAGGCAAAAAAGCAGGCCTGGTTTAAAAACAAACAAACAGAAGAGTGTTATTACTGTTAGTAGGGTTGACATCTGCTAGTCAAAGCCACTGAATTGGAAATTTCAATTCAAAATACTTGTGTTTCGGGATTAAACACGGGGGGAGCACAAGGGTCACTTCTTTTCACTGTTGGGCTCAGTCCCAACTCTCTCCCCTCCCGGTGAGCTGGCTGGTGCCTGGCAGGGATCACTTCCATCCTTGGATGACAACTGAAGCCATGCAGTATAGCTGACCCTTGCCAGCCCTCCTGGACTGCACGTATGGATAAACCGGCTCCGCTGGACTGACTGCGTGCTGCACCTGGGGTCATCGCAGCCCTGGAAACTTCCCCCCAAAATTCACTGCCCCAAAAAAAGTTGAGGTTTGCATTCAGAGTACTCTACTTCTTTGTAACAGAAATATTATAGCATCAGTGCGTATGTCTGCTGTGGACGGCAGCCCGTAAATGATGAGTGTGTCCCCTGCCCGAGCAGGCTGTGCTGTGCTGCCTGGCTGCCTGCGTCGGCAGCCGGTTACCTCTCCTGCTCAGGAAGGAGCATCCAAGCATCGATGGCCGCTGTCCCCTGGCCTGAGCCACCTCTCATTTTGCTGGGGTGTGCCGCCAGCCCCGGGGCGTGACTGCACAGGTACCCCCAGACCCGGCGGGTGCGGGGGGTCCTGGCTCGGGAGGGATGCTGCAGCCCGCGCTGTGCACCGTGGTCACCCGGCATGGTCACCCGGGTGCTCCCTGGAGGGGACAGGTTCCCCGTGGGTGTAGCTTTTTCTTTTTAGCCAGTTTTGGTTGGAGATGGCCACAGTGATGAGGTGCAGCCCTGAAAAGCAACAAAACACAGGGGCTGGGACTGATCTCCAGCCGCACAGGCTAGAAAGCAGACGCCAAACCCAGAGTGGTCGTATACTTTCATATCTGAGCAACGTGCTCTGCGGTTTCAGCTGTTACCTAGTGAATTGGGCATTAAGTTTGGGGGTACAGTGCTTGCCTGCACAGGTGAAGGAGAGGCGCTCAAAAGAGTACAGCAAAGCCTGGGAAAAGCCCTAGTACCTCTGGGAAACCTGCAAGAGGAGAGTAAAAGGACTGTGAATATGGAAGTCGATGCTGAGGGCCAGGGAAGCAGTGGGCCAGCAGCCAAGCTGAGGTTGAGAAGACCTCTGCCAGCTGGACAGGGGCCATGGCAGCTGGAAACCATTGCAGCCCCGCGGGCAAGTGCCGTGGGCGCAGGGAGCCGGAGGACGGATGCGCATCGTGGCTTACCCGCGTGTCAGTGGTGTTGGATGGAGGACTCGGCCTCTACTTGGATTTGCTCTTACATGGATATATGTGTGGAAATTATCAGGGAAGACACAGGCTGCTGTGCTGCACTTGGCCACAGTGCCAACCTGCCTTGGGTAGAGGGACCACGGCTGGTCCCTGCTCTTCCCCTGGAAGCAGTCAAGTGCTCTTCTGCGGGCTCCAGTAAGCATTTCTAATAAGGAAAAAATGTAACTTTTCAGTCTCTTCCAATTTTTGATTCTGGAGAAAGTCTGATATGGTTTAGGGATTTTATTTTTTCCTTTCTCAGATGGAGAGCGTGCACATCAATGAGCGCCCAAAACACGCCTCGTGCTTCCTAGTGTTTTCCCCAAACTTTTTCTTCAGTCGCTGCACAATAAATGCACTTCACAGTTCTGTGCTGCTACTTGATAAGACAGCTGGAGAGAAGCTATTTTCTGATTTTCAGATACTGTGGTTTATCTCTAATGCTAGTTTTCACTGGCAGTTTAAGAACTTCTTAGAAAACTCTTCAACTTCCTCCTCAGTACCAAGATGGTAAGAGGCAGATAAAACGTATTGTTTACTAATAACCAGCAAAAAAGTTTAGAGGGTTTTTTTATGTAAACTGGGGAGCTATTATTGGCTTTTCTGAGATGACATGTGGCTCACCCTACCCCAAGAAGAAAGGGAAATGATTAGCAGTCCTTTCTACTGGACTTAAAAAAAAAAAAAAAAAAAAAAAAAAAAAAAAAAAAATACCCAAAGAATATAGAGTTTTTACTGAAGAGTTGAAACTTCAAGTTTTTGGGGCAAAAACTTTCAATTCATAGCTTAAAGTTGTGATTGGGAAATGTCCCCAAGGGGAGTTTCTCGCCAGGGAGTTTTGTTGGCCAGGTTGTATGTTCCATGTCACCCGCGATGCCCTTTCAAATGGGAATGAAGACGTTCCCAGCCACAGTGCGTCATCGCGGATGAGGCTGGGCTTGGGAGCTCTCCCCGTGAGGAAGAAGGGGAGCGTTTTTTGTTAGACAAAAAATACTATTTTCCGTAGGAAAGCAGGCCTGTCTCTCTAAAGAGCTTGGTTACAAACCCCCCATTTTCCCGGAAAACATTGTTCCAGCTGGCTACGTGCATCGCTTCAGAGCAGAGAGACCTTCTGGTCCTTCCCTAAGAGTGCCCCAAACCAGCAATATCCAACCAGCTCCTCCTCCCCATTAAAATTCACAGCGCAGCCTTTCTCACCGCTCCTTTTCTCAGATGACATTTAAACCTGTCAGCGGTTACAACTGGTTTCGTGTCATCTTTGTAACCAGTGCAAAAATTGCTCTCTTGCTTCATGATGGCTTCTAAAAACAGAAAACGAAAGAGGATGGCTAAGAATGGACATAAATATGCCAAAATGCCTGTGTGCTGCTTTTCCTTGTTGCTGGTCTGACGGCGTTTCCACCGCTCCTCCCCTCGGAAAGCAAAACAAACCTGGGCAGCAGTGAGTAATAAGGTGCAATAAGCAGGCATGACAAATACATTTATCAGTGGTCAAACAACATAGACAATGTGTCGGCCCTGTCCCCACACCACATTCGATGGCACCTAAGTGTTGTTACGGATAAGGAGAGGGTGCTGGGACATGTCTGCTGAGAAGCTGGAGTACGTTCCTGCAGACCGGCTGAAAGGGGGTCCCTAGAGGCATCCTCAAAGACCCCCTAAAGGGATCCTTTCACCCACAGGCTCTGGTGTTCCCATGCTAGGCTGGTCGCATCCCAATGGGCTCGGGATGGGTACTCAGGTGCCTGCTGGCATCCCATGCCATACAGTGTGCTCATCTGCCCCCCAAGAACAGCCAAAGCTGGTGGGGGCCGGATCCTGGCCACGGTTCTGCTCATCCCACAGCACCTCACCATGGGTACGGGGAGGAGGTGAAGGGCACCAGTTACTTGTGGTGTGCCGTGAAACCCAGCAGCTCTCAGGCAGATACCTTGTATATATGGATACGTATTCCATATATAGTCTAGGTATAGGGTACCTGGGCATGTTTCGGGGTAAGCATACCATAGACAGCAACAGCTGCCGTGTCTGCATACAAAGCCAGCGCCGGTCGGTATATGGGGATGCACTAATACTGCTTTGAGCTTTGAATACACATGCGAACCATTTTAATTGCTTTGATCTGGTATGGCCACTGGTAAACAGCGACCTATGATTGTTTATATAAAGTACAAAGGGTGCTAGACAGTCCTATCGAGCTGTTTCCATTTCTTCGTGATTAATATATTCAAGTCTATAGTCATTTGTTTTTATAAACGTCACAAACAAAAACTTGATGTTTTGGTATCAAGCTCAAATATGGGAACAATTTTATTCTCAATGCCAGCATTTCTGATGCGAGAACTGAAAGGCGTCCAGAAATGCTGTGTTTTCACTGAATATTCTTCAGTCCCAAGATATAGCATTTTTAAAGCATTACAGAAGCAAAAACAATCCTAGTGCCTTGAAAGCTTTTCATACTGACTCTGCTTCATAGCAATACTGACTCAGGGCCAAATGGCTGATTATATTGTATGATGTAAGAAGGAGTTAGAAAGCTTAGCAGGGAATTAGAATAATGCAGTTTGTGTGTCTCTGTGTGCAGTGAAGGGGGGGACACAGCATTTGTTAGAAAGCTTTAAATCTTTTGCAGCTATATGTTAGTCGCTTGCAAAACTATTGCAGACCCTGTTGAAAGCAATGGGGATTCGATGTGTGATGAGCTCTTAGCTGCTGAACCGAGCTCCTGGTCAAGATCCTTTCCGTTCATTTAAAGGCTGAAAAATCTCCCATGCTGGGGTGTGGAGGAAGCAAACGCCACTGCTGCTGCGTAGGCAAGGAAGAAAAGGACTTTGCTGCGTTATACTTCTGGAAGGGGAATGAAGGAGGTAGCAGTGTCGTGGGGGCTAAATCCTGGCCTGGCTTCTGCCGTCACAGTGAACTAAAGGTGGAGATTTGGGGATGGTGCAGCGCTCCCTGGATGCGGATGCTGGCAAAGGGGGGGCTGTGATGCAAGGGGAGCCCCAGCCCTGCACCTTCCCTGCTCCTTGCTGCTGGGAGCCATTGCACTGGGGAAGATTTTATGGTTTACTTTATCTCGTTGTCCTGTCAGGGAGAAAAACCATTCATTGCAAGCATGAACTCCGAGACGAGTAAAAATCAAAGATGACCCAAGTGCCTGGAGGCATAAAAACAGCTACTGAATTGTTCAGCTTGTTTAATGAAATGGAGCAGCACAAAGACACAGTTCACGTATAGATTTATATATACAACGCTGGCACTCAAACAATTTACAGAGCTCACTGCAAATTATAAGATGGGGAAGCCTGGCTGCTGTCAGCTGTTTGAGAGAGATTTGGGATGGAAAGTCCTGTCGGAAAACCTGCCCTTGCTGTAGTGCCCTGATGGCAGAACATGAAGGAGCTGAGGACACGCCAATTCATAGCTGCTGTTGAAGATCGAGGGTAAGTCGCTGCTTAAACCTCGGGTCTGGCTACAGCGAAGTGCCACTTGCTGTCATCGTCTTGCCCTTCAGTCATGACTCCCCGCAGAGCCAGAGGCAAGTCCCTGTCCCTGCTGCAGCCACCGGAGAGACAGAGCTACAGCTACGAGTCAGATCTGCTGCAGTTCGCTCCTGCTTCCTAAATATATGTGCTATGTACATACACATGCATATACACATGCCACAGCAGACCATGCCACCCCTTCCTTCGCAGCCACCCCCGGTTCCCAGCAGAGCGGCTGTGAGCGGGCAGCCTGCCGCCTGCCTTCGGGTGCTCCCGCTCTGCCCGCGGCGCAGCCCCCGCTGCCTCTCCTGCCCGCAAGGCACCTGCGCTCGGGCCCGCGGACGTGTTTTCTGCCAGCCGGTTACTGGCGTGGAGGGCGGATAAGGCTGTCTCATCGCACCGCTTCCCACCTCGAGTGATTCATCGGACGAGATGAGATGCAAGCGCCAAACTATATTCAATGCCTGTATCTGAAACACCGACTTCAAATGATGGTGCAGGTCCTTAGTCCTTAATTTCCTCTTTAATGGATTTTCTAATGCATTTGATGAATAAATAGGTGCTCAATAGTAAATAGAAATACCATTTGCAATCTTGGACTTGAAACAGGGCCTTAATGTTGCCATTATTTATGTTTACAGAAGTCCTGTGGACCTCACGGGAGGTGGAATACGTGCAAATGCTGAAATGATTGGGGCTGGACGCACACAGCAGTGTCAGCCCAGGCCGCTGCCGAAGGAACCACTTGAGTGTGCTTGCGGTTTTCGGAACATGAATGATCCCATTGACTCCCGATCGCCTGCGGATGCGACCTGGACTGAATGGGTCTTGTGTTTGCACGGAAAGACAGTCCAGAAGGAACCCAGAATGCTTCCAAGCGGACATGGCTAAACGTCGCTTTGTACGTGCAGAGTACATCCCCCCAGCCATGAGCTGGGTTACTGGCAAGGGGGTCCTGGGTGCCATCATGCAAGCCTGGGGCCATGCTCGGGGAGGAGCTGGTGTGAGCAGGACCCTGCGCGTGTCCTGGCCCTCTCTGTAGACTGGACTCATCCCCTCAATGGGGATCACACTCACTGCACAGGTTCTGCTGTCGCTCGGCAGCCTCCTACCTAGATGGGAGCCGTCTGCCCTGACTGTACAGCAATTTGAGCCTCTCGGTTTACAAGTACCACGCTGGTGCAGAGTAATGCAATTATACATTCACATCCATTTGTGTAAAGCTGGCAGCCTCCTCGGTGAATATTTTTGTACCTCCAGTTTCTAAATGGCATTACTGTTAACAGCAATGTATCATCATTACCAGCAAGGCTTTAGAGGATGCACGAGCAAAGTGTGATTTTACTTAAACCTCTGCAAGTGCTGTGTGATAATTAATCAGGCATAGGTTGGTTAGGTTTTCACCTCCCTCAGTAGAGAATAACGCAATGCAATGGGGCAGGTTTTTGGTTAAAATTCTCTGGTGAGCCAATCCCCCCCAGGTCAGGATGGTTGTCTCCCCGTAGGTGTATGAGCACCGTGGGCCAGAAGCCTTGTGCGAGTCTTTTTCTTTCTGCTGAAGCATCAGGTAGTGCCAGGTTGGTGCCGGAGGGGAGATCCAGCCCAGAGGAACCAAGGGTCCTGTCCAAGACTGCAGAACCCCAGCCCTTGCTGTCCCAGATGTCATCTGATTTTTGGGATCTCATCCTGCAGCTTCTTTGGCTACGGTGCTCCCTCCAGTCATGCCGTTATGTGTTAATAGGGGACTGAGCTGGCAGCAGGAAAGGGTAGCAGAAGTAGGCATTTGTCTTGCTGTCCAGTAAGCCACATAACAAATATCAATGCCAAGTGTAATCCTGCTTCGGTTAAAACTGTTGCTTTGGTTTGTCATCATTCATTGTTCAGAGTACAGCTGCTTAATGACAGGATGTGGGAAATGAAAAGTTTTTTATGTCCTCGTAGACTTTTTAAAAGGGAGGGAGAGAAGGCGCTCGCACAGAAACGCCTGGGTTTGAATGCCAAGACGCAGCCTGGCCGGAGTGAGCCTCCCCTCAACGAGGCTCAGGAGACGGAGGTTTTGCTCTTAGCTTTAAAAATAACCTGCTGTGTAAAGCCGGGCAGTATCCATACCTCGGCTTTGCTTGCTTACGTTACACATCTGGTGCAGCTGCCTCTGCCCAGCGCCTTGCAGAACGGGACCTGTGTTTGATAGGAAAAAATGAAAAATAAGACACATGCCATGTATCTGTGTGGGGCCACTTCTTTGCAAAATGTCACATATCCAATTAAGTTTGCAAATGTTGGATTTTGATCCTAAATATAGGGGAACAGAGGGAATTATCCATACAGACTATGAGCAAGTGGATGAAATCTGAGGCGGCCAGAGGAAGCTTCATTAAGCCAGTAATGGAAGAGACAACCCCAGCCCTGCCGGAAACCGGGGTGTCTTTTTCATTTTTGGCTCCATTTTAACAATGATCTTAATTTTTATAAAGGCCCTGGTGGGGCTCCACCCCTTCTGCATGCTAATTGCTTCTAGTTGACGGTGCAGAATTACTGGTGGGTGCGTGATTTTTGCTCTCGGTGGGAGCTCTCCTACCTGGGTGCACTGCACGCCATGTAAGCAAACTGGGAAGCTTATGGGTTTGGTGGAAGAGGCATTTCATCCAGACTTTAAACTCATTTCTGGCAGGCACAGCCCATGAAGAACCACCAAAGGCTGGGATGTGGCCAACAAGTCTGCATAATTGCTAGCCCATCCCCTGCTTCACTCTGCCTCTAGAAAGATTCTCTCTCCTCCTTTATGTATATTTATTAAGCCCTGTCCTGAACTATGTGAAATCAGTGTGGAATTCGCCTGAGGTTCCTCTCCACCGGCCCAGGGCTTCTCAGCAGTGTAAGCAAAATTAAAGGAGGTGCTGGGCTTGGGATGAAACCACTCCTGCTTATCAGAGAGGGAGAAAGAGGAGTCGGGGTGCTGCGCTCTTTGCCCTCAGCGCTGCAGGAGGGATGGGGAGCTGCTGAAATCCCTGCTGTGGGCTTCCTGCATACCTGGGATTTTCCTTGTTTTACAATCGCAGATAAATGTCACTTTTTCTAGGATTATTTGATATATCCTTATAGTAATCTATTACCAGCAGATCCCCGCCAATGCTCATCACCACTCTCTTGGTCCAAAAGTTGTTCTTTTTTTTTTTTTTTTATCCCTTGAAAATTTCTATTTCCAACAAGCCTACTGTTATCTCACTTTTGCTATTTTAAGTTCTGTGGCACAAAAAGGCTGACTCACAGAAAGCCATGTTGTAGGAAATATTGGCTCAGCTGAGGAAATAATTCTCAGTTCATTCTTCCACCGTGTGCTTTGGGGTTTTTTTCTGTCCCTCTTTTTTTGTGTCTTTTGGTCTCACGATGTGGCACACATCTAGCCCTGTGAAAGATTTAGAGCTATTTCTAATGCACTGGTCTACCCAGTCAAATCTCTCTTTCTGTATATACCCCGAAGTGTTTTATGTACCTGCTAGAAATGTTACACAGGATGCTCACACAGCTCATAAAATTTGGTCTCCTATTGGAAATGTTTTGTGGAAATATACTGCTTAATCTGCTGCAGCCATTCACAGTTAATGTTGTCGCGGCGCGCATCGGAGGGGGTGAAGAGTACAGCCGGCTCAGGGAAGTTTGATACGTTATCAGAATTCCTCAAGAATAAAACTGAAAGAAATGGATGTTCAACGAAATGTAGATAATTGACTGAAAAAGGAGAAATTACAGAGGCCCTGGCAAAGTCATCCTTTCTGGCTGGACTTGCGCTGCAGTCAGCTCCTTCTGATGAGTACCTGCAAACACCCTTTCACAGCTAAGGGACTGTATAAAATAAATCCAGGGTGTGCTTTAATTGAGTGTTAAGCACATCAGTGATGTGCAGTGAAAGACAAGGCTGCAGATCCAGGATGAAATCCTAGCCCAGCGGGGTGGGGAGAAAAAAAAACCCCAACAACTGCAAAACCTCTATTGACTTCAAGGGCTTTAATCACTGGAGCAAGTTGTCTAATAACATACTGCAGGGTGTGCTTTGGCATTACCATGTACTTCATTCCTTTTACGTTTAATATGCCAGAAAATAATGCTTAACATCTTGTAGATGTGGATGTAGCATATCTATCCTTAGGAAAGCAGCTGATACCAATAATAAGAAGAAAAATCAGGGAATTTTGAAGGTACCTATTGATATTTTTTTCCTAAAGCTTTTTGACACTATCATTAGCAAAACCTAATTAGAAGGTGGATTTCAACAATTGTTGTCCTCAGGACATAAAGTATAGCCCTCACATAAATAATATTATAATCTTTAAAATACTTTATAAACACTAATTTACCCTCCCAATTTTCTTGTGAGATAGATAATTATGTGTTAACAATAATATCATCTTCATTAGTAGCTGTGTTAGTCCTCTCTTTTTATAGATGGAAGCTCATGCCCTGATAATAAACAGCTTGCTAGAGGCCACGTGAGGGGCCTTTCAGGACTCTGATTAGGGAGCAAACAGCCCTGGCTCCGTCCCCTGCTCACATAAAGAACCAGACCAATGTGGGTATAATGAAAGAAAAGCGAGGCTTTAAGTACAGGCAAGAAAGGGGAATCCTCCTCAAGTTGGCTGGATTCCTGGGCTGCCAGGAAATGTTAAAATAGTATGTGACAGAGATAAAGGTAAATGCCTAATAAATATTATACCTTTTGTACCTTTATTTACTCTGCAGTAATTATACTGAGTAATGTAGATTGTATTATGAATCACAATGACACTTACAATACTGAATTTTTGTAACCACATCCTGGCCCTGTGAGATAATCCGTTTTGATCTCATACTAGAGCCAGATACGTCTTGCTTGAAACTTCAGAGGTGTGCGATAGCAGCTGGTACACACCCTTTTTTGTAACCTTGTTAAAATACAACAAGTTTGGATTTGCTTAGCCATTGAAGGATGTAACATTTGAGTTACAGCCCTGCCACGAAGGGAGCTTTGCCATAACCATGGAGTTAATAGGGCCGTCTTCAGTATTTCTATTTGGGAAGTAACATTTTTTTTCCATTTTAAGAAATGTGGATATTTACATATCCAACTGGAAAAAAAAAAAAGAAAAAAGTTAAAACAATGCTTAGAGAGTAATCAAAGTAACAAAATAACTTTGTTCCCGTGTCTCTAACTCAGCTCGCTGTGTCTAAACTAATTACTGCAGGAACTCGAAGCAGTCTGGTCTTGCATTTCTGGGTGTGCTCGCAGAGAGGTTGTTTAACAACAGCCTGCCTGCTGTCATGGTATCCGCTGACAGAGCATCGCCTCTCAAGGAAACACCTCCAGTTCACGTTGAAACTACAGCTCTGCACCTGCGATAACCAAACCCGCCGGGGTCAGTCCACGATGAACCACGAGTTGCTTTCCAGAGTCAGGTCCGTATCAGCATCTTTCTGTGTTGTTCGCTCATTTTTCTCCTCTTCTCCACAAGTGTGCGAAACATCCAGAAATCCTCCTGGGGCCAGATTCTGGGTAGCAAGGGTTGATATTCAGGCTTTCAACACAACACGAATTGCGAAGGCTGGTGGCCCTGGGCCAGCTTTCACATTGCCCACCGTCTTGTGCCAGGAACTGCTTTGGGAGCCCAAGGGGACAGTGGTATCCTCTGCCCACCACGGCAGCCCTCCACGGCTGGGGAGGCCCTGGGACAGCAGCAACAAAACCCATTGTTTTTCCTCTCCACAAAAAAAAAAAAAAAGGGAGAATGTGCCCCAGAGGGAGGCGGCTGTTGCCCTGCAGAAAGGCAAGGTGCAGGAGCCCTGGTTTGAAGGGGGCTGAAGCAGCTGGCGTCTCTTCTCCATTTCTCCCCTTCTCCTTTAAAAATATGTTCCTCTGGCACTGATTGGGAAGCTCTCTTTGGTGTGGCATGTTCACACACACATTTGCGCTCCTCTTAAAGCTTTCAGGGTATGCTGGGCCTCTGGGTAGGAGGTCAGCAGCAATGAGACAAGAAGGCCAATGGCTTTGTTTGGTAAATATCCCAATCCCCCAGCAGCAGTTCTTAACTTTGTCATCTGTAGGCTATGCTATTTTTTGGGACGCTGCTGGTAGCTTTTAAAAATAGAAACATGAAATTGCCCCTGTGCAGAATGGCCAGGATGAGCAGCCCGCACCCCGCTGAAGCTCTGTGTACCAGGGAGAAGCTAACTGGTTCATGCGCCTTAACACCACTGATTTACAGCAGCGCTAAACGTGCTCTGAGCAGCGTAACTCGTGTCCTGAAATTTCTGAAAGAGCCACTTCATGGCTTTGGATCACAGTTCATCAACCGTCTATGAATGAGGGACTATTCACCTGGTCACGCTGTTCCTCTGCTCTTGCTGTTTATTCTGGGAAGCAGAAGCCTCTGAAATCGATCTGGGTAAGTGCATCAATGAGATGATTGTTTTGGGATCAAATCCTCCTTGCCTTATGGAGATCTACAACGTATCTGTGCATGTATACTTTAAAGCAACTGATAAAAAGTAGTGCTGCAGGCATGTGAATCACCAACATGTTGGATGTTTTTTACTACGTGTCCACTGACCTATTACTGATCGATGTGTACGCCAAGGTAGTGGCAGATGCTCCCTACTCAGAAACAAGTCCCTTTCCCAGCATGTCCTCTCCTGCTAACAGTCATTGTCAGGAGCTGCAAAAAGAATAAAGCCAGTTCCTTCAAACTGGTGAACTTCCATTTCCTTTCTCGATATGTACTACACAAAGACAAATAATTTAGAGGTTTTTTTAAAAAGTTGGTATCTTCCTCACATTAAAGGGAACAAAAAAAGTCTTAGAATGTGAAAGCCACTGGCCTTAACTGTTCAGTGCTCCAGATTCAGAGCTCGCAGACACAGGGAAATCACGGGGAAGTCATGGGGAAATTGTGAGGGTGTGGGTGTACCCGTCTAATCTTTCCCACTGATTTCTGGCATGGCAGCACTATTAGGACTAAAGGTGCCTTTGTGGTTTACATTAATCCACTTTGCAATGCGAACTGAAAAAAGCATCTTCGTGGGGAATCGGACCGTCCATGCAGGGAGCCCGATTCCGGCACCCATCCCTCCTCCACCCCAGCAAGCCGGGAGCCAGGGCGCTCCCGTGGTGGGAGCCTGCCGGTTCTTCTGTTTAAGTCAACAGCGTTTAAGTCCCGCTTGTTTAAATATCAGGTTTAACCGGGGTTTGCCTGCATATCAAAGGCAATATGGTAATTTTTACGAGGGAAAGGGTTTGCCCTGGTGTTGGCCAGACTTGTCCCTGCTCTCCCTGTTGCACAACTGGTGCTGAGTCACTGCCGTTTCTCACCCAGTTAAGTGCTTGCGTTTTCTTGGTGCTGTGTTTGTATAGGATGGGGTCCCCTAACGCGTGCCGTAACTGGGGGAGCCTGTGCATAAACAAGAGCTAAAAATGAACAAAGAGCCTTCCTGGTTCACTGGTATTTATTTACGCACTGCCATGCGTGGCAACTTCCATTCTGGCACCTAGACTGCATGGTGGACTGGGCTTGAACTTGCTTTTCTGAAGTCAGTCATCTAATTCCTCCTGAAGTACTGGTATCTCACCGGGCCTTCAGTCTCACCCCAACCTGCAAAAGATTTATGGATAGATATTATATAGATTTAACACAATGCCATGGCTTTTATTATTTGCTGGAAAATGTTAATAAAAACCAAGTATTACAGATGCATTTTCATCCCTGAAGTGATTTTTGAGTAGAATCCATGAATTATTAATTGTTGTTACTGTTACTATTGCAGCGCATACCTATCTCACAGGACATTGTGAGGATTAATTAATTCTTGTAAAGATGTAAAAGGCCATATAGGTGTCAAGGGTTATGACTAAAGTGCTTTGAAAATGGAAACCACTCTGTGAGTGCCAAGTGTTATTATTTATGGAGTCCGGGCAGTGTGCTTGGTGCTGTGCAAACACTGGTCCAGTTATTGCAAATATTTGCTTGCATGTGCTTAGTAGGCCCAGCACTCGCTGTTACAAAGTAATTTCAACTATTTTAAGGATGTCTTACAAATACAGCCGTGAGAAGACTTCCCAGTAGTTGGGATGACAGAGCCACGGAATATGAGCCGCTGTGTTACTAAGGCACTTTGAAGGCATGCTTTTATTCAAACACGTGGATGAACCAAAACGTCAGTCAGGTCCAGTTCTACATTCAAAAGTTAGGGTTTGGTCCCATCTCCTAGGAGACTTCGGGAAAGGAAACGTAACAACAGTTGTTGTTTAAAAGTGCCTCTCCTGGCTCAAGGCAAAGCCAACTCCCCAAGCTCGGCTCACTCACTGAACAACCCGCCGTAAACCATAACCTGCTCAACTGCCCTGTGTTACCCAACACCCGTTCTTGGAAACCTCTGTACACGGAAACCTCCCTCCTGTACGCTCTGGAAGTGGCCCCGGTAACTCTGAGCCTAGCTGCGTATTTGGACAACATCTACAAAGTCTAAAGCTCATCACGGAAAGCAGGGCCTTTGTGCAGCCCTGTGAGGTGTTCGCCTTTGTAAAGAAAGGGAAACCAGAACAAAACGGATGGGGTAAAATTATTAAAGCATATATGTGCCGGAATGCATTTTGTAGACTCTGCAGAGCAGAATGTCTACTCAGGTAACCACCCAGTTGAGTACGTCATCAAGTTAAAAACGAGAGCCCGGCACCCCGGAGTCATGACTGAACATTTGGAGGAACACTAGACCACGGAAACTTTCAGCCAGATGACTTCAGTTCAGCACGTTGTCGCTGCTCAGCAGATGGATGGGGAGACGGTGTTTGTAGTTCCTGTGGGCCAAACAGCGCACACTTGAGGGGTTTTCCCTCCTCCGTTTCTCACACAAGCTTTCTGAACCTAACACCCGTATCTTCTTTCTTCTTGCCATAGGCTACGTGCATACTCCCATTCCTCCTTCCTCCACCCACTGTTACTGCTTATCTTCTTTTACCTGGGAAATAAATCATTCGGAGTGTCAAGAGGTTAAACTTCTTTAGAAGCACGGACAGATCTGAGATTATAATGTAGGAAGGTGTTAATGAGTCCCTTGCCACTTTTTCCCTCCTTTTAAATGCCCCAACTTTCAGCAAAGTGGTCAAATTTTGGAACTGGACTGGACATGGTCTTCAAAAATTATTGCATCTTTACATACCTAAATCAGACAACCTACATACCATTATTGAGAAGAGAAAGTTGCCCACTTGGACCACCAAAATCATTACAGAAATAAATGTTGAACATCAAGTGGTTTGCAATTACAAATATGCTCCCTGGCTTTCTAGAGAGATTTTGGTCTCCTCATATAACTCAGGCCTCTTCAAGCAAATGGATTGAAGGCTTTCTCAGAATTAAATGATTTTGCAATGCAATGTTTTCTGCAAGTATTTAAATATTACTCTTCATTAAAGAAGTACATGGGCCTGACCCTGAAAAAAATGAGCACTGTGAGGTGATCCTACACCCAGAGACCCACCCATCTGCTTTCATCAAGGCTTCGTAGAGTCACGGGTGCCATGTGCTTGTGAGATGAAGCTCAGGTAAGTGAAATCTGCCTATGGTATGTCCCAGTTGTTAGGCTGACAGTAAAATCCACCCTTAACTCCAGAACTGCCGCTTTAGGACTAGCGTAATTCTCCAGCAATGCTGAGCTCTGTTCACAAAAGAAAAAAAAAGAAAGGTAAGAGCTACATTTGTGGCCCATCTCTCTACTTTCCCGTTTTGCCAGCTGCAGTAAAAGCAAGTTCTGCGGAAGCGTGGTGATGTGGAGGCCCCATTTGGGCAGCATCAGATCTGGGCTTATATGCGTGGAGAGCCTTTGGCACAAGCAGGAATGACACCTGATGTTGCCGTCAGATCCGTGCATGGTTTGTGGTCATTGGGACTCCGCGTGAGTGCCAACGTCCGGACATGAGAGTGTTGGACCAACGCCCAAGAGCGTGAAATGCTATTGCAAAAACATTTTAAGATGGAAAGGACTGCCTAGTGATGAATGTGGTTTCGATTAACAAAGCTCGCTTTAAAAAATAAACAAAACTGCGATATAAATGATAAATAGCATTTCAGTTCCACAAATGAACAGCACCCAGCTAGGACACAACGTTACTGTGGAGGATTATTTTCATTAAATTAAATTATGGGGTAGAGGCCGTAATGGATACAGGTGTAAGTGTCGAGCTGTGCCGAACCCCGCGCCGGACGGGATCCCCGCTGCCAGGTGCCATTGCCAACCGCGACGCGCTACAAAATAAAAGTAAAAACACCACGCTAAATCCTGCATTTACATAAGCCCTTTTGGCAGCGGAGCGCAATTAATGGCTTTCCTAGAAAAACTTCCAGGAGGGCGCCGCGCCGCGCCGCACAGCTCGCTGCGGGGCCCGCCGGCCCTCCCCCGGCCCCCCGCTCCCTCAGGGCCCGACCTGCCGCCCCCCGAGCCCGGAGGCCGCGGGCGGCCGCCTGCGCCCCGCACCCGCCGGCAGGCCCGGGCGGGCTCCCCTTCCTGTCAGGGCCCCGGGCGGCCTCCCCGCAGCCCGCCTCCCCTCACGCACGCCTGGCCGCCGCTGCGCCTGCCCGGAGAGCGCGGGGGGGGGGGGGCGGTGTGTGGGGAGAGGGGGAGGGAGGGGGTCCCCCCGCCCCGGCCGCCGACCCCCGCGCTGGCAGGGCGGCGGGTTTGTTTTGCCGGGCGGCCGCAGCAGGCCGGCCCCGCTCCTCCTCGCCTGGCCTCGCCTCCCGGCTCCGCTCCTTCCCTTCCCTTCCCTTCCCTTCCCTTCCCTCCCTTCCCTTCCCTTCCCTCAGCGGCGGCGGCGCTTTCTCTGGCGCCCATTTCCGTGCGGCTGGCCACCCTCTCCCCGCGCGGAGTGTCTGAGGGCCGCTGGCTGCTCCGAGCCGCTTGGCTCCTTCCCTTAGTAACAGCTTTTACATTCTGCCTCAATTCCTCCTCAATCTAAATCACACACACAGAGATATTACTTTTTTTCCCCCCCCTCCTTCCTCGGGACTTAATCTCTAACCCCCCCTCTCTCCCCACCCTCCCCCTCCCCCCGGCCTCTGGCTCGGGATATAATTGAATATCACAGCACTACTCGCTGCTTATTTTTTTTTCTTCCTCCTCCTGTGTGTGTGTGTGGTGGGGTGTTTTTTTTTTTTCTGGTTTTTTTTTTTTCCTCCTCCTCCTCTTGGTGTGGACACCTCAGCTAAAAAAAAAAATATTACCGATACATATACGTGTGTACACACACACACAGACACACAGACGCGCACAGATGTGTATATACATATATATGGCCGTATAAAAGGAGGAGAGGCAAACAAGGGTGAATTTCTCGTGCCTCCGTTCCCAAGGAAGGGGGGAGCAGCCGCTCCGCCGCCACTCGCAAGGTAAGGACCGGGGCGCTCCGCCGCCGAGCCCCGCGGGCCGAGCGCGGGCGGGAAGGGGCCGGGGGGCGGGGGGGGCGCCCTGTTGGTCTCGGTGGCGGTTGGAGGCGGGCGGGGGATGGGCGCCCGCCTAACGCCCGCCGCGGCCCCCCCTCACCGTCGCCCCCTTTTTTGTAATTAATGCTCGTGGGGTGCGGGGAGGGGGGGGGCTCTCGTGGGTCTGGGTTGCGGGGGGGAGGGGGGCGGTATGGTTTTTTTTTTAAAAAAGCAAACGGCACCCCCCACCCCTCCCCCCCTGCGCGCCGCTGCCCTCCCCTCCCCCCACCGGCTTCATTTTTCTTAAAGGATTTTGGGGGGGGGGGGGGGCACCGGCCTCGGCAGCGAATGGCACACGGGAGCCATGGCGAGCGGCCTATTTTTAGCCCGATTTGTGTGGAGAAGCGCTCTCCCCTCCCCCCATATTTACTGATGGGGGGAGGGGAAGCGGGGAGCCGGGCTGGGGGCGAACTCCGCCGAGCGGGGGAGGGGCGACCGCCCCTCCCCCGCTCGGCGGAGTTGGCCCCCGGCCTGGCCTTTGGCTGTGGGGGGGACACACGGGCCGGGCCCGATCTTCCCCCCCTCCCCGCCCCCAGGGCGAAGCAGCCAAGTTATTGTTGATCAGTTTTCCTGCGAAGTTCAGGGCGGAACGTGAAATACCCCGAGGTGGCAGGGAGCGGGCCCGGTTTGGGGAAAAACCAAGCTTTTTCGCCACTTCACAAGGGCTCTTTCTTCTTGGGCTTACCCCTGCCCGAAACCCTGGTGCGAATTGTGCATTGCACCTTCTAGAAGGGCTTGCACGGTTGATGCAATGTGTATGTTTTCTTGGTAGAGGATATAGGTCCTGCAATAGCTCGACATGTGGCTTGTTATTATTGTTGTACCCCCGAAAGGGTTAAATTTATCGTGTTGTTCCAGGTGAATTTAATCTTTCATCACCGAATTTCCTTTTAAGGCAGCTTGAGAGAATAAAAGTCTCCCCTCGCTTGTCTTTTGCTGTATCCCCTGAACAGCAAACTTTCTGTCTGCTTTATGGCAGAGGCTTGTTGCTGCAGATGACACGTGAGTCTGGAGGAAAGTTTGGTTTGTAGGTCGCCGTGTAGGAAAGTGAAGTTTGCTAGTGAAGTTTTTACTGCTCTCTAGTGTGCTCAACTTCCTCGTTTTCCTGTCTGTGTAAATCAAATTCCTAACTGATTTATGGGGGGGGATCACGAAACATATTCTTTCTTTATTATTAAAGCATGAGAGGCATGATCAGTAGAACAAAGTCTTTGTCGCGTAAAAAAACCACAAAATCGTATTCTGGGCTTGTCTGTTTCTCTTTCCTGTCCTGCGGAACTAAAATAAATGCCTGAGGATGTTGAGCGTGTGAACAAGGTCCTTTGGTGTTGGTGGTCTTCACGCTTTGGGTGTTCCCCAGGCTGTGGTTTGTGCCCCTTTGAGAGAGAGGGCACCATTTGTGAAATTGACGTTTGGATTTTGAGCTGTCCCCGAGCTTTTGGGTCCCCTGGGCAGTTTTGGGCCCTTGTCTTGCTCTGAGAAACCTGAAGGCTGGTCCACATGAGGCTCATGCTGGATTTGGGGCCTTCCTTTGGATTCATGTATGGTAACCGTCTTTTTGGAACACATTTCAAATTAGGACTGATCCTGCAAACTTTTTCATGTGTCCTTGAATTTAAGTAAGTGGGTACATGTTCGTGGATGAGCGTATGAAGGCGTTTTTTCCCTCATAGCCATAGGAAAAAGAAAAAGGGGCCATGCTGTTCTGGTGGTGGTGCTTATGGTACAGGTGGTACCCTGCAAATGATCGTAGAAAACTTTCTGTGGTTTCTTGTAGTGACTTTTTTTTTTCCCCCCTCTTTGCTTTTGGTTAAGATCTAATGGAATACAACGTATCGTATTATTTACCTAAGATTACCTGAGCCTGTACCCTGTCACTGTCTTAAGTTTTCTTAGGGGAAGGTGGATTAGTGTCTATGAGAACAGGGTTCCTGTGGTACTGTGTCTTGGGAACTTGGTGGTGGCATGCCTCCCAAACTGTTATTGAGAACACCTGGAAAAGACTTACTTCTCACTCCACGAGGAAAGGGGAAGGAAATGTAATTTATATGTATGAAAGGAGTTGGGGTTTGGCTTTCGGGCTTTTAAAATTTTTTTTAAGACTGTGCAAGAGTTTATGATTTTTTGTTCATTTAAATGTGCGCAGCCATTAATGCGTGCATGTAGCATAAAGAATGCAACAATTACAGGAGATTCTATTGCTGAAGCGTTTTCCCCCTTCAAACAGGTAGTTACGATTTTTTTTCCTGTGAGTTTTTTTATATGAATACTTCTTTCAGTTTTACTCTATATATGGTAATTATTGACATTTGTGTAACACTTTGAAGTTGTAAGGCATGGTGTAAGCGCTAAGTACCCAACAGCAGTACTTCATAGTCATTTTCCCATTATGAAAGAGTTTGATGCTAAAAAGTGCTACAGCCCTAAGCATAAAGAGGCTCTGGATGGATTAGGGGAAATGGTCAAAATTGCTTATAATGTTGTTTTCAGGTCATATTTTTTAGTTAGGAGGAACAGATCTGAATAATGTAAAGCAAACTGAGTTATTTTACCTAACTTGATTTTGGTTCTGGAATTCAATTTAACGTGGACCTCACATTTGAGTCAGAATGTGTTTGCTGTTATGAATTTTGTAGTGGCAGTAAAGACCCACATCCTACAAGGATGTAATCGTGCAGCGGTCAGGAAGTCCTGTAAAGAAACACACACAACTTTGTGAACATCAGTGGTCTATTTCAGTTGAATAAGCTCTGCAGATGTCTGTGAAGTTGTTCGCAGAAGTTACGTGTGTTTTGTGTTAGTGGTGGGCAATAGGTTGTGAATCTTTCATGACACTGATACTTTTTTTGGTATCGCAGCGCTGTTAAGCATTTTGGGGACAGCTGAGGCAGTGGCAGGCGTGACACCTTTCCTTCACTAATCCTCTTCCTCTGCTCATCTGGAGTCCCAAGAGATAGCTGGCCCCCCAGTTTTTGCTTGCTTTGCCTGCCTGTTCCCTTCCCCCTGGACCTGTAGCTGCTCAGGATGACGGTGCCCGTGTGAATTCTGACAACACCTTGCTGGAGAGGACACCGCTGGCAAGTGGAGAAGAGACAGATCCAAACCTGCCAGCAGCTCTTCCCCTTCCAAACTGGGATAGGGAGGTCGTAAAGGGGTCCGGTCTCCGCTTCGGAGAGGAGAGCAAGGACAGGGTGTACTCCAGGACTGTGTTGTGTCAATGCTGCAATATTGTGATACTGAAATGTATCATACTGAAGTACAACTCATTTTTAACCTAATTCATGTTGTTTATATTGAAAATTGTGATACTGTTATGTGTACTAATGATCCTCAGTGTGTGTCTGCGTTTGTGCATGCATACACACACAGAGTATAGCGTGTAATAATGACTGTATTTAAAGCCCTAAACATCAGCTCATGCAAGTAGCTGCAGGTTAGGAGAGAAGTGAAAGTGTGTATGCACACTGTAATTATGCATGTTTGGCTCCTATGAAAAGTGACTACTGCGAGAATATACTCACTGCATGCTCATTTTAAAATGTAAAGTTAAGTGTTTGTGTTAGGTGATGAAGTGCCAGAAGTTTTCCATTAGGAATTATGACTGACAGCTCTTTTCAGTGTTTTTGAGTTGCATTGCAGCATTAATGTAGTACTTTCAAATTAACGGGTGATGAAGAAACGGTTCCTATGTTCCTGCTATTGGTTTAGCTACCCCTGTCCCAAATACATGCAGCTTTTTAAGCACTGCAGTATGAAGTTAGATGGTCTTAATTTCTGTGAGATAGCTTAATGAAAATAGTGACTTCACTAGAAAAAGGTTCATCCAGTGATCCCAAGAAGAGTAGATGGAGACCACTTTATTCATCTCATAATTGGTTTCCTCCGAGATAAAGTTCGACAATGAAATGAGGAATAAGAAATATCTTTTCAGAGGAAATTATAGGGGTATATGTTCGCTTTCTTTTAATTTCTCAAAACTGAATTAGCTAACTTGAGGTAAGAAGTAGTGAAGATGAAGCAGCGTAGCTGTCACTTTGTGAGAGTTGATAGGTTGAGTGAAAAAGTACGGAAGTCTGGTCTAGAAATCACTCTGCCAGTTTGTGTGAAAACTGTGAACTACTTCTCCTTGTTAGGGTTCTGCCTTGTGGTATCTAATCCAAGATGAGAAGGCCCTTTTCTTCCTTCTTGTAATGAAAACAAAGCTGAAACTGTTTATACAGAATGCCCTGGAGTCTTAAAGGCCACGTTTGAGCTGGAAGTTGGGTTTTCCTTTGGTTCTGAAGGATGTATAGAATGGTAACAGCTTACCCTCCGAAACATTGATTTTTTTTTTTTTTTTAATACTTTACCACATGGTTTTCTGTGACATCCTTTAGACTCTCATTTTTATATCTCTAAGCAGCCTTAAAAAAATTATTCCTTGATAAGGAGTAAGTGGTCATTCCAAGCCAGAGGATGTGTAACCGTAGGGGAAAATGCACACACTGGTTGGGTGTGTAGGATCTAGCTGGCTTGGCTAGCCAAGGAGTGAAATTGCAGGTGTTGCAGCTTACCCCTGCTCGCTTGCTTTCTTGGATGGGCTGATCGCTAGAAAGACTTTTGAGAATGTTTTCTTACATGTAGAAATAATAGTAAAAAGGCTTGGTCAGTTGGCATAGCTTTCTGAAAAATGTACCAAAAGAACCTTCACAGTGATGAGGAGGAGGTTTACAGAATTGTCGCAGCCAATGTACGCGGCATCTTTCAAAAAGTCCCTTCTAGGTCTTTGAACGTTAGTGCATGTGGTGTAATTCAGTGCTACGTAGAGATGCTAAGGTCCGTCTAAAGAAGTTAGCTTGAATACCAGAAGCAACATACCTTGGTATGCTATCGGACTAATAGGTCCTTTTTTCAGGACGAGTAACGCAAGCAGACTGGGCGTCAACCTGCTTGTGCTTGAGCTGGTTTGGTGCCCGTGTGTGGCCCTTTGTGGTGCTGTGTGTACCCCGCACAGCTCCGAGCTGCGCGGCACAGTGTGGTGGGAGTGGATAGCAGGCCCCTGGGTTTCTGCTGTAGTTCTGCTTGGTGCAAACATGACTCTTCTTAAGAGTATAAACTGGCCTTTGCATCTGTAAAGTAAGATCTTAATAGTCATATTTTCAAGGATGCTCAGTCCCCACAGTTGCGTGTGAAGTTGGCAGTCTCTGTGTGCGCTTAGCATTTCTAAAAATCAAGTCTTGCGTGTGCTTTGCTGGCTTTTGCAAGCTCCTGTGAGGGTGCAGTTTCTGTTTCTTTCTGGGAGCAGTATTAGTAAAAAGCTATGTTGTGTACTCTGACTTGTGTTTATTGTTGTATTTCTTAAGTCTCTATGTTGCAAAGGAGCAGTCTTGTTTATTAGTAATGTCTAGCAGTAAAAAATCAGAATCATCCAGAGAAAAAACAGTTGTGGGGTTTTTTTTAATGATCTGAGATTCAGTTCAATCTCTGTTCAGTGTAAGCACGTATTACACAGACACTCTCTACAACTGTGTGCCATATGCAAACATACTGAGTGTTATTTCAGATTGCTGGAGGTGCGTTACTAGAAATTTTAGATGGTGTGGTGTGAGTAGTAGGCCTTCCCTTCCCCCCCAGCGGGGCAATAGTTTTGCCAACCTGGCAAGGCAGGCAAGCAGCTGTCTCTGCAGCTAATGCCAGTGCTCCTTTTAACCCGTTGGTGGGTTTGGGGACTGATTCAGTCGCTTCCCCAGCTGCATGCAGAGCCCCCACTGAACCCCACTGATGTCAGGCCGATGGTAGATTTTTATGAATTAGGACTGTGACAGTGACTCTGGAAACTTTCGTGTTCTGTACGTAGCTACGTGCCTGCTGGCAGCGACTACAGAGCATACAGAAAAGATCTCTGTACAGCCTATTTGTGGAGCGTTTTTTCCAAGGTTATGACTTAAGGGTCAAATATTTACTATTAATGAAAATGTAGTGCTAAATACTGTGCCCAGTGCCAAAACCACAGAAATTGTCAGGGTTTAGAGCCCTAAACATAACCTATCCTAAAATTTGCATCCATTTGACATTAACAGTGTTAAAACTTAAGGCTCTTCACGTGGGTGACCTATTGCCGGCGAACCTGGAGCTGGGAGTTTGCCTGATCAGGAGCACACCTGAGGTGAATTTCAGTCCCCTGATGGTTCCCTAAAAATACCAGGCAAAGAAGAGACAGTTTGGTTTCCTGGAAGGAGTTGTCCAGGCTGGCCGAGGAGAGGAATAACAAGTTTTATAGCTCTTTTGTGTTTTTTGGACAGGCTGATTAATGCTCGAGTGTCAGCATGACTTCTGAAAATACATTTTTGCCTTGTAAAAATAGCAATAAAAAGATTTAATTATTTTCATTTATCATTGATATTGGTCTAACTTACAGTCTTGTTGGAACAAATGAGAATTTTTGCTATTAGTTTCAGCAGTTGGGAGAGCGTTAAGTGTGGCTGAAAATTTTACCTTAAAATACCAGTTGATCTTGACAGAGATGAGTCTGTCTGTTGACCCTCCCCCCCTGCTTCCAGCTCTGTTTAGGTCCCAGAAATGATGAGAACTTTTCTTCTTTTAGGTTACATCTAAATTTGTGGGAAAAAATAGTTTTTATATTGCATAGACCTGTGGGGGAAATAACAAGAGATCTGGGTCAAAAAAGTAGGACGTGCAAGATTCAGAAGCTGTTGAAGTGTATTTATTTGTCCTATATTAGATTAAAGGAAGTATTGGTGCTTTCAGTTTGGCAATATGTCCTTCAGTCTGCAGTGTTCTGTAAAGGGAAGACAACTGTTAAACAATGAATCACAGCTAATTTTTGTATGGATGTCAACATTCTTCTCTAGTGCAGAAATTTTTGCTTGGCTATTAACACAAATATGCATTCCTAAATACAGACTCTTAGTGAAAAATTTTAATCAGGAAGTGCTTTGTAAAAATATGGATTTTTGCCATGATGATATTTGTGAATCTGTAACATATTTACTTTGGGGTTATGTTTGTTCAGATTTAATACTTTTTAATGTACTTTTAAAGCAAAGTTAGCACAGATGTGGATGGAGGGAAATGAGGAACAGTGTTGTCAAATCATCTATTAATGTTGACATCAAATAAATTGTGCTAGAAACATACCTTGTGTAGCAATGGATTAGCTGTTTCCCAGAGCTAATGTAACAGATCTGGGGTTTAGAGAAGTGGGGTCCGTACTTGCTGTGTAATATGAATGTTTCGCTGATGCAGACGTACCTGATTTTTCACTTTGTGAAATTTAGTTGTGTATTTCAAATAATCCGGTGTGTCTTGTTTAGACTGTAAATTTCTAGCACTGTGTAAGAGGAAAAAAGTCAGGAATATGAAACTTCAATATGTTGAGTTGTGATAAAACTTAAACAAAAATATAATGGAACAGCCTACTAAGCAGTTTTGGTAAGCTTAATCTGATAGCAAAAGCGGATATCTAAATGTAGCTGATTAATAGAAAACAACTTTTTTTTAAACACCATTGTAGTAAATATTTGTCACAATTGTTTGAGTTGTAAGAAAAATGCTTTGTATTTCTGTGACTGTCTTCCAGGGCAGATTCTGAATGGCTGTTGATTACATTAGAAATATCAATGTGTTTATCTTACTGTTGGCAAAGTCCATGTTAGTTGGTTCCTCTACTGTCTACACATGCAAGGTTATTTTGATATGGATTATTTATCTCTAGTTCATCAAGGCCCTTTGTAAGATTCTTTCTTACAGTACATATAGTACACACTAAATACATTAGAAATTAAGTTCTTTGAGTCTGTTCCATTAAAAACAAACAAAAAGCCTCCTTGACCGTTCGGTCATCCTGTTAGGGTGCCTGGGCACCAGAGCCCTTCTAGATATATTACTTTCTGGTAAAATAGATGGGCATTGCTTATGTCTTAAAAATGAACCCTTTGCTCTCTGTGTGGTTCTGTGGGCTAGTGGTGGAAGCACCAAACTGAATATTCCCATCAGTCTCCTCTCGTTGTCCCCATGCCTGGGCTCACCACAGTCGTGGTCCCGTGTTCGAGAGATACTGGTTGCTTGTATGTACTGGGGAACGGAACTGGCCTTTTAAAGATCCTGTGTGTATTGACAGAAATGCTAAGAAGAATTTAAAAAAATTATATGAAGGATAAAGGGATGGAAATGTTCAGAGGTAGCCAGGGAAAACACTTTTCATGTGTTGTGACTCGCTCTTTGACGCCATGGATGACTTCATACGAGAGACTCGGAGGGTATGTGAAATGCAGTGTCAGACTCCGGCTAAGAGTACGTCCATTATGTAGGCTGAGATTCTCTGTTGTTTTAAATTGCTGAGACTGCCAGCAGCAAGGCTTGTGTATGTTGGATGTTGCCGAAGAGCCCCAGAAAGCCGCATAGATGGTGTTAGAATATGTAAAATTTTATTTGCGTGCTTTATGTGCCTTCCACTTTCCCAGCTGTGGTTTGCAACTACCTGCTTGTGGAATGGAGTTTTTTCAAGATGAAAAAAAAGAAATGCACTGTTTTTAAAAACACATGTTCAGAGATCAGATTAGTCGGATTTCATTTGCATTAACATTACTGCAAATGGTGAAAGTTTGGAACTGTAACGTACTTCCATGTGCCTATTGCTTCCTACTTTTATTTGCTAGTCTGGTGCTGTTGGGCCTACTGCTGTTCTGTGTGATTAAAATAACCCCCCAAGCCCTCCCCTGCGTAATTAAAACACAAGTGGTGCAAGATTGTGCTGCTTTTTTCTTTCTAAAATTAACCTCTTCCGACGGTCAGTATGGTTGTGCCCTCTCCTCTGCTTGGCTCTGCTTCCTTGTCCGTGCTGTAGCATGAATGTGGCAAATTAATGTAATATACTGGGGTGTTTTGTCTCAGTCCTGACAGTTTGCGTCATTTAATTATTATCCCTTCCTAGGGCTTTATTTGATTTTCTAATCTCCCCCACCCGTTTTTTTTCCCTGGGCTTTCTCGCTTCTTTCTGTCATTTTGGACTTTCTTTTGCATTCTCGCTATCTGTTCTTTTGTCAGTTCTTTAAACCACATCGGTGCTTTTTTGTTTCTGTTCTCCGGGTTTGCTCTGCCTTCTTCCTCTTTCTCCTAACTTCAGTTGAGTTTACATACAGGACTTGATCCTATGTAGCGCTCTTGAACCAGAGGGGTTAGATGGGTTTGGACAGGGCAGCCCCGCTCTGTGGCGGAGCGAAACCTGCGGGACTGCTGAGGAAGGCTCACTGTGGAGGCTGCGCTGCTGGCAGCGAGCGGGACACCGAGCAGAGGTGAGCGAGGGGCCTGCCTGCGGGCAGAGGGGTAGCTGGGACAGGCACGCGGGGCAGGAAGTGGAAGCGGAGATGACAAATTTTGGCAGTGCCTGTGCTTGATCAAAATAATCTTGGCTTTAGGCGTAAAACATTGATCCAACTCCTGATGAAGTCAGAGGGAGGCTTTGCGGGGAGTTGGTGTGAGTGTTTAGTACAAATGCAAAAAGCTGAGGAAGTTTGAGTGAAAAACTCAGCGCACTGTGGGGTTAGCTTTGAGCTTTTTAAAATAAGGGATTTTATGCAGTGAACTTTTACTGACATTGTGACTTAAGATTAGCAA
Organism: Gavia stellata; assembly: GCF_030936135.1. Taxonomy (NCBI): domain Eukaryota; kingdom Metazoa; phylum Chordata; class Aves; order Gaviiformes; family Gaviidae; genus Gavia; species Gavia stellata. The sequence continues at coordinate 22,444,958 of NC_082604.1, forward strand.
AAACAAAGTCGTCGTGAAATCAGTGGCAGCCTTATCTTATTGTTTTTATTGTGGGTAGTGTTGACAAGTCACATGCCCCATTGTTCTGGGTGAACAAACACTGCTTTGAGACCGCGAGCTGGTACGTGCGCACAGGCGCCTTTGTCCTGTGCTGCACAGATGAGTGTGCAGAATTGCGACTTAAGAGTTGAAAGATCGTCTTTAAAAAGTTCACATCCAGAAACTACTCTGTTGCTTGATATTTAAGCGCCATTTTTATTTGGTGTCTTGTTGTCCAGAACCTAAGAAAATAAATGAAGAGAATAATGCATCATAAACGATCTCGTACTTTGTTGCCCAGTGAAACCTATGGATAGCAGGCTTATATTCTGTCTCCGAAACAGGTGTGCTTGGGACCGAGAGAATGCAAGTTGTGCTTTATGAGAAAGTTAGTAAAAGACATTTGAAAGACTTTCAAGCAAAAATAAGTCTTTTACCGCAAAACTGTTGACACTTGAGATGATAATAGTGAACCTCATCTCTACTGAAGTCACAGTTTTGTGGATCACCTCTAAATTACTCCTGCTGTTTATAAATTCCTGTAATCAGGATATGTGTAGTGTAACAAAGATGGGTGCAGTAGAGACAGGCTTCAGGAGCAAACTTGGCATGTGGAGGCTGTGGATGTAGTCATCCAGCCATATCTGGGGGAGAATCCCATTGAAATTGCTGTGAGTTTTGCCTAAGGAAGAACAGAAAGATTAGTTTTCCCTGCCTACAGTGATTTTATTATGTTGTTGATTTTAGTACATCTTAATAATGCCAGTGTAGCTCATTGTCTGGTTCAGTATTTTTAATTTGTAGAATAAGTTTTTCTCTTTTTGTCAGCTCATAGTCTGGCTTTTTCCTCTTCAGAAACTGGTGCTTGCAGTGTATTTTATACCAATAGAAAAGCGTTCACCAAAATGGTCTTGAATTGTCAGAGCTCCAGAGCGGGTATTACCAGGATGCTTTAATGTGTAATGGCACTAAAGCTGGTAGAAATTGTCATAGCTCTCTTGACTGCATGTCGACAGTGTTAGCTGTGTGTCTGTCTGCCCGCTGATACTAGAAGACTTGTCCAGTTTTGGTGGCTTACAGGCAATCTGTAAAATACTGCTTTAATTTCAATACAGAATGAATGGCAAGCTTTTGGTGTCCTAATGTGTGTACTATACAGTAATGGAATATATCCTGTGGGTTACTGTTCAAGGTTTTCAGACTTTTTTTTGAGCACAGCTGCAGTTTGTGTACACAGTCCCTTCCTAGGGACTGCTTGAATAGAGGGAATTATGGAATTACTTTCTGGTTATAAATTCTCTCTCTAAATTTTCATCGGCTTGTCTAAATCTGTGGTGGATCCCCAGAGACACGCCTCTGGTCCCCAAACCCACAGTTTTGCTTTTCTGGGTTGACCTAATATACCTGTATGTAAGAGATAACTGTATTTACTTTGGTTTTAGTTTACATCACTGAAGATTTTCTGTCTGCATAACGATTAGGACAGAAAGCTGGTGTCAGGATTATCTGCTATTTCTGCCACTGTGTGACCTTAGCAAATGGATTAACAAATTTACCCATGCGCCAGTGATTTAATACTTACCAGGAGTTTTTTCAGACCAGTTCAGTGCCCTGAGATCTTCTAGTGAAAAGCAGGGTAAAGTGGCTTTTGTTTTATTTTTCAGGCTCCGCTTACTTGGAGTTTTTAGTTTAGGCAAGTGCTCCTTTTGTGTTCATAGGTTTTGTGCTTGTCTTCTAGTTTTTCTTTTATGTTGGACAAAACATGGCCCTTCACACTGGAAATATTTGCTGATAGTGCCCATACACGATGAAGAATCATGTTGAAATCAGGCTACTTGGTTCATAAAGTTAGGCATGTTTGTGTCTTTAGTAACATGGAAATGCAACCTTATATGAAGTTTTAAGATTCCTGCATTTTTTCCAGACCCCAGCAGCTCTGTGGGGGTGGGGAAAAGGCTGAACTTTTTTGGTGGAGCCACTTCAGGGATGGGTTTCAGAGCACAGCTACACAAGCAGCTGCTTGTGCCAGCTGCGGAGATAGGAGTGGGGTGGTGGGACCCCTAAGCTGATCCTGCTCTCGGTGGAACAGGGACAAAGAATGAAAGCTACAGGTGGAGCTCTGTGAACTTACCTGTCTGGAAAGAAAGTTTCTATCCTCTGCCACAGTTTATTGGCTCCTCCACCATGCTAATACAATGGTTTATTGGTCCTACCGAACATCATGTCTGGAAGGATTGCATTAAAAACTACTGCTATTTTGGGGGGGGCGGTATTAAAATCCAAGTGGTTTTGCTGAGCCAGTTTACAGCATGACTCCACAAACACCTGCGTTGTTACCATGAAGGTGGTGGTAAACTATAGCTTGTCCATAGGAATGAACGTATCTATAATAGGTAAGGGTGGCCCATGAACTTCTTACATCAGCTTTGCCATCAGACAAAATCTTCACAGACTGCAGTGGACCAGCTAGTAGCTAAGCCAGTCTGACACCAACCTTTCTATATGTAGTGATTGCGTTACTCATACGGTCTTGACTGCTTGCATTTGTCCATCTATAAAGTAGATATAGGTGGTGACATGATCTTTGTCATGTGCTTCAAGTCTTCCTTAATAACTTCCTAAATGATTCTTGTTTATAAATTTATAGTTAAGCAAATTCACAAGCTCGTATGAAAATATTTTTTTATGCCCTCTATTAAGAAGCAGTGGTATTTTCCTTGTCAGAGCTGTGTGCCCCAGGCAGATAGAGCATTGCAGGTCTTGTCATGAGGAACGCTTATGTAAGATGTGCAGTCCTAACGCAGGACGTTGCTTTCTGGTGAGAGTTTTCCCTGGCAGCATAGGTGTCTCCTAAAGAACATCGCAGTCCTGGCGAGCACGGTTGTGCTTGTGATACTGATGAGCACGTGCTTTGTGTTACATTGTCTTGTTTTCATATGTTGTTTGGATATTTTTCATCTGCTGGAAAATGAAAATTTAGAAAATCTCTTCAGTTTGAGAATAGTACTTAAAGCGGTGTACATTTGGGTTTTGCTATTGTAAATCGTGCTTTTTATATTGTGACTTTTCTTATTTTCACCATGCTCTACACTGAGAAGTATCCTCTGGTTAATTTAAAAAGAAAATCTTGCTAGCACTTTAATAAATCCCTTGAACTTTACAAGAATGTATTTACACTCACTAGGTAGCATGGCTTGAAGTTGAAAGCGTGAATTTACAGTGCATTGGCGTTTTTTTTGGAATGACTCCAGAAAGAAAGTGTCTCATTCCTGTTTGGTGTAATACATATCTACGTATCAGCAGATATAGCTGTTGGTGTAGGCAAGGCCTAATTGTTAAAAAACATCACTTTCAAGTGTGATCCTTGGGTATTTTTAGAAGAGTGAAGCCCTTTCTTAGTTGAACCATTTTCTTGTATTCTGAGGCAGTCTACATGTTCTTCGTAAGAAATATATTAGCGCTCCACTGAAGTCAATTCAGGTTCTCTGGAAATGGTCCAACCTTCAGGAAAGAAAAATATTAGTGTGCGTGTTGAGGGAAAGGGTTTCCCTTTATTTCAGAATTTGCTTGTCACGTTTAGCAAGTAAGCCATTTTCCGATGCATTAAGGCTTTGCGAAACTAATTTTTGGGGCTGACAGTTTTCTAGTCTTGGGTTAAGCAAAAAGATTTAAATTTGATGTTTCCAGCTTTTTGTTTTGTTTTAAATAGCTAGGGATATTACGTTTGTTCAGTTATAATTTGAGTGCTATGCATGTTTCAGGAGAACAGAAAAATGAACAGTTTAAAATGATGATGACGACAGGTAGCATTTTTTTAGCCAGTCATTTGTTTCAGTGTCTGAAAAGCTTTGTTGCCTGTTTAAATGTTGAAATTTACAGAAGTAGCCTTTGCTTGGAAGTCTTAAATATTTGCAATGTGTTGTTTATTTGGTTTATAAAGTTTTGTGCTGTTTGAATGCTGGTTTTTATTTTAGCTATGAGTTTTGGCAAAACACATTCTAGCATATGTAGTCAGTCATAAACAAGCTAGAGACCGCTCATGTTTTAGTCCTGCGGCTATAACAAAGTGTATAAGGTTAAAATTAAAACTGTCTGAATGTCTGTGCGCATGCATCTTGGACCTATGCTCCACTGAGACCTTCAAGACACTCATGTAAAAATTCTGTGCCTTCTATCATTAAAGCAGGGACTATCTAAAGTTATTATAACTTTAAGCTTTTAACTGAGGGTGGTTTGCAGGTTTCTAGGCTTGGCTTATGGCTGAAGATCAGCATTGCGCATACAAACCTGTCTGAGTTGGCTGCCCATTCTCCAACGCGAGTGGAGCTTCAGTGATTTTTGCACTATTTAATGTGCTTCACTCGGGAGGGCAGGGATTTGGCAGAAGGCTGGCCTTCGGTATGTTATGCAAGCTGGATCATTTAGCAATCGGTTTCTGAAGTCCGCAGACAGGTTACAGAAGGGTGGAGGCAAAGTGCACTGAAGAACCCCAAGATCAAGGACTCGTCTTTCAAGGCTCTGAAAGGCATGTGCTGAGTCGCCCAGGGAGGAGGGTGCTGGGTCAGGCTGTTGGTGCTGCTGCTGCTGCTTGAGCTGCCCCAAAGGAAGTTTCATGGGGAGGACAGTCCGGACTGCATCTGGCCTGGGTCAACAGAAGAAGAGGCTGGAGCCTTCCCCCGAACAGAGGGGTTAACGAGTCTGTGCTTGAGCGCAGCACTTCTCCAGAAAACTGCCATGCTCCTGCATCTAGTTGAGACCTGCCCTTTGTTTTCTCTTCTCCTCTGATTTAACTATCAAACCGATGGTATTTTTCTTGCACCTGTCCAGAGCGATTCTTTCAGTGTTGGTTCTGAGCCGAATGCCATCTTTGCGCCTCATCATTGCAATAATACAGCTGCAGTTTAGAAATTATTATTTTTTTAATATTGACACGTATTTCAGATTATTTCCCTAAATACTTTATTTAGACTTTTAATGTCTTAATGACTGAAAACCTCAGCTGGTTTTGTTTGGAACTAGTTCTTCCTCAGGCAGAAATCGGACTTGAAGTGTATTCCTCTAAAGTTTGTGAAGGAAAAGCTCTCTGGTAGCATTTCTGAGTTGTTGAGATCAGCTATGAATTTCCAGATAATGTAATTTTCTTTTTTTAAAAGAGCCCCCTCCCCCCGCCACAAGCCCTAAAGCATTCTTTGTGTGAATGTACTATATGATCTCTAATTATATGATCACATACCATTCCACAAATAGTGCAATACAATAGCATAAAATTATTTCTAAGATCTTGTAGAGGTCTATTCAGTAGACTACCTTAAACCCTGATCTTGCGAGTTGTTTTGTGTAAATCGACTCCTTCGCCTCCCAGAAGCGGTGTTTATTGTAGCTCTGCGTTACAGGCCGGGTTCAGAGCTTGTTATAGAATCAGAGCTTGGGATGTCAGTTTTGAAAGTTGCCATTTAACTGCTCTTACACAGCGTATGCATATTAAGTAGGATAGCAGAATAACAGTGAAATTGCTCACCTAGGTCTGCAGATGAATTACCATAATTAACTGCTTCTTCCCATGAATTGCACCTAACGAGGGCTGTGCTGTTGGCTGAACGTAAATTGCATAATGCATTACTGTTGACTAAATTATTTACATACCTTGGAGAGGAGATGGTATAAAAAGTCTGCAAAATAAGTGCTGGACCATTATGAAAAGTAAATGGAGGGGAAAAAAAAAAGAATCACAGATGCAACATGGTGTAGCCTGCCTTCTGGGTCACTGAAGAGTACTGTATCCTCTTTGCAATATAGTGTGTGACTTCACGGTTGCATGTTTATCGCATTGCGTTGCATAATGTATATGTGAAGAAAGGAGAGTTGAAGCTGTGCATACAGCCTTGGGCCTGCTCTTAAGAAGAGTGTATCTGTGTGGTTATAAAGTGCTAAAAATAACTTTTTTTTTTGCTGCATAACTGTCCCAAAATATGCTAAGTCAGAAGCAAAATGTGGGTTAACAGAATAAAATATAAAACAAACTGGACAATTTTTGAAATGCTCGCTGTTCTGTGTTTACCTGTGAAGCATCCTTTGTGTGACTGTTGTGTTGTGAGGCAGTTCAGGATTTCTAGGCTATATTCATGGCCTATTTTTCTAAACGTCTTATTTAGCCAAGAAGTATTTAAAAAGCACAATATTTGGAGCTGTTACCCTATTTTCATCATGTGGAATCCTGTAAGGCCTTATTTATTGATGCTTGTTATAAAAGATGGTTCCACTATATAGAGATTACTTAACCTAATTTACGAGAAAAATCATACAATAAATATGTGTGAGCATTGGCAACACCAAAATAACTGCAAGTGACTGAAGATGTGCTCAACTAGTGGTGGTGATTTGTGTTAGAATTTGGCAAAATAAGGCTTGCCATAGCTTGCGTTTTCCATGGGTAAAAGCCAGTCTGGAGTTGTAGACCTTGATTCCTGCTCTTTTCGGGTTTGCTTTTGTCGGGGACTTTGATTTGAGCCTAATCTTGGCAATCATTGGCAAAACTTCAAAACACTTTTTGTTCCCTGATGTATTAAATGGAGAATGTCAGGGTCTCCTGTGCGTAGGGTTGACCACCCCTCTGCCCCCGTCGCAGGGCTTTCCTAGTGAGAGGTAGTAACTCGGGATGGGCGAAGGAAGCTGCAGGTGGAGTCATGGCCCTTGCAGAAATACGTGTGTTTATGTGATTGCTTAGGGTTAGGATCCCAATGGAAATGGGGTTGCAGTGAGGAAAAGCTTTGCAAAAACAACTAAGCTTGGGAAATTGGATCATGTTTGGTTTTTTGTAAGTAGGTTGAAATATTTCATGATAAGGTTTGTATTGAATAGACTCCCTTTTCTTGCCAAATCAGCTGGAATAGGTCAGCTGTTGTGACAACAGCAGCAAGGAAAACTATTAAGTTGGTTTTTTTACCTATTAAAAAGTTTTCTTGAAAAGCTGTGTTTCCTGTTTAAGAACACGTGCTTGAAGTTTGGCAAAGATGTGATCTTTGTGTCAGGGGTGGGGATATTTTTGTTTTCTTTTGATTTTGGGGTTTTTTTGTGTTGGGTGGGGCTATTTGTAAAACATAAGTCTGACATAGGCAACCTTAATTTTTGCATTTCTAATACAATAGACTGTTCAGGCTAGTGAATTGCTTACTGTAGTGGGGTTGTGTGTGATACTATTAAAAAGCTGTAAATGATGAAATAGCACTAATTGGTACATAAGCAAAAGTGTAAAGATAGCAGAATAAGCATTGAAATAAAATATGTTAATATTCATCTAACATTTGTGACATACATAACAAATTATGAGAAAACATTTTTTAATGAAGATAAAAGGATTGAGATTCTTAAACATTGGCTGGTATAATAAAGAACTCTAACTTAATATATTGCTTACCTGGATGGACACTTCCCATTCATTTTTTCCAAAATTTCAGAATGCCTTCAAACACTTTGTTGCACATTTCATAGTGATGAGTGATTAACACCACTGCAAATATGTCCTGTTTAAAAAATACTACAGAGGAAAAGATTCATTGGTGGGTTTTTTGTGTGTGGTTTTTTTTTTTTTAATTTTATTTTTTGTCTGCTCTATTTACATTTTTAGAGAACGGTCCAAAATTAACTTACAGAAACAATTGGAGAGTCCCATGGAAAAGTTGTGAGATTGCAGCAAACAGAAAGGGAATCTGGTTATGGTTAGTATAGTCCTTCAGACATACGGTGAATCCTGAAGGCATTGCTGAAGGACAGAGCCTTTTTCTGCTGTCCTTCTTCTGTTGTTGTTTGTCACTGAACTTCTGAGCTGTTATTTAGGAGGGAGCGGTGATCAGAAAGGACAGCAAAGACCTTGGAAACACTCTGCCAGAATCTGAAATCTGAACTGGGGTGTTGGGAATACGTATTTCCTTTTTGAGGGCTGGGAGAGGGGACTGGGGCCGAAAGAGTGTAGAGGAAAGGGAGGAGTTCCATTAATTCTGTTTCTTTCTCTTCTCTTTCAAAGCCTATCTCAGAGCATATTAATCTCTGAACGCTCTGAGCACTGATTACATGAATGCATTAAGTTCAGTGCCCAGCTTTAACATGGTAGGAACTTTACCGGCTTCCTATTTCTGTTTGTTGACAATCAACTATTATATGATCCTGAGTGTGTTACAGAATACTGCCACCTGATGAGGTACTTAGTGCTTATTGCCAGTGGGACAATGATCTGTCGGCGTTCTGGTCACACGACAGGGCTTAGTTGTGCTTGATTGGGTGTAGTTTTAACTTCAGTAAAAAAATGAGGCAGTAGGTGAATGGATACAGAGAGATGAAAGTATGCATGGAAGTACTGATGTCAGATTGTCCGGGAAGATGAATGGTCATTTCGGTAACCTGTAGCCTAACTGTCTTCAAATTTGTTTGGCTTTTTGGTTGGTTGGGTGGAGTTTTTTGTACGTCACAGAAAAGCTTTAAGAGAAAGGTCTCAAAGGGAAATAACAAACAAATTTTGTGAAAAGCCTTGGGGCAGTGAGAACCTATTATGAAGCATGAGTAGAAGGGGCAACACTTTACGTTTAGGGTATAATTATGGGTATGGAACAATTGTAAATTTGCAGGTGAGAAAAAACTCTGCTTTGCATCATATGCTGTCTAAGTCCCTGTAGAGCAAGGATGGAATTTGTCTTGGCTAACATCTGTTCCTTTTTGGAATAAGTGGCTTTAGAGGAAGGCATGAAACTTGAATATTATTTCTGTTTACTTCGATCTATCTCTTTCTTTGTATTTTCAAAACGTATTTTATTTTATTAGATTCAAAAATACAGGCTACCTACGCAAGCTGCTGGCTCCTTACATAAGTAATCATATGATAAATACAATTAGATTGAACTTCAGCAACACTGAAATCACTTCCATGGGAAGTTGGCTGGCTGCCTGGACAGCTGACGTCATCTAGGAACCACACACTCAGTCTTGGACAAACGTCTTTGGCACAGTCCTGTGAAAGTCACTGTGGCTGGGATCTGGATGGAAATAAGCTCTGAAGTCTGCGTGTTTACACCTAATACCTTCCCAGGCATCTCCTTCCCCTTAGATACCTTCTTGCATACGTCTGAGTAGCCCTGCTGTCCACAGACGTGGGGAGAATAACGCCAATGCTTAGCCATTAAGCGTTCCTTCATATGTAATGAGAAGTTTCCATTTGGCCTTCCAAACTCTTGTTATGTGGTGTAATAATCTGGGATAAGGACTCAGTTGTGGCCAGCGTAATTCTTGGTAAACAGAGACAAGGAATGATGTCTCATTAAAAAATGTAGTGTGGCAATATAAAAATCATGTTTATTACCAGTTCTAGAGTTGTATAAATATAGATGGTAGATATCTGCTGAGTATTGCTTTTACTCAAGTTAATAAATCCTGGAGCTAGGAGGGAAAGTAGTGGAATGAAGGGTAGAAGAAAGGCAAATGAAATGAGTGGTGAAAATCAAATGATGGGAGAGGTTTTTTTAATATATTTTTACAAGGAGGTAATTGCATAATAATATTTAATGTTTTAGGATTTTATCTTAGCTTTATCTTATTTTTATACTTATGCTTGTTGAAAGCGCATGACAGAATAAACATGATTACTGAAATCCTTGCATCAGGCCATTAATTGCACTTTTCCTTTACGTGGTGAGCATATATTGGACTGGTGGTAGCAAGAGCTGCATCTGCAGAACAAGTGTTGTCCGAACAGTGAGGAGCTCTCTGCACTGTTGTGTCAGTTGTAGGGGGACTCCCAAAATGTAGAAGGTTTTTATGTCTCCTCCTTACACATCTGCAGGATTTGGTCTTGAAAGAACATTAAGGCTTATTGTACAGCAGGAGGTGGGTTGGTTGTTTGTTTGTTTGGTTTCTTGTTTGTCTTTTAAACCTTGACTGCATCTCAATAAAATGCTCAAAAAAAAAAAAGGCGCCCTTTTTTGTGTGGTGCAGTGCTAAGCTACTAAGGAACCAAGTCACAGTCTAGATTCAAATCCAAAAGTAAGAGAGTAATTTATTACCTGCCTATGCTGTCAAGCTGTTAAACATGAGCAAATAAAATCCCAATATACTGAAGAATGTTATGAATCTACTTTCACTGGAAAATATAGACAGAAATCTCTCCTGTCAAAATTGGTCACTGATGGCCTAAACAAGGTAGTAGTGATCCCTGTGTGACTGAGCACATGTTTTTGCAGGATCAGTGGTTTTACCAATGGAAGCAAGAGAAAAATAGAAAGTGTGAGTGCCACATATTGTAGTTCCACAAATAGATGCCAGTATTTCTCTTTTTAATATCAAAAGTTGGTTGAAATTAAGAGAAACTTAAAAATTAATATCAGTTATACTTCAGACTGGTTTGATAGTTCTTATTCTTATCACTGCTTAGTTTTGTTTTTTTACCCTAAGATATACCTAACTCTTTTTCTTCCATGGTTTCACATGTCCTTGTCCTAGTTTATAAGGCAAGATGTTTATCTGCTATATTTGTCTCTTGAAATTTGCAAGTTATACTGTTGACCACCACCAATCTCTCATCTCATGAATTTGTATTCAGAATTCTTCACTTGTTTAGCAAAAAACATAAAATAATGCTGCACTGTTTGCCATTCAAACTCCTCCTTACTGCTTGAGCAAAATTGGTTTTGATGGTTAACTCAATAGCAGTCTTTTCCCCCTCTCATGTTGGCTTTACTCAACAAAAACTCGTTCTTCATCCATTTCCAGTTTAACAACCAGCTCCCCCAACCCATTCAGCTTTATCCAAGTTTAATACCAAACCATATTCTCTGTGGAGCATCCACCAATTTCTGTGTTATGACCCTACTGTTGGTATGATTATTTTGTTTTAAGGTTATTGTTAGAAATTTTGTAACGAAAATTGATTGTGAGCAACTCAAGCAGGAGGAGCAGGGCAAGAATTTTTTTGATGACTGAATCATTCAAGCTTGAACTTTTTTTATTTTGAAAAGATCCAATTTTTCTACCTCAAAATAGACATTGTAAAAATGTAACATTTTGAATGCTGTCCAAACATACCGGAAAACTCGGTGATTTCCTGACTGCAGGCTGGATGTCTGCTTTGATGTTCGGTGGACGCAAATGCTGGTTTATGTGTGTAAATGAAATAGTTGCATTCTGTTTAATTTGAATGGTGGAAATTATTCCAGTATTCAGTGTACCAGTATGATTACTGGAATGGGGTAGCATGGGAAGACTGAGGGACTTCATTATTTATGGGGTAATTTTTATTTTGTGGTTCACTGTATTGACTTACAATTAATTCACTGCTATAAAATTGCTTTGTGTGAAATACTATTTATTTTACCTTTCAATAAAATGTCCCAACTCCTATGATAGGCATGCAAATAATTGAACTAAATTATATGCAAATAATTATTTAAGTAGTGTGGAAATGTAAGGGTGGTGTAATTAAAATGCCTGGACTCTCATCAGTGTGCCTAAGCGGAGTCCTTGTAATGGCATTTTTCAGCTGCATTTGCCTGTGTCCTGCTTTCACTTGGTTCAGCGTGAAGTTCAGCAGCAGCTTGGGTCAAGCAACTGGAGCGATCCTTTGCATTAGAAACGTGACCCGGACTGTCTTTCTAGTAATGGCACTGTGAGGATTTTAGAAATACCTAGAGAAGAAAATACTATTCTCGTTGCTGCCTAGATTTAAGGCCTCAGATGGTTTAAATCTGTAAGTTTGCTGGGGTCAGAAAGCTGGTGAGTCCTGTTTGGTGTCGGGCAGGGCTGCAGCTCCGATTGCCTGTGCTCAGTGAGGAAGAATCCAAAATCAGAGTGTCGACGTGGAGTTTGAGTTAGGCAGCTAACTCTTACTTGGATTTTGATACGCAGAGGAGTAAGGAAGGCTCTTTGGGACCCTGGTTGTAGGTGAGACATTAAACTATAGCGAGATCTGTGCCTTTCTTGGGTATCTCCAGGTCCAGTTTCCTTCCATTGCTGTGTTTTCTGAAGCTCAAAATAATGGCTTTTCCTCAACTGATATTAATCATCTTGCATGTATTCAAGTGTAGATCTGACTGTGACCCAGAACAATTAATCTTTTAAAATCAGACTTCGCTTCTTATGAAAATAAGTGGCTCCCAGAGGAGAAGGGACTTCTGTTTTCATTTATCGCTAGTGGTGATGAGACGTACTTCATAGCTTGAGACATCCCATCTTGTATTGACTTCCTCTGTGTCCGAGTTCATGCTGACAATGCGATTGGCTTTGATCCCAGCCTTTACTGGGAGAAAATCTTGTAATGGTTTGGGTGGCGTGTGGACAGATCTGATAAGAGACAGTTCCTTACATTTCGTAGCAGGTCAGGCTGGAATTGACAGAAATAAAAGTTGACATAGATTTTAAGCATGGAGAGGGTAGGTATCACTGAAGGGAAAATAGCTTATGGGAAGAATTGAATCGGCTTTGGGAACAGCCCTGGAGTGAGAAATTATTCAAGTGACAGCTGTGAAGGTTGATTTTGGTTTTGTGGTTTTTTTTTTCCTTGGGGGGGGTATTGCTGGATATATGTGAAACATTTTACTTTCATTAAGCTAAACTGTATTTGAGTGTTTTCTAACACGTACCTTATCTCTATACCACAGTTGAAGGAAATTACTTTTTGTCCTTTTGGGTTGCGTTGGGTGCGTCTGTTTAATAGCCAGTTTCAGGGTTTGTTTTAGTTGAGAATGAATGGTCCAGGATGGTTACTTAAGTAACACGCAGTGCACAGCTTTCAAAGTGGGATGGGAAAGGTAAGTTCTCAGCACGCGTTTGCTCACAGTGGACTCAGTTGAGAAGAACATTTAATGGTTTCATTGAAAACTGTTGAGAACTGGGGGAATATTTGCTTAAACTAATTCACCACATTAATTTCTAGATGACATTGGGTAACATGGGTATACAGGATACACTGTAATTTCATTGTTAGGCACAGACTGGTGGATTTTTAAAGAGTGATCTTCCCCATCTGAGAGGCAGCGTGTAAGATTGGTTGTCTCTTTGTCAGAATTTTAGACAATCTGTAAGACAAAGTTGCTGTTGTAGAGGAGTCTATATCTGGAGTATGTTCTGGAGACAATAAGTTGGGGTGGCAATTTTTGTTCAGTATTTTGGAGGTTTTCTCCTCATCCTTGTTGAGCTGGACAAAATAGTCAATTTTTAAGGCGAAAAATGTAATCCTATTTGAGAGCTAATGTGTTGCGTTATTCAACAGCAGCCTCCAACCAGTTAAACAGTAGTATTGATGGTTGCAGTGCCACGCTTCAATTTATTTGAGAATAAAATAAGTGTGTGTGTTTGTGGGAGAGAATTTCTGGTGCTTTGTATTTGGTACGTATATTCATCATAGCGTATTTTTCATTTATATGTCTAGTTTCCGACCTAGGCACATTGCAGTTGTGATCCTTCACAGAACACGTGGTCAGAGTTACGCTTCTGTGCAAAGGCAAGTGGCTTTAGGTGGTCTTCCCCTAAAAGGTGGGGAACAAGCTGCATGGAATTGTGTGCAGATTCAGAGACTGCAAGGTGATCTTGTGTTACAGTGGTTACCTGCCGTGGCAGTTTGGCCTCCCGTTTATTAGTCTTCCTTTATTTTTCTTATTTCATTTAGAAAATGCATTTTTTAATTATGCTAGTGAAAGCAAAATCTCAGGAGGCCATGCTGAATGGTTGCAGTTATTTATGCAAAACTCAGAATGAAATTTACCTTCCTTTCTCAACAAACAAGAATGCAAGAATTCAATACTGATTGACACCAGATTTCTTCTCCTGTATCGTCATCCTGTTACTTATAATTTTCAGTTATGGCTTGGGGGTGGTGGCGTCAGTTTAGCCAACAAATTAAGAAAGGAGTAGCTGGTGGAGAAGTGTGGTAACTGGGAGAGACTCTGAATCACTGAATTGTTCAGCCTGGTACATGAAGTGTTGTGTTGATGTGGAGGGGATTGAGTTAGTTCTCCTTGCTTGTGACTTCTGGTTCCGGGCTGTCTTGTGCAGCAGCGTGTGGTTGGATATGAGGCAGGATGTGTTCTTGTTCTTGACTTTCTGTTGCATTTCGTTGAGCTGAGTGTTCCTGGGAATGATAAGCTTTGAGTGGCAGTAGGAGATTTTGGTATTTTTTCTAGTTATCCTGAGCAACAGCTGTAGACAGCTGTACAGTTTCAGAGGGCAGGCATTTAAGAACCCTAAATCTCTATGCTACCATTCAAGCTTCCTGCAACAGTTGCTCTTAGTACATGGCCAAATGGAGAACGCCAATCCCATCTGCATTCTCTGTCCTTAGTCTCATGCGAAGACTAGATAAAGTTACCTAAACCACCTGAAAACCCAAACAAAACTAGACTTAGACCAGGGCTCCATGTTCATGCTAACGGGTGAGTTGGCAGTGTGCTTTTTGACTGTCTTATTTCCAGGAAATCAGCAATGGTATGTCATGACTGATATGCTGCCTTTGGAGGAGAGGTAGCGTCTGATCAGACCTGGCGTATGCCAGATCACAGCTGCTCCTTTTTGGGCTTTTTTGTGCAAATTCAATCTGGCAACATAATTTTGTACCAGCTTTTCCCTTTGCCTTGTGTGGCGGTTTGCTGCGGTGTTTCACGTTCAGCTGAAAGAGCTCTTGACGTGGTTCAGCTAGAGTCCTCAGTGTGGTTGCAGAGAGAATGGGAAAAGGCTCACGTTTGTGGCAAAAAAAAAATAAAATTGCCATACAAGGAACAGTATCTGTCATTGTAAGAATTTCAAATTATTACAGCATGAAGTGTGAGGAGAAACCATCTCTGGGAGCCAGTAGTGGAACAAGACATCATATTTCTCTAGTATCCTTCTCAAGCTGTTCATTCTTCAGATATAAAAGGAAAAAGCATGTTGAAGTTTGTCCTTGCAGTCCTTCTATGGTGGGCCAATCTACTGCTGTGGATTTGATGTGTTATTCATGAAGGTGCTGGGTGAGATGTATACATGACCCATGGTTGTGCCTGTAAAATATTAGATATAGTTCCTTTGCATTCTTAGCATGGTGGTAGTCTCTCGTCCCAGGCTCGTAAGACTCCAGGCTCCCGCTGATTTATCTGGTGTCCTCTGAAACTTCGCAACAGCTGAAACAACTTCCATTAAACTTGAGGATAAGTGAGAGTTTGCTTAACAGTGCAACAAACTCCACGACATTTTCTGGATGTGAACTTCTGACATAGGAGTGTGCGGTTAAGGTAATTTTAAAGAAATTGAAGTTATTTTGTGTGAATGGCGGACTCTTACATCTCTGTATGATTTGCTTGTTGCATCCCCTGTTGGCAATTCACAATCTGTCCTTCAGGCTTGTACTTAATGGGCGAGTGTTCACTGCATATTTTCCTCCTAACTACCACAGGCGCTTGTTTGCTCTTGTATGGCCTGTGGCACTTATAGGTTTGCCTCTGGAGTGAGGAAATGAGTAGTCATTAAACTAGAGGAAACTCGAAAATAGCTTGCTTCAGGCAGCTTATTGCAAGGTTGTTTAATATTATTTTTTTTCTGAATAGCAGGACAAAGCCACTACAGTACAAAAGTTTTAAAGGCCTTTTTCCTTTTTCTCACTGCTGTTACTTGTTCGTTTTTTTTTTTTTACACCCACCCACCCCCCCCCCCCCATTATATTATGCAATTTTGGGGCTGTTACCTTACCATAGATACTGCTTTAGTGAAGATGAAAATAGTAACCTGAGTAATACTGTATGCCAGGGATGGCACTGACACTTTTGCTGGATCAGTATATGAAGCTCTCACTCTCCTGTTTAGCAGTGGGATAGGTGATACATCGACATCCCCCCTGTGTTTTGGCACTAAATCCAAGCTGGGCTTTCTCCCATGCCCAGGGCAATCAATTGCTCCCTCCAGGCGCATGATGGGAAGCAGTGGTGTTAACCGATGGTGTCTGCTGGGCTGTGCTCGCTGGCTGGTTGCACATCTGGGAAGCAAACTGTTAATTTAAACAGCAGGCAGAGCCAGCCACTCTGCGCTCCATGGGCAGCACTTGGCTTCACAGGAGCTTGGGCTACTGATTCCCACAGGGTGACATCTGGTGACATTAGAGGCGAGGAGCAGCCGGTTGTAAGATGGAACCCAACTGCTTGGGGTTGCAAGGCTTGGCCTGGGAGGGAGAAGAAAGTGGCACCAGCCCAGGAAAAAAAGCAAGGAGGTATCAGGCATTTGGGTGGCAAGATTTGAGAACAAAGGAGATGGCAGCAAAGGCCTGGGGGGGAAAATGGCTGGAAAGTGTCAAGGCAGTAGGCAGAGGTGGCAGAGGGTGAGTCGCTGGCAGAGGAGAAGCTTGTTTCAAAATGATTGGGACCATTTGGTTTATGTTAACACATTCTACTTCACAGTTTGGGAGGAGTGCAAATAAACTAGGTCATCTCATGCAAGCCTTGTTAAGAGAAACATGAAAAAATGACTAAGTGTAGTAAGAGAAACTATGGGAAACATCAAAAATAAAATTGTTTGAATGATTTTATAATTTTTGAATTTTTTTTTATTGGATGTGCAGTGTTAACTTAGTGAGGCAGCATGGATTTTATTTTCCCTTATGCTATAGTTAATGATTATCTTGCTTCCTTCAGAGACTGAAAAATAACAGTAGTTGAGTGTGGCTAGGGCTTTGGAAATACCTGTGATTCAGTAGGCAGTAGTTCTTCAAACAGATGCAAGACATCTCAGAAAAGGATATAAAATTATTTAACCATAAAGCAGTGAAACCATAAAATGTTTCAGTGTGTTTACCAAAGTTCTTACAGGTTCATGCTCAAAGGAAAGAAAACCAATGCTAGAGAATCTTACTAATTTGTGTCTCAGTCAACTTCAAATCTGTACGAAAAATTTCCTGACAAAGTTAAAAATATGAATTTATTAGGACGTTACTGCTGTGCTGTGGGTATCATGGGGAAGTTACTCTAGTGAATTAACGGAGGCATGCGTGTTGGAACTTCCTTACACAGCCATTCCCTTTTGCTGCCTATAGCAGGAACTTGCTAACTTTTTTTTCTGCTGTTGCAGAATAAGGAATTGGACCAGGAGGCAGATTAGGCTCTAACAACAGTTGCATTAGAGCTGCTACCGAAGTGCACGGGAACCAGGTCTGTGGCTTCCCTGCAGGTTTCTGGTTTGTCACACTACCTTGTCGTCCTCAGTAAAGTTCAACCCTTGAGAGAAAACCTAATTCTTTTTTCACGGTAGTAAGACAAGGTGTGGAGACTGAATAACCATAGCAGCCGAGCCAGGATTTGATAGTCTTCAGTATCCCTCGCTGTCCTTTCCCTTCCGCTGCCATGGGCGATATGGAACATATCTTTTTCTGGCAGCAGAAATTAGTAGTGCTGACACCTTTCTTTGTACACAGGACTCAGCGTCTTATGTCCTTGAGGTAGAACAATTCTAGAAGCCTCTCCTGCTAACGAGAAAACAAGCTTATTTCTTTCTAAGTCTTTGCTAGAAACTTAAGTGAAGTGTCTGCTCGGGTTCACAAGTAAGGTCATCTCTGCAGTCAGAATCAGCAATGGAAGAGTTTCATTAACCAGATGAGTAGTCCCCAGTCTCGCTGGCAGGAACCCAGAAACAGCTGAGTGAGGTGATGGGAGAGGTTTGTAAAATCGGGAGCAATATAGTGAAGGTAATCAGGGAGTGGTTGTTGTTAGTCTAATGCAAAGACTAAAGGCATCAAATGAAACTAGAAAGTGATCTCCAAAATAAACACAGTGAAGTATTTTTTCCTAGAATATTCCTGCAGAATTCTTTGCCTCAGAACATGGTCATGCTAAAAGTTTGTGTGAATTCAGAAAGCCATTATATATATATTCATGGAAGAAAAATTCACCTGGAGCTACTGAACAGACAGTTTTTGTAGCTGACATGGAAAAGGAGACTTTTGAAAAGGGATTCAAAGGAGACGTACGAATTTGGGAGCACCTCTCGTAATGAGCACTACGTGAGAAAGCATGCTGATGCTCATTTGAAAATATATCAAGTGTATCATTACCCTTTTGGAGGTAGGTGAAGTTAGCTCTTTGGTACCAAATCAGCAATAAGCAAAGGCCCTTCTTGGCTATTAAAAGAGAAGCCTGATAAGTGTGTTATGTTTGAGGAATTAGAAAGTGAAGCTGCTGAAGGGGTACAAAGAGATGTGGCAAGACAAAAGATAATGATCTTTTCAGAAGGATCCTAAGCGGACCTGAGTGGGGCAAGCTTGCTTTTGCCAGGACCAGCGTAAGCTCAGGCATGAGATAATGGAAGTCTGGATAAGAACTTCAGTTGTATGTATGTATGTATGGAATAGGCCATGTTTTAGAAGTGCTACACAGAAAGAATTGCAAAATTTAGATGTAACTAAGTTAAATATATATTTTATATAAAGATAGAGGCATATAGACCAGTAAAAAAGTGTGGGTTTTTTAATGAGTGGCACTGATGTTTTGCATCTTGTGTATGTATGTACTTGAGCATTTTGAAAATGTACGATGACAGTCTCTAAGCCTACGAAAACACTTTCAAAATAAGAATACCTTTGTTTTTTATTGCCATTTGCTTAAAGTATAAGGAGCCCTGGAATGTACACTGAAACTTCAAGAAGTAAAATGGTCTCGCTTGTCGTCTTGATTATTTAAGGAGTAGGTATTTCAATTGCGCAGGCTTAGTTAAGAGGATTTCTACTGAAGAGCAATGGAAATTGAGTGATAGTGTATGTCAGTCTTTCAGCTAATATTCCAAGTATATGCTTTAATTAACCTTTTTTCTTCCAAAGTGATCATTATATGAGTATGTTGTGATCTGCGAAGTATTGCTCAGGTACATGCCATAGGTTCTTTTTTGAAACCTTAATTTGTGAATGTTTATTATATTTTTTTTTTTATTTTTTGTGTTAGGAGATTGAGTTTTACTGTGGGAAGAAATTTTACCCTAAGTAGATATTTAGCTAAAGAGAAAAGAGAGGAATTTTGCAGGTATTTCAAAATTCTAGGAACACTATAAACATCACCCTGCCAAATTAAATCTACTTTAACCTTGAGGTTGTCGTTTAAACATTAGTTTTTAAGAGAATTCCTTTTAACAACTCTGAACTTGATTTTTATCTGCATAAATGTTAGAAGCCTTGTGCTCATACAATTAAAATATGTCAATTAGTTCAGTATGCTTGTATGATGAATGTTATAACACACCTTGGAATATTAGCAAGATGGGATGGGTTGAAGGTAGGGCTGCTACTCAAGCTTGGGAAGACATTAATGGTAAAGTTTCTTGCCTCTTTTTTCTTCCCTCCAGATGCTCATGGTTTAACCTCTAGCTTTCTCTCGTACAGCTGCTGTTCTGTTTCCCGGCAGAAAATAACTCGGGAGGGGGCATTGGTTACAGTGTGGGCACACATGCTTAGCTTGCCTTGCATCTAGGGGAAACGAAGCAGGGCTCTTTATGTCCTCAGTGTGCTTTGGTTTTCATGCTTTCAGAATGTGCTTCTATATAAAATATTTAAAAGTGTGTGTGCATATATACATATAAAATAATGTGTTTATATGAACATGTTTCTTGGATAGATTTGCTTTGGTTTGGGTTAGAAATAGCAATTATGTGTTCACAAATTGCCAGTTACATATGCCCAGTATACAATTTTTCCAGTAAATTTGTAACAGTTTGCTCAGTTCCAAGTGTGTGTGAGCATGTGCTGTCTCTCCAAATGCATTCAGATTTTTGCATGTGGAAATAAATTAATTTGGTTTTGCGTGTTAAGTACCGTATTAATGAAAATTCAAATAGTGACTTATATTTATGGGACTTTGCAATTGCTTGATTTTAAACATGCTTGATAAGGAATCAAGTTATATACAAATTCAAGGAACTCCTTTGGCAAACGAGCATACGTGCTCATTGCAGTCACCATGTGGCAATTTTCATGTACATAGTATTTACTTTTGTGGCATGCGTTGTAGAATGTGCCCCTTAAAATGCTACTCATGGCTTCATTATAGACACAGGAATCACAATTTTCAGTTATTTTGCTGAAGGCTCTGCACTAGTTCTCTCTGCAGACAGAGTGCACATTTTGGAAACAAAAAATCCACAACTAGCAGTACCTGCTGGACATGGACGTGCTGGCGTCACGCTCTTCACCAGGGCTACTTTATTTTATAAAAGAACTGCCAAAATAATGTTGTTAAGGTTTCAGAGTCAAATACTCTACAGGCAGTGAGTAGACAGAATAAGCCATTGTAAGACGAAGAAGGCCAGCAAGTACAAAATGCCGCTGGCTGGTGCTCAGCTTGCTGCCCGCCAAGACCTGCAGGCTCTCCTCCGCTGGCCGTGGGTCCCAGCCTGGGGCGATGCAAAGGCTCTTCCCTCCCCGGAGCAGCACCCTGCACTTGTCCTTGCTGAATTGCAGTGGGTTCCTGGTCCCTTCAGATGGCAGCCTCAAGTATAGCTGCTAGTTGTCCCCAAACCAGTGTTATCTGCAAGCTTGATGAGAACACACTCCCTGGCTTTCTTTAAGGCATTGATAGAGACGTTGAATGGGCCAGGTCCCAGGATAGGTGCCTGCAGTATCCCACCTGTTACTGGCCTTCAGGTCAGTTACTGAAGAACCCATTAACCACTGCCCATGGAGCCCAACGATCCAACCAGGTTTCTACCCATCTGGTGGTCTCTCATCCAGATGGCAACATCCCAAACTGGATACGTGAATATTGTGGCAGGCAGTGTCAAGCCTTGCTGAAGTTGGGGTAGTAGCCTCTTCCTTTCTTTGAAGATGGCGCAAGATCTGCCTTTCTGCAGTTATCACAGACCCCCTCGGTCTCCATGAGCTTTCTAATGCGATAGTGACCTTGTTATGGCATTGGCTCTCTGCACCCTTGGACACAGCCTATCTGGTCCTATGGGTCAGGTTCTACCAAATAATCCCTGATAGGAGCCTCAGTGTTATCTCCATCTGCTGTCGCTAAATCATCCACCTCCTTCAGCAACAGGCCCACTTTTTCCCTGTTTAGCCTTTTACTATTATTTGCAGCATTAAATGTCAAACTATTTGCTAAGAGTTTTCATGAAACGTCAATTTGAAAAATTGTGGTTTATCAGTGAAATGTAATGCAGTGTATGTGTTACACCCCAATTATATGTGCATTAAGTGTTCTCATAAAAAGTCTAAACTAAATTTTGCAAGTTTTTATTTAATTACAGACCTTCATTTTGGGATGTATTAGGCCACCCACTAAGTGTGAGGGCGTTCTAGATTGCTCCTGAAGATCTACTGGTTGCTTTGGGAAAACTTGCCTCTCCTTGTCGTCAACCTGATGAAGTTTACAGGGAATTTTCCTACAAAAATGACAGCAGCTGTCCTTTGAATTCTCTATCTTATCTGAAAATTTAATTTTAAAAACGTAAAATCTAATATTTAAAATAACTTCTTGTTAGAGATAAGTGTAAATATTTTTCATTTTTATTTAATATTTAAAGCAAGTGCATGAAAGTTTTAGTGTATGAATGTGTGCATTTGTACACTGCATAGAAAAATACCTGGAATATATGTGTGCTTCATTCATTTTACTGTTACTAAAAAACCCCTTGTACGTCTAGCCAGAACAGAATTTTACTGTAAACCTAATGCAGCGTGTTCATTTGTATGGGTTGCTGCAACTGGAATTTTTCAAATGCATAATGTGCTGGTCATGATAATGTGTTTACAGAGTGTAAAATTTCAGCTTGAATTATGGTTGCTAAAATAATTGATCATCAGCATTTGTGCTTTGCATAAGAAGAAGAGTTCAAGAAAGCTGAATATTAAATAAACAGTATGTTGGATGAACAGCATTTCTCTTTCCTCACAACTCATCAATGAAACAAAAACTGAGAGAAGAGCATGTATTCTTACTGCCAATTACTGTCCAAGGAGGATAATGATGCAATCTTTATGACCTGCTAGAACCGTATGCTTAAAATAAATTTCCCGTTAGATTCCTCTCAGTGCTAAAATACAGTCTTTCAACCGACAGATACGTTGTGCTAAAAATAAAACTAGAAAGGTCTCTCATACGTAGTTTCTGGTTATTAAATAACGTGTGCTCTCTCCATCACTACCCAGTGGGCCCTTCTGCTTTTTCCAAAGGCTTTGAGAGTTCCTGCATGAACTCAAGGAGTCGGTAGATGCGGGGGGTGAATGAACAAAATTCAAGTCTTCTCCTTGGAACTTCTTACTGGTTTTGATCATCTTGCAAATGAGTAGAAATGTATAAAATTTCTGTTTGTTTTAAAACGGCATTTACACTGTGTCTTACATGCCTACAGTGGAGCATTCGAATATCAAACAGGATCCTCCTTCTATGGGCATTCTAAGTTATGTAAGTAAAATTGTTACAGAAACTGTTAGGATTTAGAGATACCTGTTCAATTTGTGGAAGTCAATAGTGCATTCAGTATGTTTGATCAACCCGTGTTCTGGGAACGTAATCTTCTAGAGAGGCAACCGAGGTACTCTGTGGTGCGCATGGACAAGGGAGAAGGATGGAATAAACAGCTCTCTGGTCGGAGCAGAAGAGCACAGTGAAACTCATGCTTTGTTTTGACACGGTACGTTTTCTGCTCTGAAGAAAGAAATAATGCTGACTTGGGGCTGGAGCCATCAACAGTGCAATCGGTGATCCATTAGTCTCACAGAGATGTTTACACCCTGGTGTCTTTTGTTTTCCTAGAGCACTGTAGCTGTGAAGTATGAGAATGATGCAGCTGCCACAGAACGAACAGGTTGCAGGGGTTTGGATGCAGGTGGCAAAGACAGGGAATGCGTCTAGCATGGCATGGGCAAGAGGAATACAGGACAGTACCCCCCACCCCACCCCTTTTTTTTTTGTTCCCTTTGGCAGTCTCTACCATCTCTAGTACATCTCTATTTGTGTGCCAAAATGATCAAATCAGTAATGATCCCTTTCTTGGGGTTTTTTATAGCTTTTCTTGTTTCTTTTCCGTAAGGAGTCCTTCAGGGCTTCTGAAGATCTCATTTCTATTCTTGTGATAGGAGATGCCTTTGATAATCTCCTTTTCTCCAGTCTTGATTATTCTTTTTCTGTGTTTGTTTCTTCCTTTTGGCAATTGCATCCTCAATTTTGGATAATTTTTAATATCTATTGCTAAAATGAAAACATAGTCTGTAACCGTCTTTCTGCGTTTGCTGCTTTTATTTTTGTGGGGCCGCAAGCCCCCTGCCTTTTTGGCATACAAGTTGTCTGCATATGGTAATTTATATTGTCTCTTTACTGCAAGATATTTTTTGTTCAGTAAATTATCTGTGTGTGTGTTTGCAGTTGATTATTTTTGTTTAATAACACTTTCTATTACACGGCACAGCAGTGCTTTAGGAGAAAACGATTGTCTCCTTGTGCTCTAATGCGTTGTTTTCATAGCTTTCCCAAATAGTGTCCCAATCTTAAAGACAATCCAGTAAGTGTCCTTGTGGTGTGGATGTACATCGGGGGTTTGGCACCTTCATTCTGCCTTGTTTGGAAATTTCTCAGGCAATAGACTGAATAAAAGTGAAGTTGGTGGAGCCAGAGTGGCAATTAGATGCCAGTCCCATCTTGCTGGATCCTTCTATGCACATTTGCTGAGGGACTCCAGTGTCTGAGCTCAGTTACTTCGCAGAAGGAATGACTTGGCAGAACGCGAACCCCCAATGTCTTCAAACCAGGAACGATCTGAAATGAGACTTTGGTACTACCATCTAAAGATTTTTAAAGTTACTGTAAGTAAAATCCTTCCAAAATCAGCAAAAGGGTTGTGTATCTGCTGATCAAAGGCTACTGCCCTCTTCCTTTGGCATCCCCAACCAGTGATACTAATGCAAAGCTAATTTTCAGAAAGCTCTTTGAAAATTAAAGAGAGAGGGGAGAAAAATCCTTAGAGATCACATTCCTTTATTAAAAGTTTTTACCTGAAATGAGAAAAACCTGACTGCCCACTAGAAAACAATTTCTGTCATGCATTCTTTTACCACATTCCCTATTTGAAGATATGGGAGATTTAGAAATGCTTGATTTATACAACCTATTTTGTTTCTTGTACAAAGATCCGTTTGGTTTATCTCAGTGTTTGCTACCATACAACTCACCACATTTATAAAAAATCAATTGATTTCTGCACCTTAGTATCTTATGAGTTGTATTGATCTTTCAGGGTCCTTCACATTTTTGAAGTACATAAGACAGTGAAACCTAAATTCAGAAGGGGGTTTCTGTGATTTTTTTTTTTTTTTATAATGTATATATTTTATATTATTATCAGTTCCTTATTTGCTACCATACAAATGGGAACAACTTTATTATTCTTCTGACATTGTAGTTAAAAATGTCGTTAGTGTTTCTCACTCATGTTCCAGAAGGGACGCAGAGGAAGAACTGTAAAGAAACTTCTGCATGAGATGTACAAGTTAATTGCTGATGAGTTGAGATTTTATGATATCCAAAATGAACTTTTGGGGAACACTTGCCTGCAGAAGCGAGAGCAAGTGTGGCACTGCTGCGTATGAATTATAGAAGTAAAGTATAAAAAGATTAGTATTGAATGTATACCAAATGCAAAAATAATTGCAGGTATGATTAAGATAGATGACTTTTTGTGGCAACTGCCCTCTTACTCTCTCCTTCTTTCTCAGTGTAATTACTTGAAGAGTACCATAGTCTGGGTACAATTTTGTGGTTTATTTACATATTGAATGTTTGCTGGATTAGAATTAAATGATAAAGCTAAACTTAAAAAAGCAAAACAAAACCTGAAGATAAGACTGCTTTTTCTGATTATTGGTAATGCCTAAATATTGACCTTTGTATTTCTAATTTTGTGATCCGTGGTGTGTTAATATAAATCACTCAAAATAAGGCTGCAAAATCGACTATTGCAAAATAGATCAGGCTTATAAATTATGAATATTTGGCAATCTGATATATGTTAAAATTCATTTAGAAAGCAGTACTTTATCAGGGCAGGAGAAGGAGCAATTCCAACACCTGAGAACTTGAGAATACAATTTCCAGGTACTGTACATTGTTCAGTGCCTGCTCTTTTTATTCAAGTGCTGATTTGATTTCTCCAAGTGTAAAGATGAATGCATAGAGGATATTACAAATCTCTCTCTTTTTCAACGTAAATCCCAGCGGGAGCCCTGTCGTTGCATAATCAATAGACTGTGGCATGCAGCCTTGCTGTCACCTTGCAGGAGGGCAGTGATGCCCTCTGTGAGGACCCTCTCTTTTCGGTTCTGCGTAGCCTCTGGACCTGCCTGCAGTGTTGGATGCTTAGAGATAGGCTGCTGCTACATCAAAGAGCTTACACCTGCGTTTGTCAGCAGCGCTCAATACTAGCGGTTTGGGAAGGTTCAGGCTGACCTCAGAAGCAGCCTTGCTACACATGTGGTTTCTGAGACTTCATCTGCGTGCGGCGTGGGGCATGCATTGCCTCCCGTATACCTCTCACTGCCACGTTTGCTTCACTGGGGTGGTTCTGTGCTCCTTGTGTTACATCTCTCTGCAGAATTTGCCTTTATCCTTAAACTATGGGTCTATCGTATCTCTGCTTAGCATATTGGGGCTTTTATTCACAGTTGGGACCCCAGTGCCATCACAGTACAAATCATTGTTATAGATGCTATCACTATGTAAATGATACGCTTTTGTTCAGCAATGTAGAAGTTGCAGTTTTCCAGAATACCATCATCTAAGAGCTCCTGATCTGTCACTTGGCTGTTAGAACAGAGTAGTTGAACTTCCTTAATCGTTTGTTCGGTGCTCGCTGTTTTACCTCTGAAGGAGCACCGACCATCTCAGGATGTGGGCATGTCCTGCTAGGGTTTTCCTTGGATCAGTTTTCAATGACTTACATCCAGAAACAAAGAGACTACCTATTGCTGCATGCCTTTCCTACCCTACTTAAAAGCTTTTTCTTTTGAAAGTATTGAACTGCTCTTTGAATATCAAGGCTTATTATAGATACTGCTTTAAGGAGGTCTTCCAAGCCTTAATTTACACCTTTGAGTACTTAATACCAAAAAAAATGTCTGCTAGGCCCAGGGCGGATCAAAGTGAAAACAATTTAATCAACACGCAGAAGCCCTTGTTTCAAGTAATTGATTGTAATTTTGCTTTGGATTTAGGGAAATCAAACTTTATCGAGAAAATAACTGTGCTGCAATCTATTAAAATGTTTGATTTGCTACTAGTGTTGAGTTGTTGTAGTAAAACTGGTATTTCTTTTGCTAATGAGGCAGATTTACTGCTTTGCTCTCTTTTTGTTAAAGCATATAACTTAGCCTTTGTTTATACCGGTTATTTAAGTTTTCCTGACTTTTTACGAAGTTGCAAGTTGATGAATAGCATGTTTCTTATTTACTGTGTCAAACCGCATTTAGATGAAAGGGGATATATAAAGCACAAAATCTTCACTTGTTTTTACTGTTGCAGTAGACTGGGTAAAGAGGGACTATTTATGAAAACTTTTGCATTTAAAAGTTGGAAAAAATACTATATTGTAAGTAGTGAAACGAACTGATTTTGTTCTTCAGGATTTCAGAATAAGTGGGGGTTTGCCCTCTTATAATTGGCGGATAAACCTCTCATCCTTGAATGTACGAAGTACGTTCAAAGTACTGAGGCTAGCTGAATACAAACTAGTTGGGGTATTAAAAATAATTTCTGTGCCACTGTAAAAGCTTACCGAATAATTTCTGTGCCACTGTAAAAGCTTACCGCTTAACACTTTGAATAAATCTCTTTGTGAATGCTGTGTCTGTGATTTCCAGCAGTTCCATCAGTGGTTTAGCTTTCTTTAAAACTTAATGTATTGCTTGAATATTTCATCTGTCTGAAATTATTATAGTGGCTTAAATCAGATTTTGGTATAGGTTGCCAAAATTAGAAATTGAATTTGAAATTAAATTTTTAACTCAATTTTAAGAGGTGGTATATCTTTGGAAAACACCGTGGCCTGAGTAGTGCTGTTCCTGCTGCCTGGGGCTCAGCTCTGCCAGCCTGCAGCGCAGCCTTGAACTAGCGTGGGGGTCAGCGGTCCCGGCGTAAGGCATCGCTGAGCGCACGAAGTAGCGCTTTCCTGAGTGCATTGCCTCTGTGTGTGATTTTGGTCAGTTTGAAATACCAGTTTTAACTTCTGAACCTGTAAATAGTTTGATACTGCGTTGTAGTCTGACCGTCGTTACTTTTCAAAGACATGAGAGAGAGGGTCGTGAATTATTTTTGCCTGCTTGTTTCTAGCAACCCGTAAGTTACTCTATGGAAAATGGAAATAGTGATTTATGGTTTCCTGTAAATTGATGTGGCATTCCTGAATTTTGAAGGTTTTCCTATGCTTGAGGAATCTCCCATGTGACTCAATGCAGCCTTTCCCTCAAGGAGCTTTTACAAGAAATGCGGTGTGTATCAGGGCATGTGCACCCACCCTCTCCGCCCGACTCAGCCAGCTGTTTTAGGGCATCAGCGAGATTTCTGGATTTCTCTCTTTCCCTCAGATCTGGTTGATATCGACCACCGTCTTTTAATCTCAGCCTTAAAATTATGTGATCCAAGGCAAATTGTAGCATTGCAAAAGCTTTGTTTTCTTAAGAAAATAATAGTCACCGCACATACCAAAGATGCTGCAGCAGTGTTCTGTTGTTGTCAAAACACAGTGAAGAATTTCAATTAAAGAGTAACAGAAGATTTTTTAAAATTTTTTTTTTAATAGAAATTTTTGGCAAAGATGAAAAAAATACTCTTTAAAATGGAATGCTTCTGTGGTGTTCCCTCTTCTTTTCTATTCCCCTGATGACATGATTCCCTGGTGAGGCAGTGGTGCCGGGCAGAAGCTGCAGCCTGGCTGTGGGGAGCCAGCCTGCGCCAGAGCCAGAGTTACTGTGCTCCTGTTCTCTTTAGGCACCATTATTTATTTTCATTCTGTTCTAGTAAGTTAAAATAAGAAGCAGCGTGGTTTAAAATTTATTGTGTGGTATCGGTGGGGTTTGTATTTTAATATTTTTTAATTCTAAAAATAATTAATATTGATATCATAAAAGTGCCTCTCCTCTATATCTTTACCAGAATTTTGAAGTTCACCATGCCTCAATTCTGTCTTTTTGGGTCTCTCTGGCCACGAATAACTCAGCTGTTTACCTCAGGCAGTGCCCATACCTTTCCTTGGCGAGGGGTGTATTGGGAACGCTCCCACGCACCTCCAGGCTGTGAGTAGCCCCAGTGAAGTCCATCTGAATCTTGGTAATTTTATTCAGCTGATGGGCAATAGCAATGGCAGTGCTGCAGCTATCTGTTGCGAGGCTGAGGAAATGTCTCTGCTTTTAAATTCGATTTATATAATTGTTAATTTATAGTTAGCAGCGAGAAATGGTTAATTTAAAAAAGGGGGGAAAAAAACCCAACAAACCCACAGGAGGGTTTGGGTGGAGTGCCTCAGATACGGCATCTGAAGTGACCTCATCAGGTCCAGTCTTCTGGTGACTAAGGATGAGCAGACTATTTGGATCCTTGGTGGTGTCTTTCTGGTTTGTTAATTGAAGGAAATGCAAATGTTGCCTTTAATATTTTGCAAATACATCTCTCTTTCTAAAATGTGTCACATGAGAGATTTTGACATGGATAGTTACGTGTGAAACCAGATTGCCCTACTGGCAATTTTGTTATGCACTAACAAAAGTGAAAAGCTGAATCCTGAAGTTGCAATTGCAAGCCAAGAAGCAAACCTCTCTCTATTTACATTGCCCATCGTATACGTGCATATACTGAGTTTCGTTATGCCATGTTGCTAGAATTCACATCTGTTTTTCCTTATCTTACTGTTTATGGCTATATAGTGTCTGCTGGGACAGTGGAATTTTATGCAGTGATGGGAGGCTTCATAGGTCACTTTCATACATGTATTACTAACACTTTACGCTATTGTTGCTTCTCTGGCGTGAAATATTTGCACTTCACTGTGGCTGCATGCCTTCATCCACACTCATTTTTGCCCTCTGAGGCCGTGGGTAGTTGGTGGCTGGTCTACGGAGCCAGTATCTTCAGAATTTGTTAAGAGTCTTTGGCATATGTCATTTTGAGGACTGGCAATAGTCCAAATCACCTAAGAATTTTGTAGTAAAGTCTTTACACGCTGAAGTAATTAACTCTTCATATGCAGGCTAAAATAAATGAATGTAGATTCATATTTATTTTTACTACTCTACAGGAGGATATTATTAGGAACAAAAAGTTAAAAGTGGTAGTGTTTTCTGAAGCATTGCATGAACAAATTATTTAGTTAAAAGTGCCATGAGGAGATTATCTTAACTTGACAAAAGAACGAATAGTGCTAATTGCTCTTAAACTTAGCTTGTTTAGTCTACAAACGTCACTGGCAAAATAGCATCCTTCTCATTTTTGTGGGAGGGGGAGAGTCAGTGTGTCTGTGGTGTGCACACACAGTCTGCTATATGTACAGTCCAAGAGGTCAAATGAGACTTCTCTGAAAAGGTGTCAAAATCAGCCTAGTAGCAGTATTCCTGTGAGAATATGGCAAGTGGATTTATTTCTGGATAAAGTTGGTATAAAAAAAGTTGCTATGTGTTAAATGGGTCAGAAGTGCTAGTGTTCGAGACATTTTTATAATTCCAAGATTTTGCTTGTTCCTTAGGCAGTGATAAGAATGATAAGACACAAGAAAAAGTCTGATAAATGATTGCAGCTGTACAGTGTCATGCAACAAAATATATATATATTGAACCTTGGTTTTATCTGATCTGGTAAACAGGCTCTTCTGAAGTGCAGCAGCTTGTAAACCTAGATTGTTATTACTTGTGGGCTGATGGAAGATACGTCATTATTGCTGTCAAGTTCTATGCATTTATTACATAGTGCTATATAGGTTCTGTGTATCTGTTAGATAGTGTTAAATACATCATATTGTTCCATTTTAAAATCCTGCTGCTAACTTTGAAAAGCATGGCAAAAAAGCATGCTTGAAAAGCATGCTTAAAAAAAAACAAAAGGGAAGGAAACCCCTTGACTAGGTGTGACTAAAATAATATCTACAGTGTTCTGTTTGGAGATGAACCAGATCCCAATATTTGACATGTCTGACATGAGGGGAAATACTTTTGCTAGGTGGAGTATTTTTCACAAACATGTTTGATACTCCTCACCCGAGCATTTGTCAGTTGTTTCCTTGGTTAATGAGCGTGTGTTAGCATGATCACAAAAGAAAGTGGCAAAACGTACAGGCCTCCAATTTGTTCTTCATCAATAAGAACAACTACATATCTGTATATTCAAACTGAAAATAGAGGCATAGCTTTTTTTTGTTTTAATTTTTTTAAATTTATAAACATCACTTTTTTTCTTTTTGAAAAATGAAAACTGGGCTAGTTTCTGGGTGCTTTAGTAAATCTGTATCAGAGCAGCAAAAAACATGCAAGGAGTAAGTAATTCCAGTGATGGTAGCCATTGCTCATCTATTAAAATTAAGGTGTGGGTAAAATTCTCTGTCTTTCACAAGTTGGAAGATTAAGGAAGTGGTTTTTTTTCCCAAAGACCAAGAGTAGAGGACTTGAGTCTTTGTTACTTTCTCTGATCAGTCTAGTAGATCACATTGATAAATGTGAGTTGACTTTTTAAAAAAAAAAAAAAGAAAAAAAAGAAAAAAAAAAAAAAAAAGCCCCAAACCCATCCTTTTCATGGAGTCCTGACAGCAGTTGCGGAGAACTCTGCAGGCAACCGCAGAGGCAGAATTCTGTAAATGAAATTCCCAAATGATGAAATCCTATCTTAAGCCTGTTCTAGTTTGAATAGTGACATTCGCAGGATGCGCAGCTCAGCCAATTTCAAATTCCTGGTGTGAAATGATCAAGATAAGAATCAAAAAGTAAAGAAAGGTAAAAGCCCTGTTAGATCAAACGCTATACACTAGATGTTTCCTTAGGCAGAATTACTCCTTCCAGAGTCCTTACTATTCTTGCTTAAAAGAACAGGAGCCCCATAGCATAGGCTGTTTCTCATGACTATTCTTCAGCTGCATGATTTTGTTTTGGGGAAGTTTTTCCTAGTTATTTAAAATGTGTTTCCAGCTACACCATCTTCAGTAGGTTTATCTAAAACCTAGCTCTTTTCTTGCCCTTGACTTTTGCTCCTGTTAAATTGCTGTGTCTCTTCTCCTGGTTGGAGATGCTACTTACCTGTACCTGAGACCTGATCCATTAACAGCTTTCCAAGTTATCAGGTAGACTTTCACTGAGATTAAAAAGACATTCAATGCAGAGGGTAGTAACTAGTTCCATTTTTGTACTGATTTTAAAAATAATAAATAACATGCTTGACAAAACTGATTTTTTTTTTTTTTCTGGGATACTTTTGAAGATGGTGAATTTAGTGTCAGTTCTTCAGAAAAGCTTAAAGCTTAAATTCAAGTCGTTCTTGGTAGCATTGACACATCCTTTACAGTTACTATTAGGACATACCCATTACAGAGGAAACAAGATGCTGTTAACCCTGTTTACAGGGAGCTCTGCTGAAGAACAGACGAGAAAATGAGTGGAAGGATGAGACACTGAGAAGAGAATTAGTCAGGAGTTAAGATTTAGAAGGTAATAGCTTCCTGAATTAAAAACTAATATGTAAGAAACTGAGTTCTTCTGTAATTGTGAGCTTATGCTGATGAGCATATATTGGCCAATGCTCTTTCAAAAACAGTCTTGAGATTTAATGGCGTTATTTTAACATTTACCATGTTAGATGCTCAATTCCCCATTTCACATTCCTAGATGAACACTTTTATAGATGAACACCTTCAATAACAATGTGTTAAGTGTTTGGGTTTTTTTGGGGGGGTGATATACAAGTGGTCCATAGAAGTGGATCTGTATTACTGACCACCCTGTCAAGATGGTAACACTAGAAAGATCAGAAAGGGCAGGAGGGTTGGAAATGCCATGGGAGACTTCAGTTAATCCCATGCAAAGTGTGCGGTTGTCATATCAAAATGATATGCTGTTTCCTGCAGCAGCTGGTTATCGAAAAGTTACAACAGGGGAGTGGGGTATACTGAGGTCTTCGGGGTCATGAGAGCCATGGAGAGGATGGATAGGGCTCAGAGGTTCCTTTTCTCTTACAGGAGTGTCAAGTTAAGCTAGTAAGAGGCAGATATACAAAATTGTAAAGAAAGGCACAAGCTATTCTTTTTCCGAGCAGGGAGCAGACCTGTAAAACTGCTTACCAGAAGAGGTAGATGCTAAATGTTTACGGGACTGAAAATGTTAATGGAAGATAATTCCTCTGAGGTTACTAAATACACAGATACGAAACAAGTTGTGCTCTGGAAAGTCATCTGAGTTGAAAATAGCTGGAGAGTAGGAGATTATTTAGGGGACTAGATCATGTTGGTGCTGTTTTCACTTTTCCTTTGGGTCACTGCTGGAGAGAGGGCTTGGGGAGCCCTTTGGCCTGATGTGGTATGGCCACTCTTCAGGTTTCATTCAGGTCTCTTGCAATTTTGTTTGGATTAAAATCTTTTCTCTTGTATAAAGGAAAATAAATACAAGGTGCTGGGGAACTAACATTAGCAAGTTTTTTCATTTTTTTAACTGTTTGCAAAGCGGCATAATAGGTTATCTAACAACAATTCCACTTGTTTGTAGGATAAACACCTGCTATGTGTTGCTCTGTACATGTAATGCATTAGTTCAAAGGGGTTATAAATTGAGCTATGCAGCTGCAGTGACTGTAGGAAATTCAACAGAAAGTACTTCCAATGAAACAGAAATACTGACTTCACTCATTTTGGCAACAAATTAAGTTTGCTTAGGTTTCTTTGCACCCATGTGCAATAAGGAAAAACATTTTCCTACAGTAGGAAGCCCAACATAATTGAAATGTTAATTTACATAATGATCAGCATTTTTAGGAAAAGCTTTTTTTATTTCAGAATAGACCACCTAGGATGGGAGGTACACAGTTTGATAGTTTAACTGTATACATGTAGATAAGCCGCACTTTACTACTTGACGACAGACTGGAATAAGGGCACTGTTAGGTTGTTATCAATTAATCATAACCTAGTGACGGTTTTGCTGTGATAACTCTCTACCGTGACTTCATTTCCCAATGCTCATCAAATCCTTTGAATATGCTGTCATTGATGAATCAAAAATATTTGTTTTCCTTGATCATGCTTAGGTCCTGTTGTTAAAAAAAAAAAAAAAAAGGTGAAGAACAAGTGGCATGATTAGATTAGTCTAATGCTGCTGTTGATTAATGACTTTAGCATTTATTAAATAAATGGATTATTCTCCTTGACCATACTGTTGAAGTAAATATTTTGCTATGTTTATCTGTATTGTAGGCTGCTTATTCTTTGGAACAGGTTTTGGTGTCTCTTATTCCACGTATAAGTCTAATATCGATGCAACTATTTCCCTATTTAATCAGCATGACAGACAAACAGTTAGTGTCTGTGTTATTTCTGGTATGACTCACATGACCTAGTACGTCATTCCGTGTTTGCTGTGAGATTTTTGTGCTGGGATCCCCATCATCATCCAAGGCGCCAGGCGTCCCTTGGAAACAGAGGTGTATTTTGACGACGGAGCTATAGGGCAGTGCTGTTCCTGCATTTCTTCCCTTTCAGGGCTGTGTTCCCTCTTCTTCTCTTGAGCCAGTTCTGTCCTCTTCTGATCCTGCAGTGAGATGCTTCAGGAGCTGAGTGGTAGAAAACTATTAATTTCCATTTTTTTAGGGGAAAGAAAGTGGCAAGAGCACCCAACTGGGAGTGGGTAGATAGGGGGGCTACCGAGGTCTCCCTGCGCAACAGCAGATAGGTTTTGGCTGGGATGTGACTTGAGAATAAACCTAAACCAAAGCCTTCAGGTAAGCTACACCCGCTGAGCTCTTATGGACAAGAGGCAGCTTATTTGGGAACAAGTGTGCTGTCCCTGTGCCCTCGAAGTTTTTAGCCCCCACTGCAGGCAGGGATGGCTTACCTGCCTCTGGAGGAGGAAAGCTTGCCATGGTAATGAGAGGCACAGTCTTTTTTCCTATACCCTAGTCTGCAATTTGTCACAGTTCAGTAGCTACTGTGTTAGAATAAGTTGTCCTTTTAGCAGGGATGGCTGGACAACCAGTGCATTAACAACCGCGTTCCTCTCTGGGTAGGTTTTAACTCCTTGTGAGTCAGAGCCATCATGTAATGCTGCAAAAGTACCCTGTTAGAGAAATGATGGCAGCATGGGAAGGGCAGATGCAGGAGGATTTGTAGGAAAGATGGTATTGTCTACTGGTGGTAGGGTGTAGAGATTTGAAAAAGGGAAAAATTCCTTGTGTGTTGCTTGGTCTTAGGCAGCTTGAACTGCTGTTTAATCACAGGGTTTACCTGTATAGAAAGAGTTTAATCTGTAGGTTATTTGTGTGAAAATATGACCAATACACAGAATTTTTGTAGAAAGGTGGTGCTGCTGCATGAGTACATTATGCACCAAATGTCACTCAGTTTTGAAAACTTTCTGGGGAGATGAGAGGGGACTGTAAGCAGAAGTGCAGCAGCTTTTGATGAGCAGTATTTTTGGAAAAAATAGTTAATTATTCCTTGATATGGTTAATGGATGATTTCAGGGCAGTCAGTGTTACCTTTTTTGGCAGTGTGAGAGGCTTGCGTTTTTCTCTGGCTTTGCACAAAATAGTAATAGTAATAATAATTTTAGGAAGAATCTGGAACGTGTTATAAACACCTTATTTTAGGGGAGCTGCATCCCAGGAACATCTGGACTATATATGCCCAAGGTCCACCACAAACTTTACTATTGACCTGTGGTATGACTTTAAGTTTTCAGAAAAATGTTTTCATACCTACGGATTTTTAAGTATTTTGAGTATTAAAGAAACTCATAATTTTGAGGGCTATATTAAAAGAATTCTTGGATCCCAATTGTTCAGACTGTGCTATTACGTTTATATGCCCAATATCACAAGTAAGGTGGATTTTTAGAACATTTTGGTATATGTCTGTTTTTAAACACGATACTTGGCTGCAAAGGCAAATATCCTGCACGGTGCTCCTGCGGAAGGCAGACAGAAGGCAACCAGCCTTCCTAACACATTCTCAGATAGGAAGAGAGCCACAACTTCAACGACGCTGGGTGTACGCGATGTTCAGGGTCAGCGGCCGCAGCAGGACTTCTTCAGCCAGTTGACGTCAAGCTGTTTGCAAACGCCGTGTCTTGCAGCAGAACCCACATCCCGCTGCATTGTCTAAACGTCCTCTGCAGCTCATTAGCTTGGCTTGACAAAAATGTAGATCGAGCTTTTACTCCGAAAGAATGCCCCGTTTGAATTCTGGTTGCCCAAAAAAGTAAGGGTGATACTGGTACTGATATTGAGGGAAACATAGTGGTTACATTCATTAGGGTTGAAAATAACATGATATTGTCATGTCCTCTTGTTACTTTTAGAGATTTCCTTATTTAAACATTTGGAGCCCAGTTCCAAATGTGATGATGTCTACTTAAAACATGTATCCCACCTCCGAAAGCATGGCACACTTGAGACAGAATTTTAATGAATTCAGTAAACTCAACTCTTTAAGAAAGATGTACAGTTGTGCTTTTGCCCCACTGTAATGATTTCTGATGCTTGCCATAATCTAGATTGGTTCTTCTGCAAGGCCACCATTAATCCCAAAGCAGAGGAATATCTTGTTCTGAGTATCTAAAAACACAGACAAGGCAGGCACCGTTAGCAGAAGCAGGGAAAGGGAAAAAGGTATTTTTCCCAGGGAAGCAGTTTGAGCTTTGTTCCATATCCCCAAATTGGAGACCAATTTAAAAGTCCTGGTAACCTTGCAACTATCAGTTCCCTACAAACACATTGCCTTGTTGACAAAAGCAGGTGCCTGCCTCCGTTCAGCTGTGAAGGCTCATCTGAGTTAATGGGCTCTGCATGGTGAAGGGAAGGGTTGTCACTGAGCAGCACGGCTGAGTTGATTTGGCAAGCTGGAGCAGGCTGAATTAGTATCACAGGAAATACTGCTCTTCCTACCTTGAGGAAAGGGAATGGAAAAAAAAAATTCTGATTTTTTTTTTTTTTAAAGTGGTATATTTTGTTTGTGTCTTGGTTCAGGTTTTTAGGTGTGTATTTGAAATCTTAACAAACTTACTAAGAATGACAGAGTGGCCCTTAAATGCTACACATTAGATTTATTTATTTATTTTTTACACATGGAACTTTTTTTTTGCTCCTTCTGATTTGAGGTGAGTCTGCTGAGAGCACCCAGTTTTATAGGCTCTTATTCTTTTCTCTGATTAATCTTGCAGTGATTAATTTTAAATTTAAAATTCAGTTCTAGAATGAAAGCACAAAAATATTTAGCAATATGCGATTATTATCAGTATGTCACTAGTCATCATGTCCTCTATTTTCAGAAAACAAACAAGCAACACAAATTACAAACCTACCTTGAATTTACATAGGTGGGCCCCCATGCTATATACAAGTCTGTGAAGGTGGGATTTTGTGACTGTTCTAGAGCCCTTCACGTAACACTCAGTGCTTTGAGTAGTAACTGTTTATACTCTTTCCCAGTCTGGACTGGATTTAAAGTCATTCTCTAGGATCTTTTAACCCAATTCACATAAACAGAAAGTTACTTACTAATGAATTCCATTTAAATGCCTTGCAAGTGAAATGCTGCAGCAGGGCTCACCCTCCCTCCTTCCCCAGTGGTACCAACTGATTGGTATTGATGAGATCACTCTGGTGCATTATGTGTTTTTAATAGAGCTGGCTAAGATGGTTTCCTCTCCAGCAATTTAGCTTCCTTTCCTCTCAGTGGGCTATAAGCTATTTTCTGTGATTGCCTCAATTTTTGACTTTTATAGAAATTGGTGTTACAAACTTGCATGTAGCTGCTACAAATTTCTTCTGCGCTGGTCTGACTTTTCCGGTGATTCTCATTGCACAGTGAATCCTGTTTCTGTGCACTTTTGAAGAGTGCTTCCTATATCCAGATGATCTTTTCCCCAGAATAGTGTTGTCTGCTTACCCAGCTCTTATTCTTTATCCCCTCAGATACCCTATTTTGTTTTAATAGTTGCTTCACACATACGTCCAAAGACATACAGTTGTTTGGTATATGAAAGGGTATTTCTGAAGTGTGGAAAGTTGCGCAACTTCTATGTGATACGAATATATATGTTAAGCATTTATTCTTTGAAACATCCAGAAAGTTAGCTTGTGTCTGGTTTTTCCATATTTCTGACGTAATAAAGGCCTAAAGATGGAACAAAGACGAGGAAATAAAGATTTCTCAATTGACAGAGAAAAGCCATTTCAGCTGGAGTTTAGGAATATAGGTGGATATGTCCCTGAGCAGGTCTCGGGTACTTTGAGTGTTCCCTCTTGAGGCTTCTTGTAAAACAGCCTTGGTGATCCCACCTCATTCCGAGCATACTCCAGTGCTCTGCTGCTGCTGTGCTCTTCGAGTGGCGTATTGGTGCAGTTTGTGTGTTATTTTCTCACTAGGAACAACCTGCAACTATTGCTACCAACTAGTTGCAGGTAATGACAGTTTTTAATGCTGTCTTGTGTGTGGTCCTGATTTCCTCCCTGCCCCTCAATTTGTTTCTCTTGAATTTTTTGAGTTGGTATTTGTCTCAGTTCAGCTTCTCTATTAGATCTGAAAAGCAGATGTTATTGTAGAAGTGCTGAATTGTTTAAAAAAAATTGTCATACATTGCTGTGGAACTGTGATTAAAAGAAATAACTTTGATTTTCTCTGTTTGTGTTCCAAGCACCGCAGTGGTAGAATCACCGCTAGTTTTGTATATGCCTATTAACCAAATGAAAGGAAGGATTCAATGGAGTGATTAGTTTTCAATTTAGGCTTTTAAAACTATTGTCTGATGCTTTTTGCAGCCTAGTTACTGAGGGGAATATCCAGGATTTAGATATTTTTAATTCTATTTTGATTGGGACACTCTTTCCAGATACTGAATCCAGATAAAAGCAGGATACTTGAGAATTTAGAAGCAGAGATACTGTGTCCTTAGAAGGCTTTTGTAATTCACAAAGCACAACATTTAATGACTAAATTTGTTGTTGAAGCTCAAATAGCACCAAAATCTCAGAAAGTAGTATAAACAGTGTGATCCTAAGAGGATTAGAAGACAAACACGAGCACACAAGTTCACATGAGGAACAGAAGCGATTCAAAGCTCACACGGAAAACATTGTTTTAGCCGTAGCATGAAGCCAGTGTAAATAGTTTTGTAATGGACGGGTAGGAGAAAATAGCATAAATGATGGCATTTCTAGAAGAAAATGGTTGAACATTTTTGTAGATAGCTTCTAGAGAAATCCTTGTTTTGAACTGATTATGTTTGGAAAGAGGTAAGGAATAATGTTAGTGTACGTCTGTGCCATGTGTTTATAACCAGATTTGTCACTGTGCGGTGCCACGGTTGTTTTTGTCTGTGGTTTTGTCTTTGTACCACACGATTATTACTCGGTTGATAAGAGCAGCCCAATCTGTGCTAGCAGCATGGATTGATATTTGCTTTTTTGGTAGCTGGTTTGGCGTGTTAGTTTTGGCCCTGCAGATGGGAACTGCCTGCCTCGTGCAACCTTTTTTGCCTGGACCTTTTTGCCACCTCTGCGTGCAAGCAGGTCTCGAGAGTTTATAGCTTCAGGCGTTGCCACCGCTCTTCCCGCAGTGGGATGCTTTTCCCGAGGAGATGATGTTGGGTGTTGTACTGAGTGTTTGGGTGTGGTGTCATGGGGGGACACAGGCATTGGGTGTGTCATTCTTGTGCAGTAAAGCCTGGTGTGGGCAAAACTGGTGAGCACTGGCTGAGAGCAGGTCGGTACACACACAGCAAAATCTTACTACTTTTTAAGTCGAGGGGAGCAGTATTCAGTCGATGCTGAAGGCATTAGTCATCAGTCAGTGGTGAACCCCCAGCCCTTCCAAGATGAAGGCTCCAAGCTCACAAGCTACTGTGCATTCCCAGGTGTGCTTTATCAACTTCAAGGGCATCTGGTGGATTTTTTTAAAATGTCGCATAGTGTAGTCGTTACTACACCTGGTCACCTGTTTAAATCACTGTAACAGGTCGGTACATAAAGGTGAGAGATAGTCTAAAATCAATGAATTACAGCCATCACCTGCATTGTTTCAAGGTACGTGCCAAAATGGCAAAATCCAATAGAATAAATTTGGAAAGAAGAAAGCTGCTGATGAGGCATTTGTACTCAATACTTGATTCTGAAGGACATTGCAGAGTTTTCTAAATGTTTACGTGTCATTTCAAGCGCTCTTATTTAAAACTGGAGTCTACAACCAATTAACATGAGTGAGGAATGAAGCAGAGTCAGTGAACCCTTTCTTTTTTCATTCTCTGCTCTCTTGAGTCTTTGCTTCCAGCTTCTTTCCGTGTCACTGCCCTGTTTAGATATAAAGCGAAGGACAAGAAGCCTCTTCCATGGATCAGACAGAAAGGTTTCCATCTCTGGCTTCAACGAGAAGTACAGCTACTCAGAAGATTGCACAAGGGCAAAGGGGTGTTGGAAGGAGACAGTTTGGGCAGTGTATACTGAAGAAAGCCTTTTTTCATTGAAGAAAATGGTTTATGTTTGTGCAATCATCCTTTTATTTATGTTTGCCATGTTCCTTCCCAAATGAAATAACCCAAACCAAGCGTCACACTCAGAACAGGGCAGCAGAGCCCTCTGCCTTTCTCTGCACACAGCTTTTATAATGACTTAGTTTGCTCTCAAAAGAAGAGTGCAAATATTGGTTGGTTGGTGCTTTGTTCTGTTTTTAAGGAAAACTCTCATTATAAGCAAGTAATGTTTGTTTATAGGGTCTGCCGAGCGAGGTGATAAAGCTTTCTTTTCTCTGCTGGTCTGCAACTCTGGCTGTGGAAAAAACAAACTTTCTGAGTAGCTCTGCATAGGAAACCGTGCCACTTGAGGAGTGGAGTTTTCCTCAGCCTATTTACATAATTTCTGCGGCATCGGTACAACTAAACAAGGGGGCAAGAGCATGTTTGCAAATTCTTTCAATTCCCAGCATTCCTGCATTCTTCAGCATCCTCTGCAGTGCTTCTCGCATGCACTGTGAAGGTTACACACTGTGAAGGTTACATTTCTGTCTGCCTTGGTAGTGTGGTGGGATCTCTAAGAACAAAATAAGCTTCACTGCTACAGCTCTTTTTTTGGCTGGGTCCAAAAATGGCTTTCTAATAAGCCATTTCCTACTGGTTGAGCTTGAAAATTGCACGCGAGAACTTTTGTGTTGATCACGAGCCCAGACAACCATAGTTATTCTTCACTCATAGCAAAAGTTTTTGAACACAGTTTAGATGCTTTATAAATAGTTTAATCTAAAAATAGTTGGATAATACTTTATTAGTCACCCATGTCCATCTGCCCGCCTTCCTGCTCTTTGAGTGGGCGATTAGATTATTTCCCAACAAGAAAAGTAATCTGGCAAATATTTATATGGAGAGCAACCACTCAGAAACATTAGTGTGAATAAAAATTGTTTGTCATTAATGAATAAAAATGGGTGTTACAGTGGGTGAAGCTAACACATATTTGGACATCAAAACGTGTTTGCTCATACTTAACTATTTTATTGTTAGATGCATGAAATTATCACTGGTATGTAAAGAAAATTACTAAAATGTAGGAGAGCGTGGATTTTTTGGGATTATGTTTTTGCTGGGTTTTTGAAGATTGCCCTAGGAAGATTTCTATTACGTACGTGTTGACAAATGTTGCCAGCAACTAGTATGAGCTGGGTTTTTTAATTACTGAGGTCACTGCAGGAGCTGGTAACTATCTGGATGCATGAGCACACCTGTGAACATAAACAGAGTTATTTAGCGCAATACGTGTTAGGAAACCAGATTTTTAAACACTTTTTTTTTAACTGCTTTTCAGTGGATGTAACCATTTTGGAAGTCAAACCGCTGGAATGTTGATTTTTGTTTTGGGCTTTTCAAAGTGTTTAGAAGTTGATAGCTGAGGTTTATTTCCAGAAGAAATTTGGCATGGGCAGAAGATACTGTAAGCTGCCTACTTTGCCTAGTTAATTTCCCAAAGCCTTTTCTGGAAAGCTAAAGCAAAATCCAGACATCAGGTTTTTTATAGGCAGTTTGTTTTTGTTTGTGTATACTCCTGCTGAATGGGTGCAACTGTGTAGAGGTCTGATGGTGTAAGTATTCATTCAACAGCCTTATTTTTTCAAAGGCCTGTGTTTCAGGCTCCCCGCAGGAGCAGTTCGTGTGATGTGGGTAGTGACAGGATATATGCAAAACCCCAGCCCAGCTCTGCGTGCTCTTCTGTGCCTGATCGCTGCTGCTCTAGGCTGTATACAAATTCAGCGGTAATCACTCAGCTCCTCGAACAGAGTAGGCTGCAAGAGCTGTGAGGGCCTATACTTAATAATGTTTTATTGTGTTAATGCCACCGTTTTCAAAATAATAAAAATTAATGTTTCCGATTTTGTCTCCTTTTTTCCTTGTCAGCATCACCCTTCTGTGGCAAGAGGCACCTGAAAGGAAAACTTCCGCATATCAATGCACTGCCAATGGTAAGTACCTTTTAAAGTGACTAAAGGCGATGTGGTTCCTACCTGCAAATATACCATAAGCCTTTTTGTATGGCAAACAGTATTTTTAGAGTAACTACTTTAGTACACAAGTGGATTATTTTAATTTTTTAAGAAACATCTAGACTACTATTCTGTTTGATAAAAATACTAAAATTGTATCTGGATTTTTATCACGTGGAAATTAGGGCAGCACGTTAATTTTGAAGCGAGAAGTGTGACTTGACAATAGCACAGCTCATCCTGTTGGTAACTGGTTTTGCTTCCTCTTTTGGCTGAAAGCTTGTTCAGGGCAAGCTGTAGCCGAGCTGAGTGCTCTGTTGCCCGCACTT
Organism: Gavia stellata; assembly: GCF_030936135.1. NCBI lineage: Eukaryota > Metazoa > Chordata > Aves > Gaviiformes > Gaviidae > Gavia > Gavia stellata. Next base: position 22,486,987 of record NC_082604.1, read on the forward strand.
GGGTGCTCTCTGCAGTTTGTTTCAGTACTAACAGCTTCTCCTATTAAAAAAAAAAAATAATCTATCTCTATGCAGTGAAAGGTGTATTTTGTTTCAGCACATTTGACAGCATAAGACTACTGAAGTTAAAATCTTGGCTCCTATAGAAAGGGGCTTGGTTGATGTGATCTTCTTATTCCATCTCTGGAATATTAGCCAATGTCACAGACTATTGGAAGTTCGTATTTGCAGACTGTCTTTATCGTTTACTTACGCTTTCTGGTAGTTGTGCAGATGGAAGGCAGAGGTTAGGTCTGAAGAGAAGGACTGGAACTTACTGCTCCAACTTTAATCAAATAAGCAGTTTTGGTATCTTGTGTTGTCACGGTTGAGGTGTACTACAAGAATGGTAATTGCAGCATTAGCCTTAAATATAAAGTGCCAGCGTGAGTTTTGTATTTCAAGCATCTCTAGATCATTGTGCTTAGTACAGAATTTAAAGGGATAGCGTTTCTAACCACTGGCTTTGAAAACTCAATTTGGGATCCTAGAGCTGAGCTGGGTTCCTTTTGGTTTGTGTGTGGGCATGGATCTAAAGAATAGGTAAATAAATTAGAGCCTCACTTACACGTTTGCAACTCCACTGTCTTTGCCCTGTGAGCAAAATGACGCTCCAGGAGAGTTTGCTTGGATGTAAATGCTTTACTTTGAAATGTAGTAAGTGATTCTGTTGACTCTCGAAGACATCATGGAGTGAAATGTAATGCAGCTTGTATTTGGCGTTAAGTAAAGCAAATATAACTCTGAAATCAGAAGATGTGCACCAAGTGTGTATGTCATTTAATAGTCTGATTTTTAGGCTCAGAGTTAATATGTGTAAAGTTTATATTGATTTGGGATGAATTTCAGCTGGTGGGAGTGGAGTTGTTGAGTGAGAAGGCATCATTTTTACCTGGTCACTTAGCCTGGTATTTTAACTTTCCAAAACTGGAACTAGCAGTGCTCTCAGCCTTTTCTATTATTGCTGAATTTTCGTTGTTGTTGTTCACCTTTTTCCACAAAAAGCTACTCTGATTTCTTTTTATTTTGTATTAGTTGAGCATGGTTTTAGTTATGATTTAAAATAAAGGTCTGTGTTACTGCTTCTCTTAAAAACATGACTCATTCCATATTAACCTAGTCCTTATACTTCATAAAATTTTAAAATACGGCGAGACCATACTTGAAATGTTACTGCATTTTGTCCTAATTTTCCCCCTACAAATTATATTAGAAATTCAGAATTGCACAGTCTCAAGGGCATGCTAGTTGTTACAGTGATCATAAAACATATTCAGCTGTTCCTTGTATTGAAGTGAAATACTCCCCACTCTTTTCTTTAAGGGCTGCTTTTCTGCTATAAGTTGTTATATTTTATTGTTCTAGAGATTTCTAAACGATTACTCATCTCTTAATTAACTTGGAAACAGTTTGAATGTAGATTTAAGAGACAAGCTAGACACATTCTTCATCATCCCAAAAGTAATCATTACTTAATCTGGTGTATAGTAAAAAGACACTTACAGGTTTTTATTATGTTGTTTTTCTCTCTGATCTTTGTTTACAAAGTATGGGCCAGAGGTTGACCTGAAAAAAGCAGTTTGTATTCTTCTCCCAAACAGGACTTGGTTTAACTTGGCTACCCATGTTCAATACATATATTTGAATCAGAAATTAATTTCTGATTTCTTTGAGAAAGGATACTAGCATTTTTGATCAGTTTTTTTAATCATGATTGTCAGTTCCATTTCTTAGTACTAAAAAAAAAAGTAAAACACAGAAGTGACACATCCTCTTTTTTCTTTGCTTTTCTATTTTAAAGGTAATTAAAAGATGCTTATTTTTTGCATCATATATGATATGATAACTGATAACTAAATAGGGTAAAGTATCAGTTAATTGTTAAAAACATACTGTAATTGTTGACAATTTTTTAAAGAATAAAATATTTATACTGTGATAGAGCCTTCTAAAAGAAAGTATGGCTGTGTTCAGTTGGTGTAAGTTCTCCTTCCCGTTCTTCCATTCAACTGTAATGTTCCTCAGTCTCAAAGGAAAGATGTAAAGGCTTAACAAAAAAGGCCTGTTACGTGAGGGGAAATTAGTGTACAAAGCTACTTTTTCTAGGGTTTTGAAGGTTCATTTAGAGGCTCATAACTGGGTACTTAATCCGTGGTCACAAGGATTAACGAATACGTTGGAAATAAAAACAGAAAGCCCCGGACCTTTGGCCTAAGCAAAAGTTCACGTCATGTTTTCCGCAAAGGCTTTAGCAAACTAATTTTTTTGTTATGTGATGGAACAGGTAGCTTACCTGAGCGAGATTTTTCCATCATACCTTGCAGGGCCTCTCTTGTGAGTTTTGGAAGCAAAACAGTTTGCCTTTTTATCTTCAAGTCATTGAAGCAGGCCTCTGTGTGTGTATGCATAAATATGTGTGGCTATATATGGGTGTGCTTCTGTGTGCATCTAACTATACATACAAGTAGGTATATCTACATAGATAAAAAGGAGTGTGCAAAAACCAGGAACTTACAGAAAGCTGAGAAGTATCCGTTTGTGACTATCATACAACAGCTTGCTGTGATGGATTTAATTTCACAGGAAGTAACCAAAAAGGACTGTGGAAGAATCAAGCAAGAAAGGCAACGTGGTGGCCTTCTGAAAGGCATCCTGAAAAACACTATGCCTGGGTTCTTAGCTCTATTTCTTACTGCATGGTTAGTTTGACAAAGATCAACAGACTGATCAGTTAAAAAGGTCTCCTGCAGAAGAGAATAGAGGTTGTTATCACTTATTACAAGCTGACACAGGTAAAGTTAGAGGATAGGCAGTGAGCACAAAGTTAGTTAGTCTTCAGGAATGCAAGGTTGTCAACAGCTAAGTCGTGTCCTCATAGTCTCTTGAGAAGCATGCAAAGTAGGTGTTTGAAATTTATTCTTTCCAATGCTGTCTACTTTTTGGTGAATATGTCATGCTGTGTTTTGAAGGTGTAGCACACCCATTATGTGTTATGTCAACTGTTCTTACATGTAAAAGACTTGTTATAGGAGAACAACTCTGCAGGCGCTAAGTCTCTTGGGCCAGGAAATTCCATGGGTGCAACACTTCAACATGATTATCTACCCAGCGGATTTAGCCCAGAAATGGCAGGAGTGGTTGGAGTAGCTGGGGAGGATGAAGTCACTCCAAAGAAAAGGCATTCAGTGAAGGGATTGTCAGCAAAAACTTCCCCAAGACTGCAGCAAGGCTTTTTCTTCAGACCCCTTTGTGGTCCCTTATGTAGTGTCATCCTGTGACCTTACCACTCCTTAGAAGACAGCTGAAGGAATAAATGAATATAACTATTAGCGTGCGGTTCCACAACAGCTAAACCTATCTAAATGCTGATCTGTCTGTCAGGTTAATCTTCTGCCAGTCCATTATGTTATGTAGAGGAAGACAAGCAAGGGAGAGGGCAGCAGCCTGCACTCAGAACTGGAAGAGCTGGGTTCGGCGTGGAAGCCCTGCCTCTGCTGGTGCCTGCCAAGGACAGCGGGAGGTCCATGCCGCTAAGCTCCGGGGTTTGCACTGGAATTGCAAAATTGACTCTGTCTCAACAGGAGCTGAATGTCATCTCACAACTCTAAGTATATAAGAAAGAATATCTGCGCGTAGGCAGACCTTTGAAAGATGGTAAAGCTGAGAACAAGCACCCCTGCTTTCAAGAGTTTATGAAACTGGACAATACTTAAGATGTTGGCTGCAAGAGACATGAATAGTTGCTTCAAAATAAATAACCCTGCAAGACTAAGGCCCTTGTTCTTCAGATACCTATGCATGTGCGTACATGTATCTTCAAGTGTAGGAATAGTTCTTTTGAGATATAAATAAGGAGTACTTGCGTGCATAAAGCTAACCAAGCTTGAAAGCACTTTCAATGGTAGGACCTAGAAGTGCTCATGAACTTTATTGTTGAAGCTGTTGGTTGTACAGTTTATGGAGTACTTAAAAGGAAAGCCTTAAAAGGAAAAAAAATCTCTCTAGCAGTTTCTGAAATAGTCTAAACTAAGTGACGACATGCAATTTTGGACTGTTCTGCTCCTTCTGAAATCAGTGGATGCCATTGTCAATGAAGGAAGGTGAAGTGCAATGTATTTTTTCTGATAATGGTTACGGTTGAGCAATTATATTTCAGAGTGTTCATCCATAAGTTCTATTTATTGCATCAGCATGAATTAGCTGATCTAGTGGTATATGTGTTGAAGAGGAAGTGCTAATGATGTGATATAGAAGAAAAATTGTGTGACGTGGTAGGGTGCATACTGTGATAAGCATTACAATTTTTAGGTACTGCTGCATTCTGATCCATTTTTGGAAGGGTTTTTTAATTTTCTGTTTCTCTATAGAAAGGAAGTTAAACACACTAGTAAGATCCCTTCCTGATTCAGTGGGAAAACACCCCTTGCCTCCTTTTTCTACCATTAGTTAAAGTTCACTACTGAATGAGTCAACTGAAAGGGAAACTACTATCTTCAAAAATTTTTCGAAGTGGTGGCTCTATTTTGAAGTAGCATTTGTCAGAGAACTTTTTCCTGCTGATTCTCTAAGCATTTTACAGTTCAGAAATAAGCTTTGACTAAGAATTCTCGGCAGAATCATAAATATGTAATTATCTAAGCAGCCGGGATATTCAGCCCCTGGCAGGTGTCCAGTGCAGTGCAATCACAAGAGCAAAGGGAACTGGGCCAGTATCTTGTATTAGGGGAATGTCCTCTAAAACAGGATGAGGGCCGTTGCTGTTCCTTACCTATTGCTGTTCCTAGGTTTTAAATCTTGAAAAAGATTTAAGTACCTGCAAAGAGGCTGTTTCTGCTGCAATAGCTTGTCTTATGTTACAGCTTTTCTACTCTGTGGTAGTTTTCTTTGTTGTTTGCCTTGGGTTCTTCTGTCTTTACTACTTTATACTGGTTTTGGTTCAGTAGTTAATAGCAGCAGTAGTAGTGCAGCTAGCATTAGATTATATCTTACTTGATCAGCATGCCATCTGCGTTAGAGGAGAGGGAAATGTTATGTTTCTGCTGTGGGTTCACTGCCATGTGCCTGTGGTGCAGTCACGTAACCTGAAATGACCCGTTTCCTGCTCTATTAGATGTTCTTGACAGTGACTAAGTTTGTTGCATATTATAAAAATTAAACTGGATATTAGGTGTACGTGAAGTAGGATGTTGTAGAGAAACCCTAAGGACAGGCTTTTGTGTCTGAGCACATCAGGGTTACCTTCAGGAGAAGAGCAGAGCTTATTTTACAGAAGACCATGTTAATGTGTCACTTGTATCACATCAGGTCTTGATCCTGGTTTCCTTGTTGTCAACAGAAAGTCGATATTAGTTCAAGTCAACGAAAGTAAAAGCTGCCCTTACTTTCAGTGGTGTTGATGCTGGGAGATAATGAATATTGCTGCAGAACAACAGGAAGTCTGTAGGCTGGGGGGAATGATAATGAATATACTGACTTTTATTTACTCATGAGAAACTGAGACCTGCTGGCCACCAAAGACCAGGGAACCTGTGTCTGCATGGCCATCAACATGGATGCCAGACCTAGAAGCCTGTACTTACATGCCAAGTCTCTTTTTCACCATGTAAATAGAAATAAAGATTGTAGTCACTAGCTTAGTGCGCGCATATTTGTAAATGAAGGTCAAGTGTGGTGTTCTGACTGTGATTTAATGAACATATAGAAAAAAAACTATTCAAGATAAGGGATCTGAATCCTTCTGGGGTTGATACTGAGCCTATGTATGTAGGATTGACACCCGTGAATTTAATATTTGTACAAATGGAGGGTATTGACGTCAAATGTGAGCCATAGTTGGAATACTTGTCCTCATTAATGATGTCTGTGAAATTTTCCCCTTGAATTTAATTTCTTTTGGCTGTAGATGGACCATATTTTATTATAGTCTATGTGTGTGTTAAAAATGTTTCATCATGTGTTCAGGTGCTTGACGTCATCTGTTAAAAAAATAAATAAATAAACCCAGTTGCATAAATTAAGTTCAAATTCATCATAACAATATGAAAAGGAGTGGACTTTGTTAAAGCAATAAACTGGCAAATGAGCTTTTATAAAACCAGCCATTTCACTCTTTTGTAAGCTTGTCTTCTCTGTTGGCATAGTCGCCACTTTTGTGAAAACAGCCATGCAGTTCTGGTAAAGAGAATACAGTAAGTCAAATAACATGCATGTATGATGGACTATGAAGAAGTCATTTTAAGTGCATGCTTGTTAATGAGAATCTAGAATAAAGCCAGCATTAGTTAAAATGAATAGGGGGCAGATAGGCTGTCAGAGCGGATTCTTTTTCATGAATAAAAGAAACAAATTTAAAACTATCAGGTACGTAACACACAAATTAAGGGGAAAAATAGATGGTCAAAGGTTAAAGAGGGAATGAAAACACAAGTTTTATGGTCACAAGATCAAATGAGGCATTAGTTAATTTTCCTTTTTTTGGTACAGTTCACCAGGAGTTCAAGTAATTCAACTGAGTGATTGAACTGGAACAGAAAAGAGTGCCAGAAAAACTGATTACTAATAACAAAAACAGAAAAAATAATCAAATGAACGTAAGACTTGATGTCAGCACTTCACATTAAAATACATTTGAAAGGGCTGGAATTCCATCCTAGTTGCATGGAACCTGATTTACACAGAAAACACATTTATAACAGCTATTCTTGCAACAGTTGATAAATTATTCTACTAATGACCCATCAAAATGGATTTAACCAAGAAGCGGCTGAGGCGCAGAAGATATTATCTGGAGACTGGCCATCTGGGAAATGGGCAGTAACCTGAGGAGTAGGTAAGGGTATTTGAACCAAGGAAGCACTGTGAGGAGGTGACTGTTAATTACATACATTGCAAATGGTGCTGCTCTCTAGGCAAGATCATTACTGCCTTTTCTCCTACCGATTTCATGCTTTTTACAATAAGCAGTAACTAGTTTGCATATGAGTTTGTGAATGTGAGTGCAGCTTAGAACAGATTGTTGGCATACCTTTCCACTAGCCTAATTTCCCAGTTTCTTTTATATGTAACTCTTTCTAAAAATAAAAGATGCTTTTGTGCTGAATCCTTCAATTTCAGTTACTGCTAAGATATTTTCTATGCTGTTGCAGTTTACTAGATTCCTGGTTCAAAGTCCACTGCGGTCAGCAGGCAGACTCTTGTGCGTCCTGGTTTTTTGCTAAAGCTGGAAGCCATGATGAATAGGCTGCTGTGGAGTGACGTTGCTTTCATGGTCCTGTCCAGTTTTGTTCCACTGTTCTCTTTGCTGAAGCTAACCGAACTTTCTCAGCCTGTCTACTTCCTCGTAGCCTACAGGAACAAGCAGTGCCTCTTTTTTTTCGTTTTTTATTCACACATGCTGTGGTTGTCTCTATGGTGGTCCATGTATTTCAATTGAATTTCCTTTTTCTCCTAACACAAACTAAATAAACTACCGATTTTTGTTTTGCAATATGACTGTGTCACAGCAGTTGCAGGGATTACCCCATCGAGGTTGACAATGCCCCTTGGACTGTTACTGCTTCTCACCTTCATCGGACTGCTTTTCAATCATCTGCAGTTGGATGTAGATTGTAGCATATTTGGAAAAAGACTGAATGTTATATGGCGTAACGTAACTGCGATCCTCTGAAATATCTTAGTCTTAATGTCCCAGTGCCTGGAGGTAACGGGAACTCTGGCTTTGCATTGGGAGGGAACTGAGGAAAGGTTGCTACTCTGTATTGTGTGTGTGTGTATACATATATTTATAATCACAATAGACAAGACTTGAGCACATGGGCTTCTTGGACACCTACAGTGGGATCTGTGTTGTCTTTCTTTCATAAAGTTGTTCATTTTTGGTTTTAGACAAAAGAATATGCTAGAGGTAATCTGTCTAGACTGTGGTATGATGCTTGCTCCAGCAATACACTGGAAATTATTTGCTAAAATACTGATGAAATGTTGTAGAAGAATTGTGAGTGAATAAGGAGTGTGTTGAAGTGAGGTTGCATGATTTTGTGCTCAGAGGGCATGTGCCGGGCCTAAAGGAAGTTACTTGTCTTGGGTTGACTTTAATGTATCCACTAATGAACGTGGCACCAAAAGTAGGAGTGTGCAGTAAAATTTGCCAGTGACATAAAGTTGGTAGGTGTGGGCAGTATAGATGAGGAACAGAGTATCCTACAGGAAGAGCTGGATGACCTTTAGGACTTGAGTGGAAAAAGTGGACTGAAATTTTCCAGCACAAGATGCATGGTTGTGCACTTCTGGATAGATGTGAATTTTGCCCTAACGTGGGTGCTCATCTCTTGAAAATGACAGAAGGACAGAAAGACCTGAGTATATTAGCCAGTAAAATCAAAGGATATCTTTCAACTAGTACCCTGCAGCTCTGAAAAATGTATTCCTAAGGTCTGTGAGGTGAAGAGGTACTTAATGGTAGAAATAGGAAAGTGTTAATGCTGCTCACGTGCAAGGCAGCACTGCTAAATCCCCGTGTGTAACACTGGACTACTCTGGTAGACCACATTCAAGAAAGACGAGTGTAAAGTGGAGCAGGTGCAGAAGAGAACTATGGAAATGGTGAAGGAAGAGCTGCGTCTGCCTCACAAGAGGACTTGAGCGAGTAAAACTGTTTTCCATGTTAGAATGAAGACAGCACTGGGACAGGAAGAAATGCGTGTATCTTGGCAAGGAGTATATTCAGGCTGGAAATGAGAGAACAGATCTCATCCATCAGGGGAGTAAGATTTTGGGATAATCTTCCAATAATGTAATGGGAGGCAAAATAGCCTCACTAGTTTTGAGATGGACGCTTGTTAATACAAGCTGAGCTCAAGGGAGGAGCCCAGTGGTCTTCCTAACAATCACAGTTTGTTTGTCTGATAACAGGTTTTGTCTTTGAAAGATAAGAAAGCTTAATTTTGTGTAACCTGGAGAGAATATCAGCAATCTTTCAGCCATGTTCTGTTTTGCCAGATTAGCAAGTTTGACACGTATAGAAGTAAATCATGTCCTTCTGCTAGGGGCATGGGGCAGAAACTGCTGCCTGAGAGAAAACAATATAAAGAATACAAACATTATAGTTCAGCAAATTCGGAAGCACATAACAGGTCTTGGACTCATTTTTTTGCTGTTGGAAAGCAGTTTACATTAATGTGTTACGTAAATGTCACTAAATTTATACTTTGAAAAGGAGTGTTGCATACGTAAATTCTGAAGCCTTCCAAAGAGAACTCATGGCATCTATATGTAGCAAACCTATGGAACAAATATTTGTTTGGGGTTCCTAAGATTCTGTTGTTACCTCAAGATTGATCTGGGACTTTTTGCACAGTTCACAGGTGGAGAAACATCAGCAAAGGCAAAGTTTGAGCAGAGTGTTACTAGAAGTGCCAAGTTACAGCTGCGGTGGGTGACATCTACTTAAAAAGATCTCAACTATGCAAGACTCATAAGTTAGGAACCCCAGTGCTTTCTTTTGAAGAGAAAGCATTGCTGCTTAAGCAAAGTTAATCGTTCCACATATTTTTGCGACTTGTAACTCAGCCGGTGGAAAGTCCACAGTTGTTTGTAGGTACAATGCTCTGGGTAGGGAAGGGAGTTTGGAGATGCCAGGAGGAGATCTGGGTCATAGGATAATGCACTTGCTTCCTTATTCTTTTACTCTGGCAGCATGTCATTTGTGTTTTGAACAGTGCTACCTCTCTGGGAATCTTCCATTGGAAAATGAATGCATGTCAGAGTAGTTAGTTAATAAATAAATAAATAAATCTAGCCCTGCCTCACATCTCTCTGCTGGCTACACCCATGAAAGCTGCCTAGAGGTCAACTAAAAGGGCCTGTTTGGGAACAGAAATGGGTGAAACGTGACGGCCTGGTGAGAGTTGTTCATAGTCCTTCCTTGGATGGTTTAGGGGAGCTGAGTATCACTTAGGACAATTTAGAAAATAACCCTGTGGCTCATTTACACAAGCAACTTGCTGCACACTGTGTTAGGGTTGAGAAACGATAGTACGTCGTTACCATGTGCGTGGTTTTAGTGTGTTTGAAGAGCAATTTTGTGGCGCTGTCTACTTTAAACTCACAGTGTGCTTACAGTGCCTCCGCTATCTCATGTTGAAATCCTGTGATAAGAGTGGTGTAATTAGGAAGCTTAGTTGAAGAATTGAGTGGGGGAAACACACATGTGCCTTAAGTATAGTGGATTTGTCAAAAGGTAAAGTGTTTCCTGACTTGCTGTGTATTCCTAGAAGAATTTCATGATAGACATCTGAGGTTAAACGAAAAGAGCAATGCTGTCGAAAAGTAGGAATATACTGAAAGGGGGAGCAGGACAATTGTTTCTGTAGTAATAGGCGAATGCCAAAAAATCTTCCAAACTGGAATATTTTCAACAGGACTTTTTGCTTTCTTTCACCTGTAGTAAGTTGCAATGAGAGAAGCGACTCTAGGATCTGTAAGGTGTGGACTTCACTGTAGGAAGTGCATCCATTTATCACTTCTAACCAAATCTAGGTCAGCTGTATGGATTTTTCAGTAACACCTAGAAAATAATTTGGTTTGGGAATCTTAAATCTACGAAACATTTGCTGAATGAAGAAAGAATCCCAGACAGGCAGAAGTGCATGTGTAACGTTTTGCCTCACACTAGGATAATGGCTGCAAATTTCTAGAGCCTCAGCTGTTTAGTAAGGCATTCCCTAACTCAGACCAACAGCCAGAGCCAAGAACAGAAAAAGTGCCTTTTCCCGTGACGCTTTTTCCTTTCCTCTCTCAGCCTGTTCCATCAAAAGACTTTCCTGCTCGCTGAGCTCTAATCTAGCTCAGTACCCGTATTTCTGCTGCGTTCACTGGGGCTGAGCAAGGACCTCTCTGTAGGAGGCTGTTTGCTATATGGTTAGAAAATAAGAGAAATCGCGTTCTCTCACTACTAGCTGTATATAGATTGTTTTTTCCAAACACAGAATAGACTTGTTATATAGCTCTTTATCTAGTTTTTTTGCACATAAACCAAGGGCTAGCATTTAATCCTCATTCAGTACTACAAATATTTCACTGACTAGAGAAGTTGTTACTGAATTTAGATAAAGATGGCAATATTCAACGTTGTATTTATCCTAACTCGGAAACAACTAGCACTTTCAGGAATGACTAGAAAAGCTACGTTACATCTCAGCACTTTCACCATCTTTGAAGACTCTTCAGTGTTTTTTGCCTCCCACAGAAGAGGAAAATTTTTTTTTTTTAATTGGGATGTGCTAGGAGGACAGAAGCAGCAGCAGCAGCAGTGATGCAGCCTATCTGGAGGACCTTGGTCGGTAAGAAAGAGTAGCAGATGGTCTAGGGAGAATATATTAAAACAACAAAAGTCCTGCATGGGAGATTTTATTGTTGTTGTTGACATTTTACTTTTATGTTGTTTATCGACCTTGTCTGGTTAGATTATAATCTCTTCAGCACAGGAACGAAGTCTTACATGTTTATGCAACGTTAGCACAATGGGGCCTCCATCTTCAAAAAGGGTCTTTTGGATGCTGCTGCTATTCAAATAAATAGCGTTAATAATGTTTATAATGTCTGGTTTTAATTGTTGTGAAGGTTCCATGAGTAAAAAGAGAGGTGCCTGAAATAGAACAGAAAAATTTTAAGTTAAGTGAGTAGAATCCCCATGTTCTGTTGCATGTGTTGCTTTTTAATTGGGTGTGTGTTTTGTAGATCTTTTTGTACAGCTCCGTTTTATCCAAGTGTGTATAACCACATCAGAGGTTTTACAAGGGTTTGTATCAACGCACATTGTGATTTATACTCAGACAGTAAAGATGATGACTACCAGAGGTTTTTTGGTTTTATATAATCCTGGCCTTGCAGCCTTGTAATTCGCTTGCTGTCTGTTTTGCAGTGCAGAGAAGCGATATAAACTCTGCATATAGACTCGTTTGGCTTTTCCCCCTCTACAAGTCATTGAAGCACACCTGTGTGGGTTGTCACCCACTCCCCTGCATGCATACCTGCTCATTTTCCTTCGAGGCAGTGGTTTGTAGTAGCCTTGTCTTTTTTTCCTTGGGTTTCAGTGTTACAAACGGAATTGAGGGGCAGGGTAAATACGGATGAACTTGGTTACGTATGCCTATGCTGTGAAAAACACAGCTGGTTTGTATCTACAAATTGGGTCAGGTTTTAATTGCATTGTCGGGGGTAGTTAGCGCTTAAATGCTTTGCTTCTCAATATAAAAGGGAACAAAAATGGATCTGCTGTTATCTTTTTCTAGCACTTACAAAAATATAGTATGTATGTATAAGTGTAAAATACAATAGGTCTAGAAAACCCTGCAAACCTTTAAGTACTTGCAAGCGCTCTCAGTTTTCTTCTTGGCAAAATGAGCTTTTTTTTTTTTAATAATACACATTGTGGCATATCTGCAGTGAACCTCTTCTCATCTGAGTGCTGCTGTTCTGAATAGCCAGACAAGTTTGCTTCACTTGAGGCAGAAAATAACATTTTTGATATATTTTGAATAACATTTGTAAGACTAGCATATTTAAGAGCTGAAGTTAAAGTCCATGATCATTTGACAGTGGTACCTCGTTCTTCTGCCTCTGACTGCCTTCCATAGCCTGAATCACGCTTTTACCCTCATCTTTATCCACAAAGGTTGTATAAGTGAATAACCATGTCTTTTTCTTGCTGCACGAGGCATCGGATTTGGCTCTCTTCTTAACTGCAATTCAGGTGAAGGGTTTGATGGCAAAGGATTTATTGTTTCTGTGGTTATATAATATATTAAATGACTTGAAATTATTATAACTGAATATTCTGTTAACTGAATTAATCTGGTTAAAGTCAGTGGAAAAGCAGCTCCCCTGGCATCTTTGAGGGGGAATACTCTTACCAGGAGATGCACCTAGATTGACCATGAAGTCTGTGGTTTGTCTGGTGGAAAGCAGCCCTCAGCAGTAGCAGGGAACCTGTGGATATGCAATAATCATCTGAAGACACAGTACTTAGAAATGGGTGTTCATCTATCAGCTTGTAATTGGCTTGTTCTTTTCCTCTGGTTTGAAGAAGTTTTTGTTGTGGATTTTTTGAGTGGTCTGTATGAGCCAGGTCTTCCCAGAAAAGTACTTGCCTTCATCTATATGACATACCCAAACCTCTAAATTCTATCCTATTTCTGTTAAGATTAATTAAACCGTAACATGTCCTTTCCTCTGTAATACTAGCTTTGCCTAGGATAAGTGTAACTAAAAAATTATTTTAAAATGAAATTAATCTTTTCCTTCTGTTTTAAGATAAGCTGTTGCAGTAAACTGATTTGGAATAGGAGAAAAATCAAAAGATACGAACTAGGTTTTGACTTGGTCCTGGTTTGATATAAAGCAGGCAGTGTGAGACTGATTGCAGTGTTACAGCCACAGAGGCAAATTTGCTTATCGATAGCTGGGCTCCAGTTTTTATTCATAGCTATAAGACATGTGGATCCCCACAGCCATTGCCTGAATGAAATTTGCTGGTAGTGGAGACTTTCACTTAGCTGATCTAGCCCACCCTAATCCTGAAAATTTTTAAACAACCTCTTTAAGGTTTAAATATTGTCAGCATATATAAAGCAAAAGCCCAGCAAGGGATGAATGGAACCACGTTCATCTTTTCTTTCTTATCTCCTTGTAAAGTACCTCGCAGCTTTCCTGCTTCCATGTGTGACAGTTATTAGAAAAAATAAAATGTACAATGCATATAAAAATACCCCATGTGATAAAAGTAGCTTTGGATCCTACCTGGCTTCACATTTTGGTTGTTGCAGTTAGTTTCATTTTCTCAATTTTGACTCATCTAGTTTTTAATAGTTACAGTGTTAAAGTGAATTTTAAGATAAAAGGAAAACTTAGGAAATGGAAAAACATAGACAGTCCTGTTTCCAGATAGCAAACGATGATTGTAATAATTCAGGGTTCTCTTCACTCCTCATGGATTTAAAGATGAATTGGCCATGTCCAAAATTAGTTGGAGCTACAATTGATTTCTTTGTAGAAATACTTTGGTATGCATAAATACATGAGAAATTAAACAGCTGGCACAGGGCCTCTGGTTTTTTGTAAATCTTAAGGCTAGGAGAATGATTTTGTTTTTAATTTATTTTATTTTTTACGAGAATAAAAGAGCTAGCTGTAGAAGGAAATTCTGTAAAAGGCGTTATTAGGAGGAGTGTGCTCCTGCAAGCTGATGGAAAGTGATGTGATTTTATACCAAGAGGAACGATGAGCAGCAATGATTACTGTGTTTCTCTTCAAGTCTATCTTTCAGACATTTCTGAGTATTCCAAATTAATCTGCTATAAAACTGTAAAATAGACTATTGTCCACTGAAATGTGAGCACAGGTCGCCTCTTGAGAAGGTGATGTTCCTTAGTCTTACGTTTGTTTAGAGAACTGTTTCTATGTCATTCTTTCTCTATTTCTGTTTCGTCTCTGTGGCAGACATACCCGAAACAATGAGTCCCGCTTCTCTCTCAGCAGAAGGCTTCAGGCAATTTAGCATGTATTGCCAGGGTTTCTCCTGCCAGCTCTCCATCTTCAGTGAACCCCTGCAGGATGCCCTTTTTTCTGCTTTTTCTGCAGATAGTGTCAGGCATCTGGAGAGAGAAAGGGAGGAGAACTGTTTTCAAGCAAATCACAAAACACAAATCAGAAAAAAGCTCAATGGAATAGGCCATAATCTTTAAAAATGTAACTCCCCACAGTGACTTATGACCTCCTCTGAAATCCCCAACATGGTCTAGTTTTGCCAGATAAGTCCTGAATTACATAATTTGCAAAAGCTGCAGAGAAGCCTTCAACACTGCATCCCGCAGTATTCTCCTGGAGAAGCTGGCGACTCGTGGCTTAGACAGGTGCACTCTTCGCTGGGTGAAAATCTTGCTGGACTCTCTGGCTCTGCCGAGCCCAGAGAGTTGTGGTGAATGGGGTGAAATCCAGCTGGCGGCCGGTCACAAACGGAGTCCCCCAGGGCTCAGTTTTGGGACCGGTCTTGTTTAATATATTTATTAATGATCTGGATGAGGGGATTGAGTGCTTCCTCAGTAAGTTTGCAGACGACACCAAGTTGGGCGGCAGTGTTGATCTGTTTGAGGGTCGGAAGGCTCTGCAGAGGGATCTGGACAGGCTGGATCGATGGGCTGAGGCCAATTGTAGGAGGTTCAACAAGGCCAAGTGCTGGGTCCTGCACTTGGGTCACAACAACCCCATGCAACGCTACAGGTTTGGGGAAGAGTGGCTGGAAAGCTGCCCTGCAGAAAAGGACCTGGGGGTGTTGGTTGATGGCTGGCTGAATATGAGCCAGCAGTGTGCCCAGGTGGCCAAGAAGGCCAACAGCATCCTGGCTTGTATCAGAAACAGTGTGGGCAGCAGGAGTAGGGAGGTGATCGTGCCCCTGTACTCGGCTCTGGTGAGGCCGCACCTCGAATGCTGTGTTCAGTTTTGGGCCCCTCACTCCAAGAAGGACATTGAGGTGCTGGAGCGTGTCCAGAGAAGGGCGACGAAGCTGGTGAGGGGTCTGGAGCACAAGTGTGATGAGGAGCGGCTGAGGGAACTGGGGTTGTTCAGCCTGGAGAAGAGGAGGCTGAGGGGAGACCTTATTGCTCTCTGCAATTACCTGAAAGGGGGTTGTGGTGAGGTGGGTGTTGGTCTCTTCTCCCAAGTGACAAGTGACAGGACAAGAGGAAATGGCCTGAAGTTGCGCCAGGGGAGGTTCAGGCTGGATATTAGGAAGAATTTCTTTACAGAGAGAGTGGTGAGACACTGGAATAAGCTGCCCAGGGAAGTGGTGGAGTCACCACTGCTGGAGGTGTTCATGTTGACGTGGCATTGTGGGACATGGTTTAATGGGCATGGTGGTGTTGGGTTGATGGTTGGACTTGATGATCTTACAGGTCTTTTCCAACCATAGTGATTCTGTGAAGGGGTGTCCAATGCTGATTGTACTCTACTTGTTTTTTCCATGATGGAAGAGAAGCCGGAGAGGCCATAGGGGGACCTCTGCATTTCATTAGGTAGCTACGTATAAAGTGCGTCTTCCGTCTCGGGGAGCTGGCAGTCAGCAGGGGACTTGGCCTGGACCCAGTGTGGTTTTGTGCAGGGTATCTTATGCAGGTGCCTACACCTTCCCGCACTGATTGATAAGATATATTGTTAGAGAGGTTGTTTCACCTTTGTTGGTGATTCTGCCATATGTACACAGTCTAAAGATGGAGTAGTATGTTGTATTGCATTTCATGGTGCATTGCTTGTAGTACTAGAAATCAAAGATGGTCTCTGGATGGGAAATAATAAAATCAGACCCAAGAATTTCGTATTACCATCTCCTGGATGCTCACTCCTCCCAGTATCACTGCTGCATGGGAACTTTTAAGATACGGTGGTGCCAGTCTCTGACCCACCTCATGCCAATGAATCACTTAATGCTACTTTTTTTTTTCCTTTCTCTCTGCGTAAACGTCTATGTGGAAAAATGTTTGCCCCAGCTCATGTGATGTAATAAAAGACTATTAAAATCTAATATGACTTTCATTATAGGCAAATATACGTACCAAAGTTAGGTGTTAATTTGGGAAGGCACACAATAGGGGTATTGTAATTTAGCAGTGGCTGTCATGTCTCTCAAAAATCAAAGTAGGTTGTACTATAAATACAGTCTCTTGTTTTGCAATTGACATTTTGCTAGTGGGTGGCTAATTGCTAATTTAAAGGGAAATAGACCAGAGATCTAATATTAATAACTAATTAATAGTCATGTGGATATTTTAAGTCTATTTTTCTGCTTATTTATAGGCATATATTATTCATCTATGCTGTGTATCCTTCTTTGCATATATGTTTAATTCTGAAAACTTTGCTTCAGTAACATTCACGCTTATGCGCCTTTGCAATCAAAAGTTTGAAAGCAAAGTTGGTCATATTTCTCAGAAATGCTTTCTGAGGATGGTGATTTCAAAGTAATGGCACTTAAACTATTTTAAGAAAAGCCTCCCTCTTGAACTAAGGCCTAAGAGGAGAGCCAACGATGTGTTGCCTAGATATCACCTTAATTTCTGAGTCCTAAATGAGCATCAGTACTATATGTTTTGGTGTGTATACAGTAAATCATAGGGCAGTTTTTAGGCCTCCATTGGAAGTGGGTAGCTCATAGACAAACTGAAGACGAATAAAATAAGAAGGGGCATCTCTTAAGAATCTTGATCCTTTGGGATCAGAGTAAAACATGTATTCAAGTGCATGTCGCTTCTCACAGCCCATGTGTTACTATACCAAAGAGATGTTATGTTCTGGTTTGCTCTGATGGGAAAAATTTCCACATAGGTTTGTATCTCTTCTACCTATTCACCTTGCCTCCTGCCTTTTTTTCTCCCACTTACACTCATCTGTAAATTAATAAACGTGTGTGATACTCGTCCTTTTAAAGAATTCTTAATTTATAATAGGGCAGAAAGATTATGTGAGAGATGCATTATACTTTGAATGTGCTTTATATTTTTAGATTTGTTTTGTCACATAGCCAAACAATTCTAAATGCATTCCACTAAACTTGACAGAGCAGTGCTGCAATACCCTGGGCTGTGACTGCTGGCTGTGGAATTTGTGTGCATCTTCTTTGCATCTCGTCCCTCTTGTGCAAGTAACTTTGCTGTAAGCGCTCAACTCACAGGGAAAAAAAATTGCTTCCCCACTATCTATAGAGTTTGTTATTCATTTAGCTATCTGTCCTAGGAGGTTTAAGCTGTGTCCTAGAAAGTGTTTGCTGTTGCTGGATTAAAATCCTGCTGGCTGTTATCTGTGAAACTTGCCTGTCAGTGAAAGCATCAGCGATACCTTCGGCCACACGCTGCATCTTCTGCGTTAAGGTCTTCTCAGCATTTGTTGAAAGCGTGAGGAAAAACCCATATTAGTGCCAAACATCTAACAACAAGCAGGTGTACTTTTCTGTCTTTTTAATACCCTGTATTTTGGAGGGTGGGGTGCTACAGCTGTTTGCTTGTTGGAGGTCATGGTTATTGATGATGGAGGAAGCACAGTGCAGGGCTTTGAGCGCCTGGAAACTGCCGGTGTCCTTCCAAAGGTGATGAGCTCTTTGTGTTTTTCCTCTGCTGCCCGTCTCCCCGAAGCTGTGTCTCTGCACGTGTTTCAGCATAGTCCATAGCATCATAGTTGTGAAAGAAACAATTACAGTTAGACAGACTCACTGCAGCAAGCTTCTTGCTTCCGTTTTCTTGCAGATATCCAAAGATTTCAATTTTAAGGTGGGGTGGGGGGTTTTTTTTCTGGCTTTTATGTACTTTACTATGGACAGTACAGCTCTGGGCAGAAAACCAACCCAAAACAACTTGTGTTACTGACACAGCAAGCTTAGCTGGAGAGATTGGTGTTTCAGGCAGCGCTTGGGATGCAGGCCATTTCAAGAAGTGCTTAAAGTTCAGTTATTCTCCATTGATAAAATGCAGCTCATAGTGTTTGTCCAATTCACAGTGGTCTGAGGAAGAACTGACACTACTAAAGCACTCACCTGCTCCAGTGATGAGAATTGTATATGAAGGCAGATAACAAGGCTGACGTTTAAACTCTGCGGGATGCCTGAAGCATCATTTCTCTCGTTTCAGTCAGTTTGAGGCATGTTAAGAGTGACTGTCAGTGGTTTGTTTTGCAGTTTTTGTCCCTGTATACTTTTCTGACTCTTTTTGCACGACAGTATTTGTTTTTATTTTCAGTTCCATGTGACTCAGGGACTATTCTATCTATGCATGTGTTTATTGCGTATAGTCCTGTATGTAATGTAGTCCTGCTGATGTCACTGTAATCATGAGAATCCATCACAAGGTGCACACTTAATCTGCCAAGATTTGTAGACAAATTTTAAGATTCTGTAGTAGTTCAAAAAAACAATCTCTAATACGCTAAAAATTTACAAAAATTCTCTTGCGTTTCAAGTGGCAACTTCAATGTTTTCTCCTCTGCAAAGAAGCATATCTGCACTTGGGCAATCCTGCTTGTACTTGTAATATTTATTTGCTAATTTTTCCTATCAAAAATAGTAAACCGTATTTGTCAAAGTACTAATATAGCAGGCTGCAACACTTTAAGCATCTTAAAAATTACCTGTATGTCAGTCCTGCTACTGCAATGAAAGCATCTGTCAAATACCGTGCTCTGGAAATATTAAGCAATGACTCCTGTACAAAGTTCTATTGTTTTGAACTGCTGCCAATCTACCAGCGAATTCAAGGAACTTCATATGCCCCATGAAGGATTGCAGGCAAGGGCAATAGACGGTTGCATGTGTTGGAAGTAAACAAGTTAGGTTCGTGAGTAATGGTCACAACTATGTAAGTTTTGAGGTATGGGACTTTTTAATGGCTGGGTTTCTTGTTTGGTTTGGATGTATAGACTTGGAATATATTCTTACATCTGAATGAAGTTTTGACCTTTTTTTCCTCGAGTTTGTCTCGTGTTCCGTAAGTATGTCAATATATGCTGCTTTGGCGTTTACAGATTTCGAGATGGTATTTTCCTACACAAACGTGTAGCTTTCTGAATAGCACCCAAAATTAGTGTCCTTTTGCATTCTTTTTCTCTCATATTATTAAAGCCCCGTTCAGTCTGAAAATTAAGTAATGTAACTTTCCACAAACATGCATATTTTTCAGTGTAATTGGAAGATGTTTTGGATTACTGTCTTTAGGCCTATACAGCCAAGAAACCAATTATCGGCATGGTTAGAAAGCGATAGCGTGCATTAGTCAGATTATAACAAGATTCCAATAATGTAAAATTGCTGCACAACAAATTAGTTTGTATAGATTTTGACAGTTGTTGCCTTTAATAAACTAAATTATTAAGGAATACACAGCTGCAATGCTTCCAAAACTGGAGTAAAATAGACTCTTATTTCCTTGTCAAAATCTTTTCCATAGAGCAGGACCGCAGGTGTTGGTAAGCCTGGTTTGAGTTGTTCGGTTGACTTTGTGAACCTGTCTGTCCCAAGACGATTTTTTTTTCTCTTAAGTAGACGATACACAGATTACAAGAGCTACTTTAAAGACTTTGTCAGGTACCTTCTTTTTGCTGTTAGTCCTGACAGATGCATTCACAGTCTTCTGGGCTGCCATTTAGTAAACTAAGGTCTGGGGTTTTTTAATGTGATTTATGAATAAATGGTGACTGGATTAATGCTGCCTGTTTATTTTCACTACAGACCTGAGCCAAGTATTTAACTTGAGTCCCCTGAGAGAGTGCGAGAACTATCTATGTTGTGACTCCACATAACTTCTGAATTGCAATTCCGAAATCCAAGAACTTGTCTTTGCCTCTAGTAAAGTGTGACTACAATGCTATAAAATAAAGCAAAATCTACCTAAATTCTAGAAATCAGGCTATTCAATCTGTAGCCTTTGTTATGCTTTCATCTCCTGAGCTATGTTCCAGATGCAGGTTTGAGAACAGCTGTGGCTGCCAAATGATGTTTGTATCTACCTTGGCGTGTCTCTATTTTAGTGATACGGACTTCAATTAGATATGATATAACCTGCTTTTGGTCCAATGTAGGACCAAGTCTCACTATTTTTACATGCATATCCCAAGCACATTAAACCCCAGTTTGAGGTGTGTGCTCTGTCCCAGAAGTGCCATTTGATACTTGTTTGAAAGAACCTGAGGCTTCTGCAAGACGTGGCTGCTGCCCGGCAGTTTGGCTCTTCCATTCTCACAGCCCAAGAGTGGTGAGGGCATACCTTCTTTCTGAGTGTCCTTGTCTGCTGTCGCTTGCAGTGTTTCAGCTTTCGCACTTTTCTCCTGAGAGAACGTGGCGGCGCTGGCTTAATGGGGGTAAATGGAAAGATGAAGGCTGCTCATTTTCTGTATTTGCAGGCATGAAGCATGTAGCAGTCTTCTGCTCTGGGATGGTGATCGTGGTGAGGGTTGCTGCCATAAGATAAGTTGCTCGAGATTATGTGCAGAATGGCAAGAGGCGGGGAAGAGATTTTTTTTTTTCCCCTAAATTTTAAAATGGCAAAATTAAGGATTTTCAGGAATGAGGAAGAAGACCAGCTTTACAATGCTTTTGATAGGCTTATGTTTTGAAGGCTGCTTTTTCAGGAACAAGAGATGCAAGCTCCAGAGATCAGTTTTAATGAATATGCGAAGTAGTGTCTGTAGCCTTTGCAAGACCAGTAATGAAAAAATACAGGTGGAGGCAACCTTTAAAAAATGAAATGTTTCTGCCCTCCATTTTGGTACAACTCATTCCTGTGTTTGATTTTTTTTCACTGAGAATATACATATAAAACTTGAAGGCTTTAAGCCAAATAGTTTGAATTCTGATCAGGCTAAAGAACTGGAATAACTCTAAAATAGAAAGAATAAGAATTTCAGTGTCTTGTTTCCAAAATAGTCTGACCAACTAACTTTATAGGAATATATAAAAGTAGTGTCTCTGATAGACAGTACGTATGCAATCTTGGGGGGGGAAGCAATACACATCAGCACCTTGGACATACGCTACAAAATAGTAAAGGAAAAGAAAAAGGAATAAAAGTAAGAAAAAAAGCCTGTCTTCCATGTATGAAGAATATTGGGCAATAGGAAATGCAAGTCACTTTGCTCCAGTTCTTTTAATTCTTGGGTTGTTTTCATTTAGCGTTTGAAAGACGTATCTCATCTGAAGAATACATAGCACAATAAAGCTCAAAAACCTGTCTGCTCAGTATATGCACCAGTCAAAGCTCATATAGATGGTACATACTGCTTCCTTGGTGTGCCCTCGGCAGCTAGTCAACTATAAGACGTTTTGAGCACCATCAGTGGACTCTGAAAATATCCTCTGCACTGGTAATGTACAGCTTCTCAAATCGTTAAAAGGATGAGTTATGGAAATGACAGTGGGTAAGGAAGAGAAGAAAAGATGCGCGTCTACTTGGGACATTGCCTTGAGGTAGTCAAAGCAGAACATTAACATTTTACAGGTAAAGATCTTAAACTTCATAGTGTCATTTCCAGAACCTGGAATAACTGTTTTGCTAACAAGTAATGTTTCATAGTACAGTTACACTTGAAGGTGCAATACTGCTGAAGCTTTGCTTGTCTGTAGCATTTTAATCCATGTCTGGTTGTCGTCTGCCTGGGGAGCTTTATGGAAAATGGTAGTTGTCTGGGCTATAAGCTTACCGGATAAAAGTTTCCTGGGGGATTTTTACTTGACTATGGTTATGACCCAAAGACTTTTAAACTTTTGTGATGCTCAAACTTCCCTGCACACATTTTTCAGTATCTGAGTAGTCTCACTGAGAGTCCCTCTCGGTGGGATTAGGGCTGTTAACGGTTTCGGAGTCTTACTCTGCGATGGGTGTTTCTGTTTTCTCCTGAAATTACTATGTCTGCTGTTATCAAGGAAATACCACTTTTATCATGTTTACTTTGTGGTCGTAAATATTATTCAGTGAATTGTGATCTTAAACTTCGCATGTGATAAATGATTTATTGTCAGTTTAACTTCTGATGCTGTGTTTGGTTGTGCTGTGCGTAAACTTCTGAATTACAACAAAATATTTAGCAATCAATGCAATCCTACTTGAATATGAAACAGATTTGCTTACATTTCATAGAGTGATTCTAAGAGGCTGACGTGAATTTTTCAACCCAAGACTTTGGTTTTCTCTAAGCCGCCCCTCCTGTTAGTTGGGTTTTTCACTCAAGTGTAGCAAAAAGGGATTTGTGGTGCTGTTTGCAGAGTCAAAATGGAAAAGCAAATCTTTGTTTTTGTAGATGAACCAACCCTTATTTTATTAATGCATTACTTGGATTTCAGTTCCTCTGCTGGTGACATTTGTTGGTTGGATGGTCTTTGAAATAGAGGGATTAGAGGCAATAAGTGGTAGCGAGCGGATCAAATATCTCGGTGGTAACACTTGGGTTTATGCAAATGGAGGGAGAAGCAGACCAGAAATTATGCTGTGCTTGTAGGACAGACTAAAAATAAGGCCTTATTCATGCATTGAGCTCTCTGAAGATCCAAATGCATGGATTGCTTTAAGTTCAAGAGAGAGACTTACATTTTTATTTAATGTTCGTTTATACTGAATTCTTTTTCTGTATGCATGCGTTTCATCACCTCAGTAGCAGTCTTTGCTACAGTCATGCTCATCATACAGAAAGAAAACAACATCAAATACTATTAACAGGTGGTCTAGTGGGGAAGACAGCAGTAAACAGTACTTCCTAAAAGTAGATAATTTATCTCTCCCTGATGGGCCACATTCAATTTATAAAACGCACATCAGTACTTTTTATGAGCACATAATTTATTTTTTGTCTTTTTTCCCCTAAATATACATGATTTAATATCAAAACAAGCAAAACCCCTAGACAGTCATTCAAAAAAGAAATGTTACTTGTTTGTTTAAAAATCCATTTTTGATTATTTTTTTAAAAATTCCTTGACTTAAAAAGTCCCAATCTAATAGTAGTAAGGATTTCAGTTACAAGCCATGGAAGAGAAGAATCTATAATGGAAATTGCTGTCCAAAAGCTTGGGAGGGTTGCAAACAAAGCTATCATTTTAAGAGATTAAGTCAGTCTAGTGTGGATAGCTATATTCCTTTAATTTAGAGAAGTACAAGACACACTTTTCCCTGTATTTCTTTCAGTTAGCAAAATGAAAAAGGTGGGGAAAAAAAACCACTCACGAAATGGGTAAATAGGACTCCGTGCTGATCAAGGAGCACGCCCTTGCGGCAGGTGAATCCAGCGTGGCCTCCTCGGGTACCCTGTCCTCCAACTTCACTGATATTAAGAAAGAGAGTGACATTTTCATGGAATCTTTTTAAATTTACTATTTCTGTTGCTGTCCTGAGCCAAAAGAAGTGCAGTATGTTTACATGTGGCATCATCACATGTATTGGTGGTAATGTGATAAAATTCCTGCTCTGTAATTAATTTTGAAATGGGGAAGTAATGTATATTTTTGTACATGTTTTTTAAATGCATAGATATTTTAAGTTGCAGAGGGAAAGATTTCATGCTCACGATGCACAAATTCTTACGGACTGCGAGCATTTTAGTAACAGACACAGTTGTTAAGCTTGCCAGTTAGCGTAATGTAAAATGTTGCGTTCTCAAAATCATCCACATTTTGGAGTGTTTTCTGTTCTTGTCCTCTCCCTGAGGCTGGTAAATCTCCTTAGCCCTTCCTCTCCCACTCAACTCTTACTTTGTTCTTTAATGAGACCGTAAGTTTGCAGTTTGATTCCCCCTCCCCCCCCAAGATAGGCATCTTGTAAGAAAGAAAAATAAAAGCCGAAGCATGGAACTACGAAGCAATCCACAGCATTACTGCAGAATAAAAGTTTGAAGAGTAGATATAGTAAGGGAAATTCATTCTACCCAGTGATCTGCTTCATTTCATCACATTGCTTGGTAGGAATATAATTAAATGAGTTTTTATTCTACATGCTACAAATTCAGTTCATGTCACTAACTTATGTTAAAAAAAAAAGTGAACATATTGTCTCTGTGTAATGTTTTAGTCTTTGTAGGACATGCAATAAATTTCATTTATTAATCTGAAACAGGATAAAAGTGTTTCCAGGATAAACATAATTTAGGGGAGTCTCTGATGGTCACGTTATGTGATGCAAGTGACTGCAGAAGTAGCTGGCTGTTAAGATCCGGTTGAAAAGCTATTTTGTTGCTTAGTCAATGTTAAAAGACCTGTTAAGTTGGGACATGCATTGAATTCTTGCTGTGCCCCTCTCAGCCCTCTCCATTCCAGGGCAAATGAGTTAACTGTAAACAGGTTTCCTGTTGTTGTTGCAAGGAGGCTAATGCAGTCATGAATTTCTGGTGCTTTGTGTATGTTGTGTTTTTGTGTATGCTCTGTGGGGAATTGTGGAAAGGAAAGGAATTCCTCTTAAAGCAGCTTCTGTTGAGAGTGTGGTGGTACACTGCTCTCCTGTAGGGCCTCCTGGTTTGGTATAAATTTTTGGGTAGTATCAATTATTTACTTGATGCAGAGTTTACTCTAAATGAATGAAAAACAATGCAAATGTAAAATGCACAAAGTTCAAAGCATGTAAATGTTGAAACTTACTACTCCCTCTTGTTTGTTCAGCCAGCAGGATCAGCATCCCTTTTCAATGACCTTTTTGCACTATCATTCATCTTGGAGTTAAAATTTTATAAGTGTTTTAAACTTTGCTTCTGATTTTTTTTTAATTAAATTTTAGCAATACAGTTGATATATACAGTTAGATTTGCAGAAGTGATCAAAGTAGTACATAATAGCCTAGCAGAGAATTAAAATTACATTAATATAGAGTCAGGACCTTTTCACTTATCTGTGAGCTACTGTCAGTAAGTGTTGGTACAGAGTAGGACCAGGACACTTTTCAAGACCAGGGTGGTGGTACCGGAGTGTTATTCTTAGAAATGTAGTAATGAATAAACTGACTTTTATTATAGGGAAGCTGGTGATGTCAGTATCCCAAGTGATGCTTTGTAGCATTTACTTCTCACACCTCTAGGTCATAGTGTTTATATCTTCTCATTCTGAAAAGGAGAACCATTAATATGTAAATATTAATTAAACAAAAGCCTCAGTCTCCATATATGTGGAGGAGTGTAGTACCATCAGTGTTCTTGGCATTCCCCCTTCTCTTGCCCAGGGCTCTTCCCATAGATTTGAAGACTATGTCCACCCAGCTGTCAGGAAGGAGGGAAGGAGCAGATAGTGGTTTACTTGAGTCTCTTGGGAATTTAAATAAGGAAAATGATCGCTGACCAAAATATTCTGTAGTTCCTCAATCAAAACAAGGAAAAAAACATTTTCAAATCTTACTCAGATTAGTAACAGACTAAATAATGGAGGGTTTCTTAGAGGTCAATGATTATTTTTAAGATGATAGAAAGTCTTAAATGCTATGTGCTTGCCTTCCTTGGTTTTAGTCCTTGTTTTCGTGAGGTCTTTGGGAAGTTTCAGTGTTATTTGTAATGTATTTTGTGAGCCTTTGTGGCTGGAGTTTATTATTTAGAAAATAGTTTGCTCTTTTCCTGATCATCTTCCATTTGGGGCAGGGTTCTCTGTTTTACTATTAAGTATGTCCTGCTTCAAACAGCATTATTTGATATGTGGATTCTTTTCTTGCAGTGCCCAGACAGTGTTCCTGCGCTCTTACCTTCAAACCTTTCTCTTTAATCCCTTAGTTTACGTACGATTACTCTCTAATGATTTAATCTGTAATGAATATTGGCGGTAGGAACCACTATGTTATACAAATTTAGGATGAGGAATTGTTCTGATCACAGGTGCTTAATGTACTTAACTCCTAGGGAGTGTTTAAGTTTTGAAGTTGCTTGTGGAGATTTACTCCACGAAGGTATTTTAATGATTCTTTCATACAACATGTTCTTTTTCATTTGTTGGTGTTAAATTCAGATCGAAAAGGTCAATTTTGAAAACACCGGCTGGTTTGATCATGGCCTTGTCTTTCCTATTTTTTATCTTACTATTCAGTCACTTTTTTATATACTTTGGCTAACACTAAAATAAGCTACCGCATCAGTACTTTGCCATTTGTAAACTTTAATCTGGATTCGCATAAAGTTCCTTTTGTCAGTGTGAGCAGCCAAAAAGAACAGAAATTCCATTAAAGCTAATGCTCTATTCTGTGCTAGGGTTTTGTTTTCAACTAAAAGAGTGAGAAGAGAGTTGAAACTGTGCCTGTAATTTTTTAAACATGTTCTGTGTAAGTAATCAGAAGATGGTCTTCAATTTTTGTTTGTTTGTTTTCTTATCTAAACATATATTGTCATCAGTTGTTCTAATGCTTTCAGTAAAAGACTGGTAGAAAAATAGCTTTTATCCTTTTTTCATCCTTGAAAATAAATATTGATAGAAACTATCATAATATGGTTTGTGTTACAGGTGGTGTAATACCAAGGGCTGTACTGCTGCCACATCTCAATTTTGTGGGGTTTCAGAGAGTAGTTCTGGTAAGGACACTCAATGATTTATCTATTTATTTGTCATAAAAGTGGACTGAGAGTTTGGTACGATTTAGTATTAGTAATTGAAATTACGTGCATTTCCAGTATTTGTTAGGTATCGGTTTCTGCAGTCCACTGAATCTTTACATTAAGTGTTCTTTTATTCAATGGTCTTTAACAGCTCCTTTTGGAGCTGTTATTGTCTCATGTGTAAATCCATATTCATTTTGTTGAGAGTTGTTATGCTATAACACATCAATTCACAGCATGGAAATATTAATAAATAGACCTTTTGACAAAACACCTTGTAAAAACTGTATTATCTACTTGAAGCGTGGAGTCCCTATTGCCTTAGAATGTATCAGCTTTTAAAATGGGGGGGAAAGTTACTGTGTTTTGATTATAGTATGTTTTTTTTTTCAAGTACTAAAGTCTTGGCTTCCTAAAGGAAAATATGAATATGTGGTTCAGAGGGCAAATATCCAGACCATGTGCTGTTAGTAGTCTCCTCTTAAATTTAATGTACAGTCATGATTTTGCAATTGTTTTCTTTAAATGTATGTAACTGCAATCCCTTTATCATTTCTTTTGATTTTTGCATACGTTCCTTAAACATTTTTTCTTATCTCTTCTCCATGGCTAGACTTACAAGGGAGATGACATTACCTTACTTTTTCTAATAAAGGGAAAATTCATTCTGAACCAGTCTACCAACAGCCATGCTTAAGTGTTGTGCAAGAGCACAACTGAGTATTTGCTCTTTCAGCAGTAGAGAACTGTTACCACTTTTGGTACCAAATTCTGTAGAATTTTTAATATGTAATTTAACAAATGTCTTGTGGGTGTAGCAGATGTCTTTTCTTTTTTTTCCTTCTTTTTTTTTAAATCACAATCCCTTAAAGTTTTTAGCAAGCTCTATTTGTGTACTATTTTAGGTCTATAGAGGGCACTCAAAGGCAGAGGGAGTTTGTTTTAACAAACCCTATCTTGCAAGTAGACCCCCACAAGGTAGAGAAGGATATTGCTGACTGTTCTTTATGGCCTTACTCTTGCAGGGAGCTGTTGTACTGGCTCTGCTCCAACAAACCACTTAAGCAATTGAAGTCAATGAGACTAGAATATGTTTAAGTATTCTTCTGGATTGATCCCTATCTATGTATACTTTCACAAGCTCTCTTTTTGTTTTCTAAAAACAAGTTGGGGTACACAATGGGATTCTCGAGTCAACCTAAGAAACTAGTAGTAGGTCTTTCTGTGTTGGAGATGGGGGGCCGGGGGCGGACTTGCTTGAGAATACTCTGGAGGCTGATCAATTAGGGAAGTAAAAGGATGTTACTTGAAGATACAAGTGAATTGGTGTAAAGACTGAAGCCATTTTCCCTGCTGTCAGTGCATTAGATTGGTCTATCTGAAATATTTGGGCATGGTACTATTCACACTGTATGGTTTCTAGCCCTGTAGGTAGATAATACCTTGAGTATGCACAAATAATGCATGTAGACTTACATTAGAGTTTTTAAATCTTGGAGTGGAAGAAAATAGGCTTTCAGATTTATATGAGAGAAATGGCATTGTGAAGTTTTGAGTAACATTACTCAAGAATATTAAACAGCAATTCTGCAAAGTAAAGACATCACAGCTTTATAAATATTGTAAGAAAAGAAAGATGGGAGCTCTGTGGAGTCTGAGAAATACTGAGAATTTTTCAAAATGTTGTAATCGATTTGTGCAGTACTTATTAAAGTATAATGTGATCTGGAGAAGTCATGGACTTCTTCCTCTCTATCATCTCTTTATTTTCAAATAATGCTCCTATTACTGGAAATGAGTGAGCAGAATTTTTCATGCGTGGAACCTGTTATTCCAGTGTTTGAGGTAAGGTAAAAATAACCTAACATGGTGGGTTTTGTTTTTTTGAAAAGCCATCCTATCTGATTTGTTTAAATCTGAACTGGCAAAAGTAGTTACTGTGATTGCTTAATTCTCTGAAAGCTAGAGTAGAGGTCACTTGTGGGACAATTTGAAGACAATTTTGGTGCAGCTGCCTATGTAATAGTAGCCTGCAGTTATAAGACATGGTGTATTTCCATCTCTACTGATGTTTTAACATGACTAAGCAAAACTGTTTTCTCTACAGAAAAGCATGAAACTATGATCATATTTCCAACTGCACCAGTAGAGGACACTGTTTAATTCAAAATTGCACCTTCTAATGGAATGGGGATCCTTACTGGACAGATGATGATTATCAGATTTTGAAGAGTTTGCCCCAAAGGAGATTAATTCAAAAATTTGTGAGAACAGATGTCTGATGTTGTCCTAAGCAGTCAGAAAGTAAAAGTGGTGTCCTGGGTTTGAACTTTTTGTCTTAATTGGATCCTTTGTGACTTTCAGTCCATTTGATAGGAGACTCTTCAATAGATTCTCCTGCTTCTACTGTACAAAGCCAAGAGTTTTAAATTTTAAGGTTTTTATGTGTGTATATAGGCACCCATGCAATCATTTGCATACAGCTTTGAAAGATGCTTCCCTCACAAAACAAGAACTTTTTTATATCCTATGTGTTATACAGAAAAGCAAAAATAGCGTTCTTTTAAACCATCTTTTAATATTTGTTGAAACTCATTGTGTATCCCTCTACAGGTGTGTTCAGGTTCCGTTCCTTTATTAGTCAGACCCTCTGTGCAGTGCCAAATTAGCAAGAACAACATTTGGTATGTTTCTTTAATATTCTAAGAATTGCTTCTACAGATACAGGTGACTTTACAATGTGTAGGAGCTGTCTGGGGCTGTGTTATGGCAGGCATGTTCATAAGATCCCTGGGAATTTTTCCTTCACGATAATATAAATATGCCTCTCGACTTAAACACCAATGAAGTATCAGAACTTGGCATTCATTCAGAGTTGCCCTTAGTCTAGGATCATTTGAGTTAGGTAAAATATTCCATTTTCAACAAACACGGAAAGAAGCTTGGTTTTATTTTTCAGGGCATTTTGTAAAAGAAAAGACTGCTCTTGATGGGTCATGTATTGAAACAGCTTCCAGTAAAAAGAAAAAGGATATATTGCAGGGTATGGAAATTCTGGTCGAGGATGATGACTGTATTGCATGTCTTTTCTATGTATTATAAGCGTGTCACCTCAGCATATATGCTATTCTTAATATTCTGCCAGAAGACCCTTGATACAGCTTCATTTAGAGAAAAAATAAGCAGATGCTAAAGGCAGGAAGGGGGACTGAATTGATGGCTAGACAACCTTTGGAGGCATGAGTGAGTTTTTCATTAAATGTATATACTTGAAGGGAAAAATCAATACTATTTCATATGAAGTTTAGGTATAGCTAATATAGATGGAGACATTCTCTGCCAAAATACATAGCACTAAGGCCTAGATAGTGTTGCTTTTGCTTATGACAACTTCCACAGAGTAGGATGGAGAGACACGGAGATTGAATGTCTGCATTGAAGGTGGTTATTGTAGCGGAACATGAAAATTATATAAATTAAGGAAAGAGTTACTTGCAGGCTTGGAAAACAATCTGGCCCTTGTTGCAGAGTTATTGGGGTGAGGCGTTTTTGTCAGAGGTACCTGTGTCCTGGCGAGAGTCTCGTGTCTGCAGCTCAACTTCTTGTGTCCCATAGTGGAAGCTGGGATGCGGGCTGTGCAAGTCGCTTCATTGCCTCTCTCATACTTTGGTTGTTGCTTCCTAGACTGCGTGTGGCGGTGGCAATGACAGCCCTGAGAGAGAGACATGATGAGAGAACGGTGGCCCAGGAATGTCCAATCCTTTATTTCGGTAAAAGTAAAGCAGTACTCTGCCCTCATGACCTATGCCAACAGCCCTTACTCTGCCTCTGGACTGCCATTTCCAGAGCTGTCTCAGGCACCACGTGCCTGCTTGCCCAGCAGCATCTCTGAGATGTTGCTTGGGTTTGCTGTTGCTTTATTTCTCTATTACTTCTGTAATAGATTGCATCAATATTGCAGACTGGTATATAGTGCAGTGAAAGAAGAAATGAGAATGCTGCTTTGGTCTCACATTTTTATTATTTTAGGTTGTAAATAGAAAAGAGGACAAACACACTGATCATGCTGTGTCACAGCCTAACACAAATGAATCATTGCGTGCTGTCAGAGGCTGCAATCGGTCGTGTTCATGTGTGGCCATGCCCAGTCTCCTTAGGAGAGCTAAGATCATGGATATTAAACTCTTACTGTAATACTTGATTTAAATTCAACAGATACAAGGAGCTTTGACTCTTTGAACACCAAAAAATAATGTTAGTCAGAGAGTGTTTGTTTCTTAATTTATTTCCTGGGTTTTGAGAGACGCGTCAGCTTGATCTTAGGAAGTACCCAGAAAAGGCAAGTACTTCACACCCTGTTCTTCATTAGAAGTGAATTCCAATAAGGCTTCTAAGTGATTTAGGTGCTTCTGGAAAATTTAGCTATCTAATTTCAAAGTCCACCTGAAGTTAAATCTTGGGGTGCTAAAGTAAGTACAGTTGGTTTCTGATCCACTTCAGCAGTCCTTTTTCCAAAGTAAATTTGTAAACATTAAATTCATTTTAATTATACATCTCCCTTTTCTGAGGAATGCTCTGATTTAATTATTTATTCTTGCTAATTAGTCTTTAATTAAAAAAAAAAGCCTAGGTGAAGATGGTTTCATACTGCCCTTTTGCACTTGATCTTGTTTGCATTGGTAACCGATTTCTGCCATTTAAGCTCAGGCACTGCAATTTGAATATTCTTGAACAAAAATGTGCTACAGTTCTAAGACAGCTTGTAAAGACTCAGAGCTGCGGTTTGCACCTTTTAATACTGTTGTTGCATTTGGTTTCATCAGACTTTGATTTGGAACTGAAAGAAAGTGTTGTAGGTGGTATCGGTGGAGTGGTTATGAAGAAAGGATGTCTTGTTTTGCAGATTAGCAATCTAATAAGGCAGGGATAGTGGAGGAGTATGGGAGTAGACATAGCTAACGTAGATTCACGAGTTGTTCTTTTTTTACATTTCACGGCCAATTGCAGAGGCATGTTATCTATTATTTTTGGTTTTGCAAAAGGTGAATTTCTTTAATTTTTTTAAGGTCCTGAGCTCATAATGGTTATTTACCCGCGTATTCCCATAGGCTCAATTCAGGCTGCTTTAGTAAACAGGACTGGATGCGAAAATGCTTGGGTAAAGGAAACAGACCTGAGTTTTTAATCTGAGGGTAAACTTTCTTAAGCCTTCTTTAAAACTCTCCATTCATGCTTATATGCTGCAGTCAATTAGAAGTTACACATCTTTAAATCTTTTAGGTGACTATCTTAGGCTAGAAAGAACTTGTCAGTTTACATTTAATTTATTCCAGGCTTTAGGATATGTTTCTTGGCGGTAGAAAACTTTGAACACTAAATATGATGAATGTTGGCACATATTTTCAATACCAAATTCTACTGTCCAGCTGCAGCTGGATTCTCAACATGCTTAATATCTGGGTTAATAGAGAAAAACATGTCTAAAGCACAGTGTATTTCTACTATTAACGTTCATAAGTACCAATCCCTAAGTCCACAACTCATGAGTAATACTGGCCTTGTCCCAAGTAGTCAGAAGCCATTATAAAAAAAACAAACAAAAAACCCCCAACAAAACCAACCCCCCTGCATTCTTAGTATCATTAATTCATTGTTTTCCCTATCTCTAGGGCATTGTTTGCTTTTTCTTCATCTCAATTTAAAAAAAATAAAAATATCTGGTTCTGATGTAGTTGCTCTTGGTTAACAGCCGCTAAAGCTGGAGATGGTATCTTTCCCTGTTAACAGCTTATATTTTCCTGACTTGAAATTGTAATAAATTGTAATTGAAGGATCTTCTCTGTGTCCTGTGGGGTTGATAAGGTTTTTTTCTTTTTTTCCCACCCCATTATGGTATTTTCTCACAGGGGTTTTACATTTCACCCTTCAATTTTCAGAAACAGTGGACTTGGAGCTGTTAGTATTCAATAAAACATCTGCCTCAGGAAAAAATTGGCAGCTTTCACACACTCACAAAGGAATTTCAGAAAAATTATTTGTTATCCCCAAACTAGATGCTGCCAGAGTAGATAATTCCAAAACTACTTTTCTCATGGGAAAGGTGTGTAAGACTAGGTTTAACAATGGGGAAACAAGCTGGGTTTATTTGCGTTTAGATAGATCAAACCCTCTTCACCTGCTCTGTGAACAGAGCACCTCATTACTGTCTCTCTTCCCCCCCCCCCCCCCCCCCAATGAATTGCATGTTTATATCCCCAACACTGCAGAAGTTATGCGCTACGCCTGATAGTACAAGATCTTTTCTAAAGTAATGTAGGAGCTGGGGAAGGTGCTCAGCATTGTAAATTCTTTGCTCCAGCCGAGTTCATAGAGCACCCTTTCTCCTGGGTCTTCCACTGCAGAAAATGCTTCTCTTGCTCCGTTTATGTGGTTAGTATTATTTATAGGGTAGTTCTGTCAACTTGTATGCTGAAAATAAAACCTGCACTTAATATTAGCTTTGTAGGTGCTTAAAAAGCTGTGGTGAGAGCGTTCAGGCTCATACACCAAGGGCAGGGCAAACAAGTGGTTCCTTTATTGGAAGAGGTCATGTTCATGTAGTTGTCTGTGTCCAGACTGGTGTAAGTGCATTTGGTTTTAGTTTGTCTTTAGTTGTTCACTGGGAAAGAACAACCAGTCCCCAAAGACCTGCAGGAATTTAGGATAATTACCTGAGTAATGATAGCAAACTTAATAAAACACAAAAACCTAGCATTTCACAAAAAACCCCCAATCCAAAACCATGAGGCAGTGATGGCCTCTAATGGGTGTTTCAAAACTTAGACTCTAGCAAAATTCATTGCTGTACAGCCGAATGCTCTCGGATCTCCTAGGCAAGGGCTGCTTGGGTCCCTAAAGGCTCAGCCTCGCAAGTACCAGGGCACACCACAGAGGAAGATTTGGGGTCTTTTTGGTTTACTTTTGGTTATGGAAAAATTATAGATGCGCAGTATGGAATGGACTTCAGCAAGGAGGTGCCCAACCCTATGCTAACATGAGTTGTAAATCTCAGCATGGTGCAGAAGGGTGCCATGAGGAGATGCTGGTTGGCTCTGGCAGGCGTGCTGTTGTCCCAGTTTCTGCACTAGTTCAGATGCTGCTAAGTCCGATCTCTGCTGTTCTTTGTTACTCTGTGTAGGTACAACTCCAAATCACCTCAATTTGTTGTTCTGGTAGCATTAAAAAAAACACTTCCTAATCAAGAATGAGGGAACCCACTGCTGTAAATACACTGAAGTGAGTCAAAAGTCCTTTCTCCTGCAGGCATTTCAGGACGTGACTCAGGGCACAAGGCTGAACAAACAAGGACCAATAAAATGAACAGGGATTAGTTGGAATAGAAATCACTGTCACTGAAGATGAATTGAATTTTTTTCAACCACCAGAGTTTATTTGTGCAAAATGTTAGCAACACATGTGTTGTAATGGAAAAGTAGTGAAAGAAGAATGTAGAAAAAGAAATGACTGAAGGAAGTACAGATAAAGCCAGCGCTCTTGAAAGTGGTTGGAGAGATGAATTCAGGAGTGCAGAGTACGTGTAGGCAGTGCGTGGTGAAGAGTTGAAAACCAGGGCAAATGCATAACCACAGGCTCAAGATCATATGTCAGATCAGGAGATGAAAGCCAGAAGATGGATCACCAGCTTGGGAAAGATAGCGAGTACAGCGGATAGAAACTGTGTAAAAGGGTGACGGTACAGGGAAATGGAAGAGGACTCCATACACCTGTATGGAAAAATGCCCAGTCAAGATCGGGATGCTATTGCAGGAGTGCAGAGAGATCATTCCACAGATGCTTGTAAGAACTACATATGCTGTTTTATTACCATCAGGTAGCAATATAAATATTTTAATCATAACAAATAGAATCCGTGCCAGGCTACGTGGTCACTAATCACCGTTCCATGATAAGATTTCCAGAACACAAAAAAACCCCAAACCCACAGACAGTTGAAAACTGACTAATTACGAAAGTCTGCCCAAACTTCAGTAGTTTTTCATTGACAAATAAGTAGTGTTAGTCCAAGCTCATAATGAATCTTTTTTTGTAATCCATCAGTATGCAGGGCAGCAGCAGCAGCAGCAGTATAGTGAAAAACTGTGTCACTGTTAGTGCACCAATATCCATCAGCTCAAGCGATTGACGTAGATGTAATCACTGTCTCTAATAGAAATAAAGTCAGGGTAATGGAACATTGTCACAGGATCAATGTCTAATGTTTTGAAAATAAACCCCCTCAGCTTTGCCTTTGCATTTATGTACCAGCAGGTGACCACATCATTCAGTTCAATTGACACAGTCCCTTAGAGCCCTGAATGATCTATTGTGGGAACATCAGGAACAATGTATTGGAAAAAATGGCATGTTCTTGATCAGGCTTACAGGCCACGTTATTTGGTGGGTTTTCTATGGTGCAAATGAGAATAAATCAGCTGACAGCAGAAACTTAGCACAGTATGGAGATCTTTAATTCCATTTAACTGTTTAATTTCTACACATTCTTGGAAAAAAAAGCTTGAACCATAGTACTTGTGCTTATTTTCAGTAGTGCGTGGTCACAAATATAAGACCTTTTTTGGGTGTTGCCCGTCCCTTACCTTAGTCTTAGCAGAAGCTCTTGATAGGGCTCATTTTGACCGATTTAAGAGCTATTCTCAATCAGTTATTTTCGCTGGAATTTTTACACAGTTTGATTCAAGCAAGGATTAATGGGTGTGCTCCCACATTCATCCATAATTAATTTTTTGCTAAGGCTTTAATGCAGCACAGGAGATAAGCATGCAACTATAGACTGCTAAAACTGGGTGCATGCCAAAGAGGTATATTGCATGGGATTTTAAACAGCGTAGCAGGTAATGCTTCTTTCAGTTTTTGTCTTTCTTGCACTTGATTCTAGCAACCTACTGCTATTCTGTGTCTAGATCCAGAGTATTAGTAGGCCATTATTTTAGCACCCTGT
This sequence comes from Gavia stellata, assembly GCF_030936135.1. NCBI lineage: Eukaryota > Metazoa > Chordata > Aves > Gaviiformes > Gaviidae > Gavia > Gavia stellata. The sequence goes on from NC_082604.1 coordinate 22,523,096, forward strand.
AAAGCCATTTAACAATTTTACAAAGCCTTCTTGAGACAGGGTCTATAAGTTTGATTGCAAAAGTCTTAATTTATTTAAATTAGGTATTCCTGAAGGATTGTAACTCTGTCTAAAGGGACATCCTTCTAATGGCCTAAGAATGGAAGCTGTACAGCTTGCTTGACATTACCACTGTTCTCATGATGGCCCTTCCAATAAGAAAATTGTCCCTTTTGGGGGACAGGTGTCTCCCCCTGGAGTAGTGACAAGCATTTGTCTGGTTCTTCCCTTTCCATTACGGATTTAGATATATTTAGTATACAGAGCCTAGAAGGTGGACTTTGCAGGTCATTTTGTGAAGTAATTCATGCTGGCCAAACCTATGTTACTGCTTCCCCAGGTAAATGTGCTAATTCTGGTTATCAATCAAAAGTTATATGTTTCTAATCAGTTTTAGAAATGCCGCATTTCCAGTTTTGCTGCTGTAGGTGTCTGCCCAGCTTGTGTGCAGGTAGGACAGTCTAACCCTGAAGGTCATCCCATCAAGCCATGGGTTCTTCCCTTCTGGAAAATGCCTTTGGTCTGGATTAGGTGTTTGATCAAGGAGAATTCCATAATGTTTGGTTATATTTCCTGGTGTGCTCTGAAAATTATTTAAGTACTGAAAGAGGGTGGTGATTTAACTTTTTAACTACTACTTCTGGACAGTTTTCACTTAATCCTAGTTTGCCTGCATCAGTGGACTTGAGCTCTGTGATTAAAAGCCCTCTCCTTGGCTGCCTTCAGGGGAGCAAGATGGGGCTTGGGATTTTGTGGGGAGTCAAGGAGGCATGGCTTTCATGAAGTAGTCAAAATTGAGGCAGGACTTTCTGCTGGTGGTTTTACTGGCGTATGGGTGCATGTTCTGAGCAGCTGGGTTTGGCTTTTAAGTTTTGAAGGAATAACATATTTGGTCCTGAAGAAAGATGTGTCAGAACTACCTCCATTTCAACAGGGTTGTAATGATCATGCAGGAAAGTTGTGCCTGGAAAGAGATGTCTATTTTTGTTGTTCCCCAAACAGTTGGAAAGTCTTTAAAATACTAATACACAGTACCTTTTTGCTATTCTGATATAGGAAATAAGGAGAAGAATCTCCCCCAAACACATTATTTCTTCTTGTATTGCACTCTTACAAGGAAAAACAGAGGTTTAAGAACCTAAAGAGCGTTGAATAAAGTGTCAGTAGCAGAAATATCCCTGTTTCTTTAGTCAGTCTGGGGATTTACAGAACATGGCTGCCAAGAATCACTGCAAGATGCCCTATAGCTGTCCAGGAGGATGTATTTTTAACTCTAGAAAGCATAGAAGTTTGCAGCTTTGTAGCCATAGCCCTGGAAATACGATACTGAATATACTGTCGCTTGTCTCTCTGCTGTAACATCCGGAATCCCAGTCTCCTGGGTCACACAGCATATGACTTTGGGGAGGAGATTCATAGTTCAGTAATTAAATACTACTTTGCTCTAGGCAAAACCAACAAATGGGCTTCATCTGCAGCTTATTTTGTAATAGTACTCAGGACTCTGCTTGGCGTTTCTGGGGACTGAGTACTCAGATAAGTAGACAGTAACTGTTATTTTTAGCTAAGGTTTTGGGTGGTTTTCTTGGTGTGGGTTTGTTTTTTTTTTTTTTCTTTCCCCCTTTCCTTTCAGGGATGTCATTCTTTTTCTTCAGAAAATTTCAAACTGGCTTTGTCATCTTGTATGCTTCATACTCTCAAATTGGCACGGAAAGACAGAGACTGTTGCCATAAATTAGGTCACTAAAGCTGAAGTACAGAATACAAATATTTATTGCCTGAGCTAAGGAAAACAATTCAGATGAGGAAAGGAAAAATTATTTTTTTAGTATTTGGAAATGAAGCTGTATTCTTGAGATTAAAAGCAAAGCAGTAGAGTTAAAAGAAGAACATGAGAAGCATGTCTTGTTTTAAATTGCTAGAAGGAAAACTAGCAAAGCTTGTTCATATGGGAAATCAGTAAGAAGGTTCATTAGGTAGAATTACAGATAACTTTTTGTGCAAGTTCACATTTGACATAGATTATTGAATCTTAAAATAAAAAAGGGCACATTTAAATAATAGCAATTTAGAGACAGGTAAATGCAGAAAATGAGATCACTTTTGTTTTGAAATATGTTACTACAGAGCTTATGTGTTTAACTTAAAAAAACCTTTTTCCTTTAACTTCAGAAGGTTAGAAAGAATTCCTAATTGCAGATTGTCAGATAGTCAGAGAACTTTAATAAGGGCTCATTTGTATTGTGCCCAACACAATGTTGGACCCCATCTCTCAAGTGAAGATGTGAAAGAGCAAATAGGAGTGTTTAGAGCAATTAGTTGATGCAGTTAAAGAAGACTCAACTTATTTTTTCGTCTTTTTAAAGTATGAGAAAATGTTCATTTTGATTGAAATTGATGTCTAGATTCTTACGCAGAAGGACATAAAACATTGGTCATGTACTCCATGCTTGACGTACAGGAACCACTAATCTATTTGATGAGTTTTCCTTTATAAACCATTTCTAAAGGGCTATACATAACTCTTCTCTGGATGTAGTCTTGCTGAGTTCAGCAGCCATTTGGGGTAGATCCACCATGTCTTGGGGAAAAGCCTTTGAAGAACGCTTCAGTAGAACAGCAGCCACCAGCAACAGCATTTTGTGGAGCCCTGGATTAAAACTCTAGTTCTGCAAGCTAATCACAAGGTGGATTTGGTATCTGAATGAAGTCCTGCTGAAACCTTACAAATCCAGGAGCCTGCCTGGTCTCTGCGGTTGGATTTACGTAGCACCCTTTTCAATTTCTTCAGCACCTCCAAGTTGATAAATCAAAGCAGACTTGGTGGCATTGGTGCCTCACTGTCTTAATCGACCTGGATGCAGTTGGAGAAGTGGTGGGGTTGTTTAGTGTATCAGCACTTTCCTGGACTATGGGTATTGCCTGTCCCCTGAGCCACCGTGACAGCAATCACATAGCTGTTGAGTTCAGCAGGTAGGTTTGCCAGGCTGAGGGACTCCCAGTGTTAGTTGCAAAGTGTAATGAAGAGGAATTGTATCGCACACAGGACTTCATTTTTATTTTTAAGAGGGATGATACAGAATGTAAAGCAGAATTGTAATAAAACTTTCCAAAGGACTTGTACACACCTTCAGATTTTTTGGGTGGAGTTAAAAAACTGCACATTCCCAGGTTGGGTCGTGTAATTTGTTGGGTTTTTTTAACCATCATGGTCACAAAAAAAAGAAAGGAAGATTCTTAAGCAGCAATAAAAAAAATATGGTATCACTGTGTATGTGCACACATGCTAGCAAAATATTTGTCAGGATTTCTTGTGAAAGAGGAAGAAGATAAAAGGACTAGTGACAATATTTCTGTTGTAGGAGATTTATTGTTTCTGTAGCCAGACTTCTGTTTTCCATGGATAAATGCAGCAGTCTGTTTATATATGAGCATTAAACATTTTTCAGAGCTACCCAGAGCATTAGCTGTTCCCTTTAACATATCATATTTGGTATCAAACTAATGATTGGTATGTTTTGGGGAATTATTATTCACAGCAGCCTGCTAGGTTTTTCTGTTATCCTACCTAATTAGGATGTGTTAGAGCCCACCTAAAACTGCAGAAATATTACTTTCTTAGGCTGTTGTTTGATGATACAATAAATCTAACTGCAGTAAATCTACTATACCTTATAAAACTGTGATTAAGTGCTAATCTGATGTATAAACTTTCTCTGCCAGTTCAGGTTTGTTAAAAAAAAAAAAAAACCTCACACCAAAAAACCCCAAAAAATCCTACCAAAAAACTGTTAGGCCAGGAGCCATATCGGGCAGCGTCTGTTCTCTGGCATTTGGCATGAACCTGGAAGAAGAGTACAGAGCTGGCATAAACATGCAGAGTAGAATAATAATTTGTCAGAAATGCAATCAGATTTGGGCACATGGAACTTGATCTCCTTATAATGTATTTTACTTGTACATTTTACCCAGAGTATGGAAGTGTGTGAATGGTCCTCAAGGGGTAGAGAAGCCCATGTGAGACCCCACATGATGGTGTGTGTCTGAGTTACGGTAGGCGTGCTACAGAAATACAGGCACATTTTTGCTATGTGGAAGCAAAGTCAGGATTGGTGTGTTGGCTCTGGGACAAGAAACCTCATTTCCTTTGAAAAAAGTAGTTTCCAAATGACTTTTTGCGTGATTTCTGACGTGGATTCAGAGTTGGAATGAGTGGGGCAGTTTGTCTAAAGCACAGACGTCCGTCCTGTCTGTTCGTGACCCGTGGCACATCTAGCTCTTGAGCAGATCAGGAGGCCAGCATCTGTGTAGACAGCTGAGTTTTATTTTATGGCTGATATGTTTTATGCCTGATAAACTTTGGGAGTTCAGGGACTCTCTATAGCGCCATTAAAAATTATGTGTGATATCTTGATACTGTACTAATTCTAACTGAACAACAGGCTCATCCTCCGGGAAGGGGGTGCTACAGACAACCAGTGCCTGTGGCTCAGTGGTTTCGGATGATCGAGGGAGAACAGGGTGATGGATTACCTACGCTGTAATACAATTTTGTTGGCGCTACAGCATTGCTGAGCATCACAGGGACATGTGTGGGTTGACAGCCTGAGAAGAGGCATGCTGAAGCGGACTTTTTTTGAGCGGTGTACATCGATCCTGATGGGATCTCAGGGACGGGAAGCCCGTGAGAAATTTGAGCACGGTTCATAAGCCCTCATGTGCATCCTTTTTTTTACCTGTTGGTTTTTTTGTTTGTGTTTGGTTTTTTTATTTTATTTAATCCTAGTTTTGCCAGTAAGGAATCTAATTCATATGCACTGTGATTGCTTCAAAGTGCAAAACAAAAGCAGGGGCAAGTGGGAGAGATTTCCTTTAGAACTGCACTTGGAGCTAAACAGTAGTGTGGGTGCATCGTACTTTGCCATATTTCCTGTAAATCCACAGAATGTTTTGAGAAAGACTTGGAATTTTTATAAGGGCCAGAAAAAAGGGCCTCAAGGATCTTGTTACGTTTTCAGAATGGATTTGGGACGTACAGGTGCAAATATCTTGAGGTTTTTTTTAATGGGCCCTTTGCAAATTAGGCTAGAAATGTAAGACTGGTAGGAATAATGTGTCATGTCTACTTATTTTTGGCTCATTTTTCTGTGTCTTTTTGTTTATTTAATTGATGTATTTAAAATAAAGAGCAATATTAATACCTATTAAGTGCCCAAAATAAGTAGTCAATTGCACGTTGAAATAGTGGATTTGGGGGAAATAAACCAGCATTAATGAAGTAGATTTGTTAGTATGTGGGGTATGTGTGTACATGCATGGATGCATATATAAAGATAAATTTATTTTCTTTCTCCTCTAACGTTCTTCTTTTCAGCCCTTCCTCCTCTATTTGTGTTTCCATTTACATGATGCCACTTCTAAGAAGTCGTCTTCTTCACCTCCCAAACAAGCCCTGGGGCCATGTTGGGGCATTAGGGAAAATGGAGTTCACATGGTTCGTAGGTTAGCGGGTTTATTTTCTTTCCCATTACTGTTTTTCTTTGGCAGTCATCCTTGGCAGGTTGTAACTTCAGCACGAAGTGAGGGGGTGGCCATGCGCGTTGAGCACTGAGAGCCACATGGCCAATGGCTTTGGGGTTGGCGGGTGCCCTCTCCATTCCACCTCTGCTCCTTTTTGCCGTCATCCCCTTGCTGCCAGTGTCTCCGGCCATTCCCGCTGGTTACTTCCCAGGAAGCTATAAGCAAGAAGGAGGAAGGCAGCACAGTTCCTAGGGCTGGAAACAGCAGCAGCTTCCCCATCACGTGCAGTGGGGTTCACGCAGCTCTGAGCTGCTTCTTCAGCTGTCTGCGTAGTCTGGTCCCGAGGCTGGAGGTGGCCATGCTGCAGAGCCCTGTGCTGGGGGATGTTTGGCTTTGCCCCTGGTTTCGAGAGTTGGCAGCATAAGCCTGTCAGCCGGAATCAAGCCCGGTATCAATTCAAAATTTGTCAAAGGGAAATAATTATTGTATCCTCTCCTATCTATACTTATGCTTTATTTTCTCTTTAATGTGATAGTTTGCCTTTGGGGTGGGAAGGAAGGTGGTTTGGTGTTGCTTGTTCTTCTCACAGTTCCTCACTTCCCTTGGCTGTGCCATAGCCGGGTGAGGGTTGTCTCCAGGGTGCTGGCTGAGCGACTGGGCCAGTGATGGGGGATAAATACAGAAACGAGTTTTCAGAAAATTTAAATAAGCACCGAAAAAATGGATAAAGTAATATTTTGGTAAAAAAATTGGAACTTTTTGCACCCTTTTCAGTTTCATGTCCTCATCAGGCATGCTGTGTATTTATTGAACGCATTTCTGTGTTTTTCTAGTTGTTGCGGTAGGAGAGCCAGTGTTGCACTGCCACCTCTTGATAGCCGGACAGGACAGCATGTGGCAGTGCTTCTTACCAAAGCATCCTGTGGAAAACACTTCGAACCAGCTTTGAAAAATTATACTAGTTTGACTCGAGCAGGGTGAATAACACTTTTGACAGACATGCAAAACATCAGCTTTTTTCTTTAGCTACCCAGTTACATAACAGGTGAATTTATGTGGCATCTCCACAGTTCGGCTTTGAGTGGGGAGTCCTCTTTATATTAATAATGCAGGTTGTTTCTGTGTAGCAAATAGCACTTTCATCTGACTTCTGCATTTTGATCTATCTTTTTGGATGATGCAGCAAGATTTTCAAAATCAGTAAGAGACCCATGAAACGAATACTACTATTTGTGCATGTATGTAACGTAAAAAGGCTGCTTTACGAGTATTTTTAAATTTAATTACCTTTTTTTCTGAAAGAGAATATTGTTTGTCTTCCTACAGAACTTCTCTGTAACAGGCAGTCTTAAATAAAGATGATTTGTGCCAGGTATGACAATAAAACATAGCTGAATAAAATTAGTGTTTGGTCCTGCACATGGTAGAATTGGTTGCTAATGCATGTAATGGCTAAAAATGACACTCATTTCACACTGCTCAGTAAACGAGCCCTTAAAGCATATTGTAATTCGGCAGGTATACCTTGTACGTCAGGCATCGCTGTGGATGGGTGCGGTTGGTATCAATGTACCTTTCTTTACAAGTTGTGTTGCATTAGCTAGAAGTTATTATACTGGAACAATTATTTTTTTCGTTTGGAAATGAGAAGGATTTAAGAAGCTCTGCATTTTTATTTATTTCCTTAAGAAACTAAAAGCCTCTTCCCCACTTCGGCAGCGCAGTATGCTCGAGCTGCTCTATAAGCATGAGATCTGGGTTTCTGTGGGCGCGTCCAGCATCGTGTGCAGCCCCCCGTTTCCCATGCAGGATAACCCCAGCTCTCCCACTGGGGTCCCGCTGGGGTCCCACTGGCCCCACCTGGGTCTGAGCCCTCCCTGAGCAGCTCTTGGACTGTGTCATTTTTCCTGTGCCCTCTCCAAACCAAGAGGGCAGTGCACGCTGCCCTCCCTCCTACCCCCAGCTATTAGCTCGGCGAACGGCTGTGCAGCTGGGGCAGGTTTGGGGGTGTCCATGTGTTCATCGACTTGCCATGGTTTGTGTGTGGGCAAACACACTCCTTTTGATGTCCAAGTTCATCCTGTAGCCTTTCCTCTTCTTTAGGAGTTTAATTGGGTCTTTACAACATTATGGGACTTGTAGGAAAGTCACATCTTGGAGAGCTTTTCTCACTGTCAAATTTGGTTGCAATTGACTGGTAAAAGTCAAGTTAGATGATAAGAAAGAGAGTGTGGTCATTTTCTCCTGTTTCCTTGGGAAACTTTGCTTGGAAAAGATGCCTAGAATATGTTGCAGCCTTATAATGCCAATTATAACGTGTAGTTGTTGCTTACTGCTGTGTTCACCGCTTTCCCACTTCGAGCAACAGTGGTGAATAGCCTGACCACGCAGCCATGTAGCAAAATTTATTTGATTTTGAACAATAGAAGAAAACCTGTTCTCTAGTCCTTTTTTTATGTCAGATCCAGATCAAACTTTGTCAAATAACAGTAGGACAGTCACTTACCTTCTCAGACTCTAGTTCCATAGAAGAAAATGATGGTGAGCGGCTAGGTAAAAACCTTGAAAGTCTGCTGATGAAAAGTGCTGGGCAGATACTAGAAACAGGAGATGGACCTTATTTCATACTATGTTCTAGAAACTGATGTTTTTACTTGTTTACTAGATGTCATGGGAAGATAAGGATTTTCAAACATTCAGAAGGCATGAGAATGTTCTCAAAAATGAGGCTTAGAGTTAGAAAAAATACTGTATTCTGTTTCTTCATATTTTAAAGACTCTTGTTGCTTCATATTTTCAAAATTTGTCATCAAAAGTATATATAGTTTGATACATTATTTGTCTTGCTAAATATTTACCATTAATAAAATCAAGGGAAAATTGTGTGTATGTATCCATCAATATTTTTAAAGCATTAATTGAAAGCCTAGAGTTTGTCTCTAATTTCTAGAATTCCTTTTGCAAAGCGTAAGTATATGGCTGAGATGTTTTCTAGTTTTTAGTGGAAATAGCTGGGCTTCCTTTGAACAGATACAGTGTTGTAGCCCATATTGCACTTTTTTACTAGAGGAGGAGTACCTGAAAATTGAAGTAGAAAGTAAAAGTGAGAAATTGCCTGGATACCAACGTGAAACCAAGTTCTCGGTCTTTGTTAGTCGGGCAGAGAGAAATCCATGTTTTGAAAAATGTGTTCCATACCAATAATGTTGATTAGATGAATTCACTGATTATTTTTTAAAAATCTGTGAAATGAGGCCTTTTTAGTACTGGTATTAAGCAGCATAGTTCCCCAGTCCGTACCAATTTGCATCATTTGAGAATCAGTCCCTTCAATATTTAATCTACTGACCTTTATGTTGTGGTGAGACAAATGACTTTTTAATGACTACAGTAGACTTATTTGCATTATAAAATAAAACCATTGTCTATGCTGCCAGGGAGCTACTTACTTTATAAATACAGCATTTATTGAGAAATGTGTATTATGTACTAAAAATACTTAATTGACCTACTTTTTTTTTATTTTCAGGGTTGTGTCCTTTGTTGTGACCTCATGGTTTAACTGGGAATAAAGATGAGTATAAGCAGTGATGAGGTTAACTTCCTGGTATATAGATACTTGCAAGAGTCAGGTGAGTTTTTACAATTCTAGTTGTTAAATAATGCATAATTTATTTGCTATTCATCTGCAACTGGCTTTAGCAAACACAGACACATTTAATTATTTTGCCAGTAGGCATGTGCTTCTGTCTGAGCTGTTTCTTGGTGTTTCTTCTCAACAAGAGAATGAATTCCTGCCAAGTTACCTTCTGTAACTTAATCAGATTTAGTCATTTGGAGTTTTCAGATGGCAGTCAACCAACTAAGGACTCATTTGATTGCTAGAAATGCATTTTCCTGGAGATCACTTTTATCTACAGGGTGATGATGGCACTTTGCACCATTTTCTTTGAGGCTACTTGAAGAAGAAGAAAGGATGACCACCAAAATACTGTTTTTTTCCTGTTCTGTCTTGGAGTGATGGTGCTCCTGTGAGCTAGTCTTCCGTGGCCAAATTCCTTACCTGAATGTGACTGTAGGAGGGCAGATGTTGCTGTATTTCAAAGGAAGAAGTGGCAACTGTGACCATATGACTTGTATCATTTGGATCTAAATACAGATGAACAGATTTTTTTACAGGGTTTACTCTTGGGTTCTCAAAAGCCTCCCTCCCTGCAGGACATTTTCTTGGAGGATTTTGTCCTTCGGTGTCAGGCTAACCAAAGCTTCCTGCCTTTTAGGAGGGAAGAGCAAAAGACAGATGAATATTGTCTAACTTGAAAACAAACTTCAGGCTTCTTGAAAATGCATTTGACTCATGCAACATCTGTCTACTGCTTCTGTCCACTGCTCATGGACTTCTCAATTTGAGGCAAAGAAGCACCAGAAGCAATGGTGGATGGCAGAGGGTTTTTTTATTCATTGTTCAGCCTGAATTTACTCAAAAATTGTTATATGTTCTTACTGCTGTTGCAGGTTGCTTTTGTCACAGAAGCCAAACTTACAAAATTGCTTTATCTTCATCTGAAAGTTTGCAGGCAGCTTCCTAGTTACCTGACAGCGCCAAAAAAAAAAAAAAAAAAAAAAAAAAAAATCAGTAGTTTAAGAAAAAATTATGTGACAGTAAAGTTAATTTGCTGAAACAGCTGTTTTTCTCTAGGTTAAATTCGCCTTTTCAGGGCGATCAAATAAATAGCAAGCAACTACCAGTGCCGCACCATAACATGCTTGCCACTTCTTAATGTAGTTCTAAGTGCCAAAACACACACAATTCTGACAGCACTGCGCCACAAAGTGAATGCTCTTCTACCTACAGATCCATTTCACTTTCATGGGTAAAAAATCAGTGAGTAAAAGTAGAAAAGTGAATCTTGGTGTCTTGGAGATATATACTTTATTAAATACTATAAACGATACTCTCCCTCTCTCTAGTTTTAGAATATATAAGTTATGTAAATACTATTGCATATTTTTTATATTTACTTATGCACAAATGTTTTGCCAATTATACAATAACTAATAATTGCTGTGTTTATATATAAACTTAGTTTTTGTCTTTCTGGACATTTAAACTAGAAACATATAAGAGGGAAACAACAGAGATGTTTTGATGAGGTTTTTTTAGTTCATAAGCATAGATTTGTAAACGGAAGATCCTACAGCAGTATGGCAAGTAGCATTGCCTATCTATAAATCAATTCTGATGTTTTTGCCTTCTCTTTAGGGTTTTCCCATTCAGCATTTACCTTTGGTATAGAGAGCCATATCAGCCAGTCTAATATAAACGGTGCTCTGGTGCCACCAGCTGCTTTGATTTCCATCATCCAGAAAGGTCTGCAGTATGTAGAGGCAGAAGTCAGTATTAATGAGGTAAGGAGGTTTTGCCTACAGGAGCATTATGTCCTTGCTTGCAGTAAGTTTGAATGTTAGTATTTTTTCTTAACTTTCTTGTATCCTATTTATCTACTTTTACTTCAGATTCCTTACTGCTGGTGTTCACCATGACTCCAGTGGTGGAACCAGAATGGAGTGACATAACTGGGTAGGGGTTCTGCCCAGTGCAGCCACACAACACCAGGCATGGTGTTCTGGCTCATTGCTTAAAGGTCCGTTGTCTGTAGAGTTTTTACCCTAATATAATGTTGTAGTAAATCCAGACAAGTGCAATAAGATAATCATTGCAACAAGTTACCTCTTAATTTTTATTTTCATAGGCTTGCACTAGGGAGGTGGGAGAGCAGCTCTCATTTGGGTGATATGTCGTTATAATGAAGTAATGAGACCCCGAAGGCAAGATTTCCAAATAGAGAGAGGGTTTCAATTTGTGGCAGGAAGGATGAAAGCATATGCCAGTTTGCTTTTTGCCTCTGCTGGCTAATTCATCTTGAGCAGGTTCTATTAAATTTGATGTTTAAATGGTTATTCCAGCAGTACGGAAAGCTATGTATCTTCCTGCCTGATGCTGCAGATACTCACCCTCAATTTCCATTCTCATTTATGCCTGGAAGGTTAGCAGCCTTTGTATATGTCAGTTATATTACAGAAAGAAACTATTTTTTTCACTAATTCTGCTCTCTTTCCAGTCTCCCTTATGTCTTCTCTTTATGTGTAGTTTTTATAGTCCCAGTGAAGCAAATCTTTTCCCTTAGGAAGCCTCAGAAAAATAAAGCAAGTGATTGGAATAGAAGAAGGGGACCCTATATTTATCGCAAGGAATCCTTCTAGCTCCTAAAAATAGAGCCTTACAAAGCCCTAGCATATGTATAAGGGTATTTTTAACTGGGTCTTGTCCATTTCAGGATAAAATTCTTCCTTGTTGTTTGAAAGCATGCCAGCACTGTTTAAAAAAAGGAAAGAAAACTAGTCAACTCTCCAGATAATATGTTTATGGAAAGTATTAGTCTAATAAGCTAGAATAACTTCACGAGCCAGTGACCTGACGTGCAATGTTTGCAGCTCTTCAAACAAACCATTAGATTTTGTTGCAGCCACTCATGTTTGAAATCATATTCATAGATAGCTTACAGTATTTTTTGCTTTAGTAGATGACTTAGCAAACTGGAAGCATAAAAGTTTTGATTCCAGAAGCTCTGCCAGAGGCCTGCAGTGGCTTTTTTGCATATTTATGATGGCCACTTAACTTTAGACTAAAATTCCAATCCTAACCCACAACAATGATGAGCTGTCACTTCCAGCACCATTTGTAAACTGTTTTATTATATTAAATCAAAACTTTTGCTTTGGTTTTCCTTGGAATTTTTGCCCATAATGTTAATTTGTACTTGGTGTTGTCTTTTTTGTTTTCTCCCTCTGCTGTAATTTAGGATGGTACCTTGTTTGATGGTAGGCCGATAGAGTCTCTCTCACTGATAGATGCAGTAATGCCTGATGTGGTACAGACAAGACAACAGGCCTACAGAGACAAACTTGCACAACAGCAGGCAGCAGCTGCTGCAGCTGCAGCCGCAACTAACCAACAGGGATCAGCGAAAAATGGAGAAAATACTGCAAATGGAGAAGAGAATGGAGCACATACCATAGCAAGTAAGTTGAGACAGAAACGACTTTAACCTATGTTAACGTCATTTCCTTGTCATTTATCACTGTATGAGCTCGTAGTACGAGCTAGTAGACAATGAGGTAAATGTGTAGAGGTACTAGTAACCCTTCAGCTTGCAGAGAATACCTTTGACACAGGTGATACTTGAACAGATGGTGTCTCACCTTTGACTGTCCCCAGTTTGATATTTGGAATTGCAGGAGGAGATGCAAACTTCTGAATTCATTAATTCACAATATTCCATTGACCAGTCTTACTTCCAGTACTGCTCCTTTCTCATCATCTGAGGGTTTTTCACAGGACCCTCTGAGAGCTCTTGCATAAAGAGGAAAAAAAAAAAATTGGAGGCAACTCTAAATATTGCACCTCCTCAGCTTTGGCCCCTGGAGGGGGGGAGTCTGCTAATTTGCAGCTGGTTAAAACTGAGCATTGCTTGTGAAGCTCCGCAAACTACTTTTGACAGGTTCTGCTAACCCCATGAATCGGAGAGCTGTAACCAGTTCTCTGTAGGACAGACTTCGGTGTCATGTTGAGATCATCATGGTTGCTGAGACAAGTTCTGTGTCATTTGTGTCCTTGATCAGTATCAGTTTTCATTATTTGCTATTCAGAATTATTCGATGCAACTGCTTGCAGGTTTGGTTTATTCATTGGTTCCATTTTAGTTGTGATTGGTGAAACAAGTGAGTTTTACTTGTCATCACTGGTGAAAGGAACATACCTTACAATCAGGCTTAGTATAGAAAAGTTCAGGTCAGGCATTAAAACGTGATTTTGAAAATACTGGTCTGGAAGTCTGAATTACACATTTGAGAGGGGGAGTTACAGCTCTTGCTGTAAAAGCACCTGAAGAAAGGACATTTTTGAGAGAATATTCCTATCAAGCTGTGTACAAGTTTTGCATTTTACAGCTGGATTTTACTAGGTTTTTTCATTATTATATATGATAAATAAACTGGAAATATAATCTTTGGCTTAAACAAATAAGCTCTCTACTTTGATGCTTTCATTTAAAAATCTCAGAAAAATATTTACTTGTTAACTGTGAACTGGATAGAGTAAGCGTAAACTTCGTATCTCAGCTGCTGTTAAATGTGATATGCCAGCAACCCCTACTGGCTGGTACACCAAATTATACTGGCATTGATTCGCTTTAATTGAAGCAGTTTTATATGGTGCTCTTTCTTAAAAATAATGCATGTTCTAATAGCCTTTTCTGTTTTCTCACACATACAAACAGCAACAGAAACCCTTGATGTTAAATTAAGCAATAGGTGTGAAATGTTTTTTTTAACCACAGTGAATAAATACGGAACAGGTGAACTGTTGAGCTTTTTTTATATTCCGCATTTACACTCAGTGTGAATTTATTTTTAATAATAGAAAATGATTGATGGTAGCTGCCAAGAAAACTGTTTTGTCAGTTGAATTACCCCCAGTATGTTTTACAGAACAATATGGATTCAACATCGCTTCCACGCAGAAAGCTATGTATTGCCACAATTCCACGGTAATTGCCAACGCAGTTTAAAAAGCTCTGTTATCAGTTTACCGTATCACCAAATGTTACTATATTAATTAAAGTCATTTTATAAATAAAGTGTCAGAGAGTAGGTTTAAAACCTGTTTGACTGCAGTTGGTGAAAAGAGAGATTTTTGAAAATGAATGTGTCATAAATGTGTTTTTAAGGCATAGACTAGTAACATATTGTACTATGGAGTATAGTGCCTGAAAAACTGTGAGTACTTTTAACATCAGCATTTATTTTTTAACATAGCAAAAAATTAATTTTTGGCCTCAATTTTGAAGTTTCAAAATTAAATCCATTTGAATGCTGAGGTTTAGAAGGGCTAAGAGCTTTCTCACATTTTTGAAACTCCCCATCTGTTTATAGTACTTCATAAATTGGAACTGGAAAAGTAAAGGAACATTACAGCTTTGTCAAATTTTGACCCATGTAAATTGTGAATTAATTGTTGTGCTCATCCCAGAAGAATATGAACCATACAGTAGTTACAATGTATTGTCCCAAAAATATTAAAATCCACATCTCTCTACTGTTGTTTCCCAAAATACAGATAATCACACAGATATGATGGAAGTGGATGGAGACGTTGAAATCCCTCCCAACAAGGCAGTGGTGCTGCGTGGCCATGAATCTGAAGTATTCATCTGTGCCTGGAATCCCGTTAGTGACCTTTTGGCCTCAGGGTACGTGCATTAACCATGTATGTACGTAACATCAATGCTCATTGATATGCTTCTGTATGTTGATGGTGACACGTTAAAATAATACCTACCCCAATGCCCCCTACATCAAATGCCACAACATTTGCTGTCTTGAAAGGAATACCTTTTTAAATGGAATTAATTGAGAGAAGGGGTTATATTCTTATTCTGTTCTGTAGATCTGGAGATTCGACAGCACGGATATGGAACCTCAGTGAAAACAGCACGAGCGGCTCTACGCAGCTGGTACTTCGACACTGTATTCGAGAAGGAGGGCAGGATGTACCCAGCAACAAAGACGTGACATCGCTGGATTGGAACGTAAGTAGGAATGGCAGTGCTCAAAATACTCCGAGAAAATTGTACCTATAACTTTGCATAGTCAAATTTTAAGTGACAGCAACTGTGCATCCTCTGGTACGGCTCCTGAAATACTTCTGTTTTTGAATTGCATTGTAATTTCTTGTCTTGTAATTCGGGGACTTCTTTTTCGTAAGTTGTAGTGGGTGGAATAAATATCATAAATCTTATGCAGATGTATCCTACCTGAAATTTGCTTTGTGCTCTTTAGCTTTGAGTTAATACGGTAAAAATAAATAAAATAACCTTTTTGCTGGCAGAGTGAAGGTACACTTCTAGCAACTGGGTCTTACGATGGCTTTGCAAGGATATGGACTAAAGATGGTAAGTGAAATACTTTTAATTGCCAATATATTTTCCTGTATTGTGGCTCACAGCATAGTTTTTTATTTTTTTTTTAATGTATTCATATCAATATAAATTTTCAGGTAATCTTGCCAGCACCTTAGGGCAACATAAAGGTCCTATATTTGCGTTAAAATGGAACAAGAAAGGAAACTTCATTTTAAGTGCAGGAGTGGACAAGGTGAGATAATCTTTGGTAAAATTAAAATTCTTTCCTTCACCGTTATAATCTAATTTGTAAGCATAATAGCAAAGGTATAGAAAGTAAGTAAATTAAACTAAAGGCATGGGACGTAAATATGTAATTACAAAGAACTTGTTACGCTAGCTATGTTTCCTTGTGGTTTATAGTAGTTTATTGAGATATTTTATTAGATTTTAGTGTCCCTGGATCTCTTCCCAATTAGGTTAGTGTAAGCTGGAAAGTAAGTGCTGAACACAGAAACATTAAACCTTTGTAAAACCGAATCATCTAAAATTTAGTGAAGCACTTTGTGCAAAGCCTCAGGAAAAAAAAAAAATTGTACTGGAGGAATAGGTTCAGGCTCATTTGGATATCAGTCAAGCCTGAGAATGATTAAAAAGGTTAGAGCTGGAACATAAGAAAAATCAATGTATCTGACTGGGGAGGTGCCAGTAGTGTAATGCCATGAAGCACCTTGTTTTAACTGTTTTATGTCACGTCTCTAAACAAACTTAAAGACTCACAAGGTCTTTAATTTCAAAGCCATTGTTCGTGTGGGAGATTTTATGAATGGTAGGAAGGGCACACATCGTGATGAAGAATAGACTTAAGACAAGTTCAAAGAGTAAGAATAGTTTAGTTTTTCCCCTGTAACTGCTTCAGGGTGCAAGAGTGACACAGGCAAACTGCATGCTCAGCAAGGCCACAGGCCCACAATACTTAAAACTGTAAAGCAGTAGATTTTCTCCTTTATTCATATGGCTGGGGTTTCCTGCACCCATTTAACCTGGTTTGCTTTAATGCCCAGCTTTGTAAATGCTTGTGCTGGCACAAAGGAAGGAAAAGTAAATGTCTCAAAGTATGGAAAAGATGGGTTTCTTCTTTTGGCAGCTATGGTGTCTTATGCCAGTTTTTAAATCTTTATGGAGGTGCAGCTCTAATGTGCAGAAAAATATTCTGGAGGAGATAGAAGCCCCGTTTCAGTTAATAAAACTCCTTGGACAAAGCAGAGATTATGCTTTAAAATATTCTGCATTAGCAGAAAGATTGACCCAACATTATGCTGCTTTTCCATAAATAATTTGTGTGGTCAGTTCATGCTTCCACTGAATTTAGTGTCAAAATTTTCATTGATCGTTGTGGTAGGTCAGGAATATTGGCATATAATATAGTGATTATGAAATACTAATTTTGTCATGTAAGATTTCTTTCATCAGAAAGATATCGGAAGTATTGGCAGAGAACAGCTCAGAACAAAATTACACCCTTAAAGCAAATCTTTCAGATCCTTAAGCATGAGACTAATTGTTTATATCAAGATCTCCTTAGGGACAATTGAGTATTTAAAATTACAATTTGAATATACAAGTATTTGAAATTAAAATAGGTGTGTGGAGTAGGTTAGAAGAATATAAATAGGACTAAGGAGATAATAAATAAAAATTAAATAGATTTTTTAAAAAAAGCCCACAACCCTCTTCTTACCTCCAGACCCCAAAATGTTGTAATTAAACACCTTTCTAATATTACAACATATTAAGATTTTCTACTGTTGTCTGCACTTCTATTACCATTTCCTTTAGTACTGGGTACAACACTAGAAATATGTAATCAGGAGCAGATTTGGGCTATGGGGAGTAGGCTAGGTAGTCTGATACATGTGAATGGTGGCAGTTGTGGAGAAACTAGCAACGTGTACAGGTTTGTTTATTGTTTATTTATCTGTTTAATACAGACCACAATTATTTGGGATGCCCACACTGGTGAAGCCAAGCAGCAGTTTCCTTTTCATTCTGGTAAGTCTTGATTTTGATCATTCAGGATTGTCATCTGAAAAGACAAAGTGTTATTTATTTAAAAAATAAGCTCCATAAACTTCAGATTTATTTATTTATTTACACTATTTCAAAGTCTCACAGGCAGTCTTTGGATACTGACTCCCATATTTGTAGTCTTACGAATTTTGATAACGTAAACAAAGAATTGTTCTGATTTTGTAACTTTATAAGTCACAATTTTATTGCAGTTCTATGAAAGTCATGAGATAGTCCAAATATTACCGACTTTGTGTAGTACAGTGGCAGACAAATCAAGTGGGTGGGCCACGAAGGATTTGTGTTTATCAGCTAAGGACTGCATTTGTCATCTTCCTGCTACAGTAATCCCAGCTCTGCATCCCATTGTTCTGTGCTGCCTGCTGTGCTGTCCCCAATTTGTTTGGCCACAAACCAGCTGAAAGGCTGTTCACGGGCCAGCTGGGATGAGAGTGCAGCCTCTCAGGAGGTCAGACAAATTGCTTTGTGGGCTGCATGCTGTGCAAGCCTGCCAGAATCAGCTGGAAAATAGAATAGAGAGGATGACAAACATGTCATTGAAGGGCCTTTAAGAAACGTGTCTCGTTTCCACTTTTTATTTTGCTTGTACTACGTTTTCAGCAGCATGACAGCAATCAAAAACATTAATTCTTGATTTACTCCAAGCAATTCTGTGTCCTATCTGCCATAAATATCTTGGCTGGATCAAATGGAATATGTCACCCATGATTAAGCTTCAAGCTACCACACCTTATAATGCTGGAATTAAAGAAAGGAAATAAATCATTACCTTTCACTGGCTGCCATCTATGAGCACAAGCGTGGACTGTTAGTGGAGATGAGCTCATGCACGACGATGTGATAAGTTGTGGGAACCTGTTCCTCGTGCTGACTCTTGAGATTTATTTATAGATGACTTAACTACAGCTTGTTGTCCTGCTGCACTGTCTTGTGTATAACTGGTTCATTTCAGATATGTTCCATGTTTTAAGGACTTCTATGAAATTTTATTTCATTTCTTTGTGTAAGACTGGTTTTGGCTGCATTTCTCACTGTTCATAGTGTTTGATTACCTTTAGAACTGCTGTAAAAATTAATGGTTGCTTCCTGTTGGCGTTTGTTCTAAGGTGGTGCGTGCTAAATTTGCAAATCAAACTCCTGCAGAATACATACCATAGTTTTAAATATCTTTCTTTTTCTTTCAGCACCAGCATTAGATGTTGATTGGCAGAGTAACAACACATTTGCCTCTTGCAGTACAGACATGTGTATTCATGTCTGTAAACTGGGACAAGATAGGCCCGTCAAAACCTTCCAGGGTCACACAGTAAGTACTGGAAAATTGGGGGTTGCTATGCTATATTTTTATTAATGAGAGACTCGGGCCCAGTATACTTGCCAGTACACGGCGCTTGGGTAATGGTTGGTCTTTGGCAACAGGCAATAGGTATACATATGCGGGTAGTTGTAGTTAAGGTCATATGGTAACTGTAGTCTCTATAATTTAGAACAATTCTTGCTCCCATGTGCAGCTTTTTTCACCAGTGCCAGGATGGCATAGCAAAAGTGAGCTTAGAAGAAGAAACATGGTAACTTTAAGACACTGCTGTGCATAGCCTATGTTGTGTAAGAGCATGCATGGGAAAATGTGGTAGCAAAAACTTGTTGTTATTGAAGGCAAAGCTAGGAATGAAAATGAAATGTTAAAATACTCACAATTATACAAATACCCATAACTGCTGTCCAACTTTATCTTTCGTAAGCTGTCATTTCTAATGGAAGTGAAGACTCCAACTTATTCTCACTGTTCAATTTTAGAATGAAGTAAACGCAATCAAATGGGATCCAACTGGTAATCTTCTGGCATCCTGCTCTGATGATATGACTCTGAAGGTAACGGGGAGTTCTGGTACTGGCTTTTATCTTTGTAGGACTCTGGAATGTGCACCATTAGTTCGAGCAATCCAGCAGCATCACTTGCTGTATCGTCTAATATTTGTTCTTTTTTAATATAACAAGATTAGGCAATCCTAGGAAATCCCTGTTAATCAGAGCCAAGCTTTGGTCCAGAGAACTTGTTGCAGGCTGCCACTCTGAGACTTGGAGCATGATTTATTAGGTGCTTTTAGCTGTTTACAGAACCAGGTCATTAATCATTAAGCTGTCACACTTGATGGTTGCTTTTGGTTAAAAGGAAGAGTTGGAATGCGTGTCGTGTAACATACAAGGATGGGTGACTAGCTCCTTTCCGGGTTTTCTTCTGTTTTCCCCTTCTTTCTGGTTAAAACCTTTGGCGTATTGTTTCTTAAGAGGCTGTGTGTACTCCTTGTTTTTTCCAATTCATCAGGAGTCATTCTACAGCTTTCAATTGCACCTACGCTCTTCCTCCAAATAATTCATAGCAACGTGCTTTATTGTAGAACGGGGGCAAACTTGTGAATGCATAGGATACTGTAACTTATAAATGACTTCAGGGCGCACTAGAGATCCGTACAAAAATACCACCAGATTAGATGCACTAGAAGAAATGAGGCTGTTCATGCCTGACAGGCCTGTGCTGTTTCCATGTTACAGATGGTTTTCCATTACTCCCATACTGCTTTATATTTAGTAGGTGTTTAGCGCTATGTTTAGTAGAGTTTCAGAATTTGGTTTTAATGTTGACAGCACTGTCCTACTAGTAGCCCTTGGGACAGTTGTTTCCATCTAGCTCACCATTGTTTAATCAGAGACAGGGAATGGCTGAATGAGTAGCCAGATATCCCCTCCTGTGCTGGCACACAGTCAGGCACTTGCAGTGGAAATCACCATGTCTAAATATAAACATTTAAGCATTAAGCCTTCAGTCTAAAGCTAGATGTCTAGACATCTTTAGTCAACAGAGTGTCTAGCACCACTGAAGAGCAATTCATCCTTTCCTAAGTTAAGTGTCTAAGTCAAGTGTGATGAGTAAACCCCGGAGAGCATCAGTTGTTCTCCATTGGCAATGGATGAAGTCAAAATATCTAGCTTAAGCTAGATATTTAATACTTAGGCAGCTGAAACTCATATGAGAAGAATTCCAATCTAGAGCTCAAGCTGTTGCTGCTGCACCTCCGTGAGTAGAGAGGTGACAACCAGGAACATGTCACTGTTTGTGGGCTCAGGCAGTTCAGGCAATTAACTTCTTGGTTGCTGTTTCGAATTCAGCCCAGTCTGGAAAGAATTTTATCATTTTGTTCAGGATTAACTGGAAGACAAATTGCTTGTAGATAAGTCTATGCATCACTAATCACTTGTGGATCACTTACGTTTCAATGGCAATAGGAATGAATGTCAGGTTTTTAAGCATATGGAAGATGCCTAGTGATTGATTTATCTCTCTCGTGATGCCAACTTGATATTCTCCAGAGCAGCTAATATGGACTCTTCCCATCTATACTAGTTTTGGAAAGAGAAGCTAGATTTTGATCCCATCAATTTAAACTGGAAATACAATTTTAATTGTCTGCACATTGAAAATCAATTTCCCCTTCAGTGAGCCACTAGTTCTGAAAAGCATCATTCATTTACACATATACCCCAATTGCATCTTAAATACAGTTGAGCTTAAACATGCTTCTGTTAGCTTTTTCTAACAAGAGGTGAGCTAAAAGCACTACTAAACCAGATATCATTAAAAAAAGCATTCAGATGGTTAACGACTATATCAAGTTTCACATTTAGGAAAAGGTATAAAAGCCTTCCAAAATCCCTTCTGTATGCAATGCAAACTCTTAATAGAATAAAGTTACTTGTTTGTTGCAGGTTATCCTGCGGGAGTTGGAGTTCTAAGGAACTCCTCCTGTGTATGAAGTACTGAACACCTGGCAATGCAAATCCTGATAAGCCAGGAAAATGCCATAATGTTTTTTTCAGTATGCATCTATGGTTTTGTATGAAAACAGAAAAGTTCTCTACTATCCCTTTATTTCCCTCAATCTGTGTAGCAAGAGGTTCATTTAAAAATAGGACTGTGATATTTTGTCAACTCAGACATGAACATACACATACTGCTCTTCTCATTTTAGCATCTGTTATCATCCCTGCACTTTTCAAGGGGCTTGTAGTTAGCACATGCAGATTGGTTTCTATAGACAGTACCTTTATTACTCATTAACCCCATCAGGTACTTGTAACTCAAAAAATGGGAGGGTACTGGGGTAATACTTGTCATAATTACTCTAGAAACTCAGCAGTCATAGCAAATGTTTTGCGTGGCCTAAAAGGTAGGAGTCAGGCTGCAAATTATAAAGAAGAAAGATGTAAAATGTATTTTAGTACAATATTGTGCTAAATGTCTTTGTGTTTTCTTCCGTTTTTATCATAGATCTGGAGTATGAAACAAGACAGTTGTGTCCATGATTTACAAGCACACAACAAAGAAATTTATACTATCAAATGGAGTCCTACAGGACCAGGAACAAATAATCCAAATGCCAATCTTATGTTAGCAAGGTACTATTTAATCCTGTTTTTAAATTCCTGTTAAGCATTATTTTTACTTCACTCTCTATATATGTAGGGTCATGGAGTGTTTTGAAGCATGTAAGATACTTTATCATATTGTGTTTGTATTAGAAACAAAAATATGTCAAATTGAGACGTAGTTAATCTGTGTTTTTTCCCTTGACAGTGCATCCTTTGATTCTACTGTTAGGTTATGGGATGTAGACAGAGGAATTTGTATTCATACTCTGACAAAACATCAAGAACCTGTGTACAGTGTAGCTTTCAGTCCTGATGGCAGGTACCTGGCCAGCGGCTCCTTTGATAAATGTGTACACATCTGGAATACACAGGTATAGCTCTTCTGTCTGTTAAGAAGTTTGTGTTTTGGTCTTTTCCTTCAGCACCCTTCCAACCTTTGTTGCTCCATCGTGTTTCAGCCATAAAGAGCTTTGCCCTTGCTAACATGCTGATTCGCTTTCTCTTTGTTCTAAGGTTACTTCTGTTAATGGACGTACATTTAATCTCTCTTTGAGAGCTTGCCTATGGTGAAGTAATAATTGTCTTTACATTGTCTTTACTTAACCAAAAAAAACCAAAACAAAGCCCACCACCAAAAAAAACCCAACCAAAAAAACCAACAAAACATATTCAACAAAGTGTCTTTAATAACAAGTTGCATCCAAAAATTGTCTTTGTTAACTCTGAACTTTAAGCTCCTGATAAAACAGGTTTGCTGTGAAAAATGATGACTGCATGTAGACATACAAATCTGATAGCTAGTTCATTGAACTTCACTGAAAAACAAGAGAATGTAAAGCGAGAGAAGACGATGACAGAATGTTTCTACAGAGCTTTCTAAGAAAGGACACTGTTGTTTTGTATTTCTGGCAAAAAAAGGGCTGATTGCAAATGAGTCTAAAGACCTTGTTGTTAGGCAAGATGTGATCTCTGGCTACTGGGAATTGAATATTAATTTTTGAAAGGCTCATTTTAGTAACTGGAAGCAGTCATGACCATCCCCAGTTTTGCCTGTCAAACACAAGAGATCAAGATGCGATAATTGTGTTTTGTCATGTCCTTCAATGCAGTGCTGAGATTGTCCACGAGTCTCATCTGGGCCATTTCCTCTGAGAATTTCAGCTTTTACAAGTGGTGGGGAAGTTTTGCATGTTGTACAAATTCTACTTGTTCACTTGGATTTTGTTATATTAATTACATGTTTTGTCCCTTTTTAGACAGGTGCCCTAGTTCACAGTTATCGGGGAACAGGAGGGATTTTTGAGGTTTGCTGGAATGCAGCAGGAGACAAAGTTGGAGCAAGTGCTTCAGACGGTTCAGTAAGTGCAGCCTGACTTGTTTGACATTCTAACAACAAGCATCTTTTGGAAATCTTTTGACTAACAAAGGAGACAAAGTTTTCTTCCGTAGCTGAAGCTTAGTACAGCCAGCTCACAGGTAGATTTTTAGCGTGTAAGGGTGCTGTAATGTTGAAAAGATAATATATCTTTATTCTAGCTTAATGCATTACTGTTGTAAACCCTCCAAAAGTCTCAGAAGGTGAAGATGCCTCTAATATAAATTTTCTGTCCCTACTGGGGCTTGCCATGGAAATGTGTTCATTGTGGCTGGTCTTTTCATTATTGTCTGGAAACAAGTTCATTTTTGCCTCTTTGCCCTTTTCGAGTGAAAATATTCAGTGTAGGTGATACTATTGTTACGCACGATAGGAATGAAATATCTTCTGCATTGCATTCAACAGAAAGAGCAGAAAAATGAAGTACAAATTTCTGAATGCTCATAATTAGAAAGTTCCTAAAAATGACAGGAGCTATATGTAAACACCAGTCTGCTTCCATTACATAGAAGCAGAGAATATAATCATATATTTAATTAATCATGAATGCACCCTCTATCATCTCGTAGTGGTGTATTGTAGCATCAGCTCCTAGGTCTTCTGACATTGTCCTGCAAAGTACTGCAGTAAAATACTAACATGCAGTTCTTTGTAACAAGTGTAATAGTTGTTTTTTGCTTGCCTCTCTTTTGTCATGGTTTAAAAAAAAAAAGGAGAAGAGAGCCTAAGGAAAAGCAAAATTAGAATAAAATAAGAGTGATAAAGGAATTGTATTTTGAAATGCTGTATGTAGCCTAAAGTAACAAACGTCAGCAAAAAGGAATCCTGGTAACTTTGTAGTCCAGAGTCTCAGGTAGTATCTTAACGCACGTGCCAAAGCGTTCTCTTGTCCTGCGTGCTCCATGCTGGTAAGTGAGATAGCTTTCAGAACAGAAAATAGGAAGTTCTGATTTTTAAGTAGACTAAATTATAGAGAATTAATTTTGATTGGTCTTTCGTATCACTTTAGTCTTATAATTATGGACAATATCATAAAAGGAACAAAAGGTCAAGGCATGTCCTGAGTAGAAATTAATTATCATTCCACCCTAGATGACCCTTTTATATACATGTGGTGTAACCTTTCCAGTCTTCCAGTTAATTTGACCCAAGAGGCTGATTGTACTTACAACAGATTGGTTTTCATTTAGTTTTTGCTCTTTTAAAAATGTTGGGTTTATTTTGGTTTACATTGTTTGCTAGCAAAAGCCCTCTTCATCCCCCCGGTTTGAAATATACTTATAGCTCATAATAACTAAGCAAATAGAGGCATATTTGAACTGTTTGATGACTAAAAGCGTAGCTTTTATATAATTGTATTTTACTACTAGATTTCTGTATCTGACAGAACTAGAACATTAACTGGTTGTTAATGTTCTGATAGTCATTCATTAGGCAGCAGTACCCTTAGCAGGTCTGGCTGGGTGCTCATAACTGAAGTGCTCACCTGGTGATTCAGCCCCCCCCCCCAGTCTAAGAGATACAAGATGAAGCTTGCACAATCTGTTTCATAGGTTTTGCTCAGATATTTCACACAGAATTGTATAAATGTGGAATATTGTGCAATGTGCAATTTCTAGATATGTATTTCTTTTTCTTGCAGGTTTGTGTATTAGACCTACGGAAATAGCGCTACTAGTTGGAAGCCATGGACCGACTATGAATGTGTACATAGCCAAAATGACTGTCCCTGACCCATGTACTGCTATAGTCCCAATTGAACCATGGCCAGTCCACTACAGCCAAACATAAAAGAAATATATACATATACTGTATATAAAAAAGAGGAAAAAAAAAAAAAAAATTACACCCTGAAGAGGATGACAGAGTTTTGTCACAGCTTGTGAATCCTGTTCACCAAGTGCTGGAATCTGCTGTGCCCCAAAATAACATTTAAAGGTTTTGGATATGAAAAACAGAAGACAGAGCGCGCGAGAGAGAGAAATATACCGTATACAAGAGCAGACCCATATACATACCAAATTCAGAAGATACTAATGGCAGCCTTCATTACCCCTTCCCCCCTAAATCCATTATGCCAATGGATTGTGGGGTATTTTTGTTTTCCTTCTCAGTAGTTGACCAGTTTGTGTGTACAGAGAAAATGGACTTACAGAAATCTGCAGCAGTAGTGTTTTCTTTGCTTTTAAACATTGGGTTTTCTGTTTTGTTTTGGTTAAGTTTGTTTACGGATGCATGAAGTAAGGGAGTTAATTAGTTTCTTGTTTATATTTTTTTTCACCTTGGAAAAAAACGTTTCTTTGAAACATATTGTAATGCATTCTTTGAAGAGGTAGATTGAACCTGATAATGTTTGGTACATTTTGTGGCTCCCAGAGCACAATTTTGTGAACAGAGGGAGAGTGGAAAAGGGATTATGGAGAGAGAAAAAAAAAACCATCCTTCAAGGTGTGATATTTCACGTCCTGCTCACCTACGAAGTATGACAGTAATGGGTATAATGCTATGTTTTATTTTCTGGTGACATGGCTGAAATGCAGTAGTTTCATATTTGGGACATAATTCTGCCAAACTTAAGAATAGAAGGGCACAAAAATATGGAAGAGAAAAATACAGGGATGCAAAAAAAAAAAAGGACAAGGAAAGAGAAAAAAATGCATCTTCTGTCGCTTTAGGACCATAGCTAAAATATGGTTAAATTGTGCACTATTTGTGAAAAGGAGCAAAGTATAGCTGGGGGATCGTTTTTAAGAGGTTAAGATCTTTCTGGACAAGGGTTCATGCCACAGCTTCTCTGAGAGTTGCCCATCATTATTTGTAGGAGCTTAGATGTATAATTGTAACCAAACTCCAGTATTAAAAGTATCTCATGTAATTTTTCTTTATTAAAATAAAATCTTTGGCATATATTTGATAACACTGCCATTAAGAGGCAAAATGTTTACTACCTTAGATTTAAAAAAAAATCTTAAACAGAGGACTTGCTTCAAGTTTATTTTAATAGCAGTGATTCAGCTTATTTAAAAGATGAATACTTGCACTAATTCCCCTGCTGCTCCAGTCCTGCAGTTTATTGTATCTTGTGACTACATTTTTTTTTCCAAATATAGGGTAGATGTAAGCTGCTATTTTTTTAATAATCACTACTATATAGTGTCTTTTACTCTGTTCACAATATCAAGTATTTTTCTTACAATGACAGATGTATATGGCAAACCTTTTTCTGCTCATGTGATTAAAAGTATACTGATAGCGATTTTATTTGTAAACGATAGCATGAGGTTGTGTTTACGCGTATGTGTAGTCAAAAAGGTTGCATCATGTCTTGCATAAGATTCCAAGAGTGTAAATTTATAAAAAGAGAGGTTGTCAAATTTATGTCACAGGCATTTTTCTTCAGGAATGGTTTATATTACAGAGCTTTACAAAGTTATCAGTTTTATAACACTATTTCAATCACAAATAATTTTGTGGCTTATGATTGCTAGTCTGTAACCTGGTTTGGTTTGGTTTGGTCCCCTCGCCCCCAAGTTAGGTATAAATTGATCTAATTGAGATAATGCAGCTTTGACATTTTAACCATTGTTCTTTAGGCATTGATTTCTGCTATTTCCATGGAATAAACACGACTTGAAGCAAGTCTGAGTTTGGCTAAGGTAGGGTAGCAATTTGCCAGTGGTAAAGAGAAGTCAACAATATGTTCTTTATGTATACCCCAGGAATATAATACTATCATACACAGCATTTAAAACCAACGAAAAGTCATATCCATAAAGACAGTCATCCGCGGTGGTTCAGTGCCAGCTACTTTTAGGGTTTTGGAACATATTACAAATGTTTAGAGCAATTACCCTGTGAGTTACAATATGTAGGAAACCTAATATATTGAGCGTCTGGCACTTGAAATATTGCTTTTATTGCTGGAGGTCCATGACTGTGGCTGACCTCTGTCATTTAATGAAAAAAAAAAAAAAATAAAAAAAAAATTCTGTGCAATAATTTTAAACTGTGCTCCCAGGAATAGACACAAATGTTTTGAGTATGTTTAAGCTGCATTTTTCGTTTAGCAATGCATTTGTCAATTGCACTGAATTTAAATCTGAAAGTCAGAAGTGATTCTTGATAGTACTTTTGTATTTTAATATGGACAGTTTATTCATTTTCATAAAAGTTATTGGATGATTCTTTCAGCCAATCTAAACAATTGTGGTGGAATTCTGTGACATAGCTGCAAAATCACACAGCCATGTTTTAGGGTATTGCCATTTTCCTCTTTCTCAGTCATCAGCTGTTTTGGTTGTAATTCTAGTTGCTTAAGCATAGTATCACATATTCAGAAATAGATAAAACAGAGCTTCAGTATCACAGGTCCAGGGTTTTCAGGTGCTTGAAGCACAGTCTAGCAGGATCGTCAAATCTGTTGACTTGAGTGCTCTGGACACGCAGGCTGAGACCCCCAACCTAGTGTGACTCAGCAGTGCCCCACCGTAGTGGAATGATGCCAGTTTCCACTAGCAAAGGATCTGGCGAATAGATATTTTATTGTTGTCCTTTACTAGCATGCCACAGTGCTGCTCCTGCTCACACCTCTTCTCGCCTCGTTTTATACACTGTTAAATGCATGCATGCAAGGTGTGCTAGGTTCTGTGATTCTGTGAAGCAAAAAGGAAAAAAAAGAGAACCATGACATTAATTATTATCTTCTATAGCACAAAGACCTCGTATTCCATAGTGAGGTAGACTATCCAAATTGTTCCTTTAAATTGAGTATGCCAAATGTCAGTAGGACCCTAACTTTGTATAAACGTGTGCACATACTTAGAGTAATTCTGTTGCGCCTGTTTTCCAAGTGCAAAGGCAAACGTGTGCCTTTGCATGCATTGCAATTCCTGTTTTTTCCAGTTCAACACATTAATGGGCAAATATCCAAACAGAGGTATAAAAGGAAGGGGGAAAACTGGACTCAGTTAATGGTGGGATAAGAAATTAACTGCTCTTGAGTTCGCTGACTTTCTGTGGATCCATCTCAGAATCCCGTTTCTCATTTCCGCATAATTAGGTCCAGGTTTCTGTAGACTTCCTCTTTTTCTATTTTTACGTTACCTTTTTCTGCATTTTTAAATTGATGTAAAGATTCCCAACCAGTGGACTTTTTAGTGTAGTTAAGACAATATCTAGGTCCTCATAAAAGCTTTTTTAGACTCTTTGTAATGTTGATAAACTCAGTTTATTCTGGGACTACAATTGTGCAGGGTTATTTAGCGTGTCTACTAGGTGATTGGAAATCTTATATGAAACACTAAAAGTGCCTCTTTTTCTGGGTTGGGTGGAGGGAGGTAATAGTTACCAGAGTCAGAATGACATGGCATTTTGAAGCATGTTTCTTGATTTCATGACACTTTAATGCATCTTGAGAGAAAGGCCAAAGATTTCTACCAATTTTAATTAATTTTCATTTTAAAAAGCACTCCTCTTTCCTTACACTGCTTACCTCATGCTAGGATATTTAATGGGACATTGTACCTTTGAAATGTTCTTTGCGTTTAGGAAGAATAGTAGGTGGCATAGGGCAGTTGTGCCAGTTTGCCTATGGAGCAACCTTAGCAGCCGATGCATTTAGTTCTGCTGAATGAAGGAATTTCACTAAAATCGCAAACTGGGGTTTTCAGCTTGTAAATAAAAGATTGTATGTTTTTGTCTGTTTAGCAAAGAGGAGCCTTGGGACCCGATTTTTCCAATCTTTACTTAACCAGAAATCCCATTGTCTTTCACTTCATGAGAAAACCTTGCCAGAATAGGCATTGGAGGCGTCGGGTCTGTGTAATACCGTACAGCGTGCCGTGCAGGTAGAACGAGCCACATCTCACTCGAGCCAAGACTCCCCTTGGTCTTGGTGGGCGTTTTGCCAGAGCAGGGCCTGCCGGATTTAGCCCAGTGTTCCTTTTTCATTGACAAGCATGATAGCTTCTCCCTTCACAAAGTCCTGTAGAGCTGTACCCCAGTGGGATCAGTTTCACACTCTCCAGAAGTCTGAAGAAAGCAGAAGCAACATTGTGGCATGTTAGAAGCGAACATGGCTTCGGGAGACAGCAGTAAATCTCCATCAAGATCCCTGACATTTTCCGTAGGGAGAAATCCGTGGAGCAGTCTTCACTTCTCCCTCTAGAGAAAGCTCTGAAATACCACGTTCTGTGAAAGTGTGGCTGTCTTCACTGTCAGTCTGATGGAAGGCAGACGAACCAGGAAAATCTGCCGTTTCTTGCAGATTGCAGATTTAGTGTTAATAGTGCTTCAGATCAGTAGTTTTGAGTACATAATTCGCTTTCTCTGCCTTTAAGTTTGAAGCTTGACAATAACTTGAGGCATGTTTTTGTTTTGTTTTCTTTTTTTTAAATAATCATTCATTTCTACTTCATAATGTTTTTTGACATTTGTGGGTAAATACAAGAAAACAGTCTGCATGTTGTTGCTAGTCCAGTGTACTTTGCAATCTTGTCCTCAACAGACTGCAGTGTGCAGAACAGTAATTCTAGAATACAGAAGTAATTTTCTCTCTCTCCTGACATTGACATTGTAGTTGTAATGGTTTCATTTGGAGTTACAAATCCTTTGGGTCTAATTCTGTGAGCCTACCTATAGCACTGGATTAAAATGTCTGCATCATTTCTTCAGTTATCCAGTTAAATTACAACTGTTGTAAAAGTGTAAACCAGCCCATGACAGTTTTTTGTACTTGTTTAAAGGACTTTTATTGTTCAGTTTTCATGATTATTGTCTAAAGAAGACTGATATAGATGTTCTATACTGTCCTGGACCATGTTAATTACACTTTATGATGTATTTTGGTTCTACATCACAATGATTTGTCCCCAAGGCCCTTATATCCCTTCTAGGCACATTTTCTGTTGCAGTTTCCCTTTGCATTGTATTGCTTTGACAACTGTAATTTGAATCAGATCTGAAAGAGGTCCAGAATAAAATATATTTTGATATTACTTTGGCTGAATGTTATATACCAGTAATTTTAAATGCTTGGCACACAAGATTTACAGATGATTAAGTTGGGGAAGTGATAGACTGAAACACTATTTTTAATACTTACTTTGGCACATTTTCACCTAAGAGGATATGTAAGAAGCAGTGGGAGGTAATACATTGTACAGCTACATACTCTTTATGAACACACAGTAGATCCTCTGAAACAGTGAAACTATCCTCTGCCGCTGTTTACTGCTATGCGTTTGGTTTAGATGAACAGATTTCTCATGTGTGCGTTTTCCGTGCTTCATCTTCTCCTTACCCGTACGCTTGTGGAAGAGAAACCGAGTCTTCTGACACTCACAGCTCCACCCAAGCTGTTTAGAAGATTTTGGAAGCGTGGGAGCAGGCTCCTGTATGGTAATGCAATCTCACGTTGGAGAGGTCCCTTTTTACGGAGTGTTTCAATTTGGTTATGGAAAGGGTTGTTATTTGTGTTACTGTATTTCACATATTTAAAACCACTTAGATTTACACATGAAATAACATGCATCCATCTGTACATAATGATGTTTTAATTCCTTTGGACTTGTGGGTCGTGTCACAATCCATGAGAGCGAACCCACGTGGTTTATTTTCAATGTTGCTAGAACTTTATGGTGAAATTAGTGCTTTTACCTGTAGACTATTTGTTTGCTATAATATGTTCAAAAGTAATAGCTTTCTTATTTCAGTAATGTTATCAAAATCAATTTATTTTAATATGTTGAAACTTGGTGTTGAGAAACATACGTAATGGATTAAAAACAGAGGAGGAACTGTATTTTACAAGTGTAAAACCAGTCTTGGCTTCCCTTCACCTGGAGTCTGAGTGCATGTCAGGATTTCTCTGTCATTGTTTGAATTTTGAGAGTGCATTATTGAAACAATTTCATGGTTTTGAGACAGACTCTTTGTACTAACTAATGTCATGATACAGAAAGTTTGTGTGTCTTCAAGTTTCATTAGCGCAAATGCTCCCCTCTAGAGTATGGCCGCCCTGAGATGCTGGAACCACTGAGTGGTGCTGCAGTATGTAGATGTTGCGCTTGCATGGTAGCAATGTCCACCTCTGTTCTGCGAAGAGGAGACAGTATTCCAGGTAGGTGCATTATGCCGTTACTGCCTGAATCTTCCCTTTGAAGTTTAGTTACCCTCATCCTATAACAATCTGGTTTTTGTGATTCTGTAAGAACTCGTCATCTCAGGTATTCATGAAGTCCATGCTCCCTCCCTCGTAGGGAAATGATCTAATGGAATTCTAAGCAATGTTTTTGGTTCCCTGATGTCAGCACAAGGCAGTTGTAACTGAATAATAATAATTTAAGAGGAATTTATCGATGATTCTGTAGAGAATGATGATGCGCCAGTTAGTACAGTTTGTCCTTGAGGAAAGCTGACCCAGGAGATCAGCAGTGCAGAAGCTTTCTTATTTATCTAACTGAAAACTGGTACCAAAAGGATAGTTTGAAGTATTAAAAAAGACACAAGTGTTCTTAATAGACTTAATGTGAAAATGTTCAGCTCCTAGATTCATTCTTCAGATACCAAGTCAAGATTTTGGTGTCAAGAAGTCTCAACAGAGGTCAAGTAGTTTCAACAGACTGTTTTCTTGTTTTGACAGAGATTTTCTGAGTTGTTCTAGACACTGAGAACCCTGACTTTGCCTTCAGAGAGCTGCATTTTGAGCTTTCTGAATTACATGTTCTTGAACATTTCAAGACTTCTTCACTGGACTGGCAACAGCTTGGATCAAGTGTTCTCCCTGTCCCATTAGAGAATGAATGGTCCCTGCTCACAGCGATGCTGAGAGGAAGTTTCCAGTGACTTCAGTGCAAGCAGAGCTAGGGCAGCACTTCTGAAAAGAAATGTTGGAGGATGAAGGGTGGGGGTTTTTTTGACAAATATTAAAAATTCATCTATTAAAGACCATGTTTCCCATTCCACTATATTGAAGTGCACATATAACAAATCTAAGGCACCGTTTGTGCTTCTTGCATATTGTCTCAGCCTTGATAGAAAACACTAAATCTGCAGGCTCCATTTAGTTTAATTTCTACCTTTGTCCCTGATTCAAATATCTTCTATTGACAACATCTGAAGGTGTAGGGTTACCCTTTAAGAAATGCCAGGCAGAGGCACACAGGTAGGGTGTAAGTCATCTGAACATGGCTCTTGGTTCTCCAAAGCTGTAGTGGGTCTTTACAATCTCTTTCTTCCTCAGAGTTGCAGTGCTGCATCATTTGCAGTTACAAAAGCTACTAGGAGCATAATGTCTGCTAGCTGTTAGGCTTGAACTGCATTGTGGCTTTACGCTTTATAAATATGGAAAAAGACTTTTTTATGATATGATAACCGTGCATTTGTAATACTTAAATTGGGAGCTGCAGTAGATTCTGACATATATCCCTTAATTTCTTGTAAGTGAATAATTTTGTAAGGCAGGAAATTCCAGCCTCAGGAAAATAGTGAAGAATTGCAATTACTAATGCTTAGTTGACTTTTTAAATTGTTATTTTAAAGTTTTGCAGTTCTTTCACTTTCTATTGCCACATCTCATCTATCTTCAGTTCGCTTGAATACTGCAGCAAAGTCAGCTGCTGATTAGATGGACAGGAACAAACTGCTTTCTAGCAATAAGTAATTTGAAGCCAGAAGCCAATTCCCAAGGCAAAGAAGTAGGAGTGTGTGTAGTTTGTTGAAATTGCATTGTTTACCATCTCATGCTCAAATCAGTAAATCTTGCTGTGTGTGCTGAATTAAATATTTTATTATTTTATTAAATATTCTATTTCAGTTCCTGCAGCTAATTTTACAGGAAATCATTCAATATAACTTTTATAGAGAACAAATTATAACTTTGCACTGTGTGTTTTTAAAGCAGGGAAATTTTCTTGTCGGTACCCATTCGAAATGTCTATTAAATAGAGGTATAGTTTGTTGCTGTTGCCTGGACAGTGGCTATACCTCCGAGCTTGGGGTTTAGGTGTATGATTTCTTATCTAGAGCATTCAAGGGCAAAATATTTGTTGACCCATTTATTTATTTTTCTCCTGGCTTATTAGTGTTTGCTTGGTTGGGTGGATAAATCAACTCACTGTTTCCATCGGATGCTTTTTCTTGTTGCAGGTAAGTTATGTCTCTGAATTGGACAAGAAATAAGAAATAATGAGGATAAGAAATTCGTGCCCATACTGCTCTGTTAATTTGAACATCAGCCCACTACGTGGCTTTCTGTGTTGTTTGCGACTGAATCACTTTTTATATGTGTGGAGACAGAACTCTCCTAATTCCTGTATCTCCAGCTTTTCAGC
This sequence comes from Gavia stellata, assembly GCF_030936135.1. Lineage (NCBI taxonomy): Eukaryota > Metazoa > Chordata > Aves > Gaviiformes > Gaviidae > Gavia > Gavia stellata. The sequence goes on from NC_082604.1 coordinate 22,556,842, forward strand.
CATTTTATTCCACATCATAGAATCGTTTAGGTTAGAAAAGACCTTTAAGAACATCAAGTCCAACCGTTAACCTAACCCTGCTAAGTCCACCACTAAACCATGTCCCTAAGCGCCTGTTCCACACGTCTTTTAAATACCTCCAGGGATGGTGACTCAACCACCTCCCTGGGCAGCCTGTTCCAATGTCTGACAACCCTTTCGGTGAAGAAGTTTTTCCTAATATCCGATCTAAACCTTCCCTGGCACAGCTTGAGGCCATTATTTAGGAGGACTTTTAAATAAGTAGGATCAAATTGAACACTTATGCTTTTGGAGGTTCTGTTTGAAAATAATGGGGTCATCAAATAATGAGGAAGGCAAGGGGAAATGCCTGCGGTTATAAGTCTCAAAGAGAGTTCGGCAGTCTGGCAGGCTGCACGCGCCCGTTTCTGACAGACAGCTGCCAATCTGGTCTCAAAGGCTTTCCTGAGTAATCTATTATAATACTGTGATAGCCTTAATGTTAAAGCACTCTTCTGTCTAATCTGAATCTTCTCTGCTGCAATTAAAAACTTACTATTCTATCCACCCTAAATGGGGGGAGAAAGAAAAAGCTGTTTTGTTATGTTTAAAGCAGCCTTTTAAATGTTTGAAATCTGTGGTTGTGTCTTTTCTTCTTTAGGCTGAATCGTCCTCAGTGCATCTTAATCCATTCATCAACACCAGCTGCTCTTCTTGACAAACAATCTAATGAATACTGAAACAGGAATCTTGTTTATGAGAAATACGGTCTCTGGCACAAGTAAGGAACTGGGGGGGGACGACTGTGAAAATGAAATACGACTCCCAGTTTTGCAATTCTGCTGTAATAAATACAAACAATGGCTTAATAATTTATGGGTTTGTATTACTGATGTCCCAGCAAAGATGGGACCCCCTTGTCTACAAGCCTTTGTTTGCGCTGTTCCCCCTTCCTGGTTTTCAGCTAGTGACAGGTTTTGTCCAGAGTGGCCCAGCAGATCTATGGCAAAGCTAGGAATAAAACTCAAAATTCCCTACTCTGAAGGCATTTCCAAAATGTAGGATGGAAGGCCAGACTGAGGGTTGTATCTGCCCATGGCTTCCACCTGGGACCACCCTCCCAAACCAACACTGCTACAGAAATGTTCCAGAAATAGTGAGAATGGGGAAGGGCACCCTGGGAACTGGGGATGTACGTGATGCCTGCGCTGAAACAAAACAGGCAGGTGAATTCATAAAATGCTCCAGTGATATGCTAATACACTTGGTAAGAGTACTAAGGAAGAGAGAGAGAATTTTTGCTGCTTTATATTAAACATGCTTTCAGGTGGTAAATGTTTTTTACTGTGATAAAAATACATTTCAGTCAAGGCTGCTTCTATCTCAGGGAGACCTACATATTCCTGATTTCTGACCACACAACTATTTGTCTCCCAAAGAGCTTCTTTTAAACAGACCAATGTCACAAGTATTCAAAAATAACCAGATCTATTGCAAATAAAAAGCTCTAAACACATACCACTTTTTAGACTCGGAGAACCCCAAACACCTACAAACTGAGATGTCATTTCTCAACTGTGACTGCGTATAAATAATTTCAGTTCACATGGGGATTTTGAGGGAATAACTGTAAATTGTAAAAATCGAATATCTGAAATATCTCTCAAGTACTCGGCTTAGTGGTTGCAGCCGGCTGCAGCCCTGACCACTGTGAAACAGCCCTTGAAGGGCCACCAGAACAGCCGGCTTCAGGTGTATTACTTAGGTGGCATCTACCTGTCATAGGTAAGACAGCCTCCAGCACATGTTCCTGGGTACAGAAACAGTTAAAAGCTCCCAAAAGAGAGATAAGGTTCCTCTCTGTGAGCTGCTTCAGCTCACTGAACCCAGCAGAAAAACACTGACTGGTTTCATTTTATATTTTTCCTTTTCCAGGGTGGAACAGCGGAGGTGGAGGCAGCGGGATTGCCCAGCAGCAGAGTGGGCTGTTAAACCAGCACAGCTGCCTCATCTGCCTGCACCTATAGCGAAAGCCTGATACTTGCTGAGATTTCTGGATGTATTCTCCAGCAAATGAGCACCTGAAGGTGCTCTCGTGTCTATGGGTATGCGGGGAATGACTGAAAAAGGGTGAAGAGGTACAAACTGTACTTTCAGTATGCAGATCATTTCTAGCTCTGGGTTATTACCTGCTCTGCTTTTGCCTGAACAGGGAGCAACCTGAACCCTTCCTCTTGGGGGCCTGAGCGCGACTGCTGCTGTGGGGAGTAAGTCAGAAGAAAAGGCGTCCCCTTCATCAGCCCTAATTGAGAGAGAGATTTTAAGGCTCCAACAATCTCAGTGGTGGTGGAGGGAATAGGTGTGTACTGTATTCTCAGCTGCTTCCATATCCCCAAGGAGAAGTAGAAACTAGAAGAGGAAGTTTTATTAGCATAATTTTATTACTGCCACTGAGGAAGAATGATGTGTTATTTTCCCATTAGATTTCTGTGTCTCCACTGTTTTCCAAAACTTGCTACTCCAGCTGGGATTGCTGTACTAATGCTATACTTAGTTCACGATAAGCTGCAAGATTTTTTTTTTTTTTTCCTCTTTCTTTCCCCCGTGTTAGGGCACTAGTTGTCCTTTGTACAGGTTCCTAAGCAGTCATGGTCCTGGGGCAAGGGCAGGAGCAGCCGGCAGAGTGGTGCAAGCCCGGCACCGCAGCAAGCCCTGCAGCTCAGGAGCTGCTGCCAGGCATCCTAGCAAGACTCACCTTGTATTGAAGGCCTTTTCCAGAAACTCCAATAACTACTTGGTCTGGACTAACAGGGCTCAGTTTTAGGTTTCAGCGTGCAGGTTTGTGACTTTCATTAAGGTTTCCTAACACCCCTTCTGACCTAAAGCGTTGCTGCTTGCACACAACTATCCAGTGTCCGGTTTGCGTAAGTGCAGGACAGGCTAACAGAGCAATGTGGTGCTGCAATCATTTGCGTTATCTGAACTAAACTACAAATAGGAAACAGAAAAGTGTCTTGGAACGGGAGCAAATGTAGTCAGTAAGATTCAGAACATAAGTGGTGTTATTATTTCCCATTTCCTGTGAGCCAATTTACTGTACTTCCAGCCTTCCTTCTCCTCTGTACAAACTAGCAGCCGGAGGAGTCATTAAAACAAAGATTGGATCCCAAGATTGCCTATAATTCAGATACTTCAGTGATAGAAAAATGTATAGTTTCAAGAGAAAGCATGTGCAAGTACCAAATCTCACCAAATTGCAGAGATGTTAGTTTGTTCAAACCAACCCCTCTGTGCTTTAGAGGAAACAATTTACTACTTTAGTAAATAAACACAGCTGTTAAGAAGTTAAGATTAGACTGTCAGATTCATCGTCCGCTGAGTAAATGATAGTGTACAGGCCTTCACTATCTGCAGAAGTGAAGATGCCGGAGTATGCCGCAAGTGCAGAAAAAAGGAGATTGAAAGGCAGATACAACAGATGATGCATTGGAACCACAGTCCTTTCAACTGATGGGTGGATGGAGTGCTCTTCCGAAGCGAAGCCTGCTGTTACAGTAGGCACATGCGTGTGTGTGTGTGTGTGTGGATGTATGGGGCGGGGGAGAGGGGGAAGGAAGGACTTCATGAAGAGTACCAGGCTGTCTGCTTTGCAGAACGACAGGGAAGCTTCCACAGGCACAGTTGGTGTTGGAGAATGGAGTCAGCTACTGTGCACTTAAAGACCTTCCTTTCCTTTCCTTGCATTAGTTTGTCTTGTAGCTGCCTATTCCCACTGTTCTAGCTCCCTGGGGCACAGCCCATGGCCATTAGCATTAAATGCAGGATTTAAAGTGATGTCTGTATGATTAGTATCAGAGGCAGTCTCCTAACCAACAACAGCGAGGGGTATTTGAGCAATGCCACATTTTGCCTCTCCCATCCGTAAATGTCATACCCCAGGAAGGTGGAAGGAGCTTTCCCTCCTGGTATTATAAATACTTCTAGGGTGGCTGCCTGCCAGCTCCATGAAAGTCAGTAGCCAAATCTCTGGGAACTTCAGCACAACAAAATTTTCATCCCTGTTTCTGTGACTTTGGCTTTAAAAATTCATTATAGACATTTGGTGTGACCTGTGCCTCAGACAGCCGTTGCAATTCTTCATTCAAATCTGGTGCTTTCCTTTCATTTTTCAGTGGTGTCCTGCTAAACTGTGCTGCACCTTTTCCTGAAGCCAATGCCATGGTTTAAGTGCATGGTGTAAGTTTGTTTCATCTATTTTTTATCAGCCCAAGAGACTCCACAGGTGCCAGGAGCTGCCTGGGAGCCCAGTTTCTTCCTCCTCACTCCCTGTCTTCCCCATCAGAGGCTGTGGCAAAATCTCTGTTGATTTTTCTCTTTGTTGCATGTCCCTGCACCCTTTAGCAATAATATTCTTGACTGGCTGGTTTCTCTGATAGTCCCGTTTATATTCCTGCATCTTCTGCTGGTTTTGGACAGCTGCTGAGTCAGCAGTTCTCTTTTCCAGCTGCCTTAAGAGATGACATTCCCTTACAGCAGTTCATCTCTAAGACTATCTGACTTCTTAATCTTGTGCCTGAAAAAAACATGCTGCTGCCACGGAGGCAGTGGAAGCCTTAAAATAGGCATCATTGCAACATTGTTAGAAACTCTCCGCAGCACCCTCGTGGCTCTCCAGCAGTCTGATGGCCGAGAGGTGCTGTTTTGGGAAGCAGCAGTGGTTCATCCCAGACAACAGATCTTGTATGTTCTGCTCCTGGGAGAGCTTTTGCCTTGGTCTGCCTATGTTTGCTTTCCCTCAAAGCTGGTGGTGGAGGCTGAGGGTCTTCCCTCTTGGGTGGCTTTGCACATGCAGCAAACCCTGGCAGCGAGCTGCTGCTGGGGGTCACTGCCATCTTCTAGGACATGCTGCAAACACCTGAGCTTGTGTATTCTAGAGATGGGAAGCAAGTGCTGAGAGGATTTGCAGGCATTAAGCAAATTGGCTGAGCACTGGATAACCTGTCCAGCGATATGCCTGTGTTCCCATACAACAAAGGCAACAGGCCTTTGCATCCATTGGAGGTGTGATCTTTCCCTAAGATACCCATCTTGGCATTCCTATTTCTCTCTCAATTATTAATGCAACCAAGTCCTATCTTTTATAATCTCCTTGCTACTGATTGAGGTAGACCTCTGTCTGAAATGGGAATTGCACAGCAAGTCAGCAACTTCAGTGAAAACCAAACAATTAACAATTTTTTTGCATTGAAACAAGCAGTAGCTAAGAAATTAAGGGTGACACATTTTGCTTTATAATCATTCCTTGCATTTTTCCCTGGAGTGAAGATTTGGGGGGTTCGAGGTTTTGGGGGGGTATGAAGGGCTAGCTACTTAATCATGCCCAGTTGCTCATTTTTAAATAATAAATATCTATATAAAAGTGCATAGGATAAACATCCATGATTAATAGCAATTTAAAACCCAAACTTATCAGGTGATTTATCTAAGTGATGCATGTTGGATTTTTTCAGATAGAAGTTGACTGTTTGAGAAAATGAAGTTGTTCTATCTCACTGGAAAACGTAATAGTTACTTATTGGGCTTAATTATTCCATATGTTAATGCATTGTTGCTCTTGCAGCTGCTGGCAGAGAAGGGCTCCTTTCAGGCAATGTCTTGCATGCTAATGAGCCCCAAGGTTTGTTTTTCTGGCTTTTATATTGATGTTGCTACTCCAGCTGTTTGTGGCCCTGGATAACTACAGCAGAGAATCACATATTTAGTGGAACAACATCTATTGATGACACAGAAGTTCCCTGTTAAATGTCATGAGGACTGATGTGAATTCAGTGTGGGATGTGAAGATAACCATGGAGACTTGTTAGAGAAATCGGATGTGCCTTTAAAAAGCATGGGAGAAATAATCCAGACAGATGATTTCATTTTTTAGTTATTGTCATTCATAATGCCTGCAGGAGATAAAGCTCTGTTCTTCTTCCACCTGAAAGCCTTACAGCTCTAGAAATCTCAGACACGAGTTACCCCTATGGCATCTTTCGTGAGTCCATGCTGATGTTTACGAAGTGCTTGTATCCCATAATCCATGTCTTTCTCTTACAGACACAAGCTTTGACTGTAACACTTTGTTCAGTTCTCAGTTGCTGTTGCATTTATGGCCCCATCATTGTGCCTAATATCTGCTTGAGAGACTATTTCTGTTTTATTTCCGTGCTTTTGTGTTATCTAAAGGAGACCTGCCAGTACATTGATTGCCCAAAGTATCAGCACTGTGTATTTACCAGGTGTCACTTTCCCAGCCTGCACCGAAGCCTGTGGCTCTGCACATCCACCAGCAACCCAGGTTTGTGCCGTGTCCTTACATATACGCCAGCTCATCTGTTCTGGACAGGGTGTTTGTGCTGTATTGCCCCATTTCATGGCTGCTGGTCTTTAAAAGCAAAGTACAGAATAAAAAATTAAAAATAAAAAAAAACCCACAAAACCCAAGAGCAACAGAGAAAATAAGCCTGGCTCTGCTCCTTTTTTCTTTCCAAGCCCTAGTCAGACCTCACGCATCTTACACAACTCTTCAGAGGTATGTAATTATCTGGCAAAGCCATGTACTTTGCTGTCCCTTCTCTGTGCTGAGAGAAAGCTGTGAAGCCTATGTTCTTTTTGAAAATAACAGTAATAAAAAAAGACTTTAAAGGAAAAGATGATGTTCCCATGCAGAGTGTGCTTGTTTGGGCAGTTTGATGTCCTATTTTTATTATAAATATAATTGAATTCCCAATAGTTACACGTGAACAACTGTTGTTTGGGGATAAAAAGAAGTAGACGTATGCTAATCGAAAGCTCTGATAATTACACAATCTTCAAATTAATTAATGAGCCAAAGGCAGCCAAACATTAGCATTTAAAAAGCGCTTTGCTGCATTAACCACTAATGAGTTCATTTAAACCTATCATGCAACCCATTTTGGAAAGCATGAGCCATATTTAATCATATTCAATCAGATTTAATAACAAAATCCTTAATGCCAGGCATTGTTGATTGTGAAATTACCATAGAATTTTATTTGTTAAATACAGGGGATAAGATATTGGTATTTATTATTAGTTGAATTGTACCTTGAGAGAAATGTGGAAATAAGATACACATGTCCAGGTAAGAATATTCTTAAAATAAGTGAGAAGTGGCAAAGGATTTTGTGTGGTTTTTTTCATTTGTTGGTTTTCTTTTCATTAAATGAAAAGAATTTATGTTACTTTTGAGAAATTAATCAGTAATTTCCCAAATATAACTGGGAATTCCATGATAAAAGAAAATATTTTTGCTTAAACTATTTGCTATTTTCAGTCTAAGCAATTGTGGTGCTGCTGTTCATTGGCACAGCTCTGCTCTCCATTTCATTCCTTTAGAGCTGAAATAACACAAAAGAAGTCACAGGAGCTTCTCTGCATTTAAATCAGAGTAACTGAGGTGGAACCTCTGTCCATTGCCTTCTCACAGACAGTCTAATTTCTGGTGCCATTGAAAGCACCGTGCGCTTTGTCATTGTACTTAATAGAGCAGATAAATCACTATCAGCTCAGAAAGGAGACTTCTTCCAGCAAAGTTAGTGGAGTTACTAAACTCAAGACATTCTTTTGGATAAAATATTTTTCTCTAAAAAATTGTTTTGTTGAACATTTCAGCCAGATAGAGCTGTTTCAAAGGAAAATTTCAACAAAACAGTTTCTTGCATTCGGGAGTACGCTGGTACATCCAGCAGCCAAAGGTTAGGTTGCCCGCCTGGCATGTGGCAGACTGCAGTGAGGACACCAGGAGAAAGTTATCCTGGCATAGGAGCTATCCTGGCATGGGATTCTTCCCATTTTTCATGAAAGGTTTTGACAGGGGTCAGTTTTGCTCCTATGTATTGAATTTTCATAGTGGTTATTTGGTCCCCAGGGCAAGCCAGGACACTGGAGACCAGCACTGGCCCCCCAAGACTGTACTAGCACAGCACAGTCCTGGTACGGTCCCACTGCTTATAAAGTTATCATAAGAGTAACAAGCAAGGCCTATAATGCTAAAAAATATGGGACTCTCCAAAGGGCTTGTTCATATCCTTGTCCTTGGGGACAGGTTTATTAAGAAACAGAAGAGGCTGAGATTAAAACAAAATCTGGCCAGAGTTGTCTGCCCAGCTCTCTGCAGGTATGGGAGAGAAAACCTGATGCTTCCTCCAGTTCCCTCTAAACTACCCTTTGGGATTTCTGCAAGACGTCTGGTGCCCCTCTGAGATCTCTGCTGACTGCTGCATGATGTTTCTTCAGGTGATCTCTAATGCTTGTCTGCCCTGTCTGTTCATCAAGCTCTGGAAGTGAGTGATCGAAGAGCATGTACATAGAAGGTCAGATCTTCTTTTTTTATTGAAAAAGCAAAGCTGGAAGATTTTATTAGAAGTTGAGAGGTTTTCAGTCTTTGGGTCTTGGAGTGGTGGTGGTTTCATTTTCTTTCTAAAAAGCTGTAGAGTTTCAGAAAAAATGTTACCCTCTCCCCAAATAAAAAAGGCTTATTTGAAAACACCTTCAGTAACAACTCAATTCTCTTTAATTTCCTTGTAAACATCTCTGTTTTATCTCTTATCCAGTGTTATTAGTTCAAATTCACCTTCCCATTTTTGTGACTCAGGTCAGGGAGAAAGGGATTAATTCATTAACCACATGTAAATACCAATAAAAGTACTCTTAACAGTGCATTTCGCCTGAGAATCTCAAAGAACCTTACCAGCAGTAAAATGCAGGTGAGGGGATAAAATGCCCCAAAAGTCACCCTTTTATTGAACATGTCTTGACACACTTCACAATAATTTCTTATCAATATTATTGTGCATTCAGTGGATAGGGGAATCAAAGTGTCTCACTTTGGGGACAGCACATTATGTCTGTCCCACAGCTCAGAAGAAACCCAGGAATCCTAATTCCCAATCTCTTGGTGTAAGTATGAAACCTCCCTTAGTGAAATGTTAGTTTTAGGAGTCACTCCTTTGCATCCTAATGCATAAATATCCACCAGTTAATAGCAGCATAATGGAATAAATTTGCCAGGTCTCATGAAAATACACTGACTAAAACGTTTGATTAGGACTAGTTTAAGACTTCAGAGGATGTCTTTAGCTGCTAGTAAAGATAAAAGCAATCATAAAAACTAAGTGACTCTCAGTTTGAAGCTGTATTCTTAAGCTTTTAAATGCTCTAAAATGAGATTTCTATATTCACACCAGCGCATTCCCTGTAATTATCAAGTACTTTTTGGTACAGCACACTTTACAAGTAACTGGGCAAAGTTTCAGGGCATTGTGTTTTTGCAAGTTGAAAGCCATTAACATTTTAGAACTCCTTCACAATGGGAAAATTGCACTGGTAGAAGGAGTGATTTTCTGTGAGTATAGTTAAACCTGTGCCAGTCAATATGTGGGTGTTCATTTTTCATTTAAGAACGGTTTATTTTCCCTTAATTTAAATCAATTGAGAATGCATTCAAGTTGAACTAAATGCAGTCCCTTGAATGCCAAACGCATACATCCCTGTAGCTGTTTGTACTGCCTAAACTTTATTGTTTCTGAGGCTGAAGTAAACTAGATTAATGCAACAACCCAATGCAGACAAAGCCTTACTCAGAAACACCACACTTGCTTCTGACTACCAAAATACCTTAGCCTTTCCCGGGCTAATCTTGTAAGACGTTGCTTAAAACAGGCCATGAACACGTGGCATCCCTGACAGGAAGGGTTGCAGGGTCCTGCTCTAGGCTGTCCCTCTTCGGTCACTCTGGATGTTGAGTTATGCCAGGGCATGTGCGCAGCCAGCCCAAGAGTCATGCGATGTACGCAAAGGAAAGGACGCCACATGTTTAATTATATGGCACTCCAAGGAATGCTCTCATATTTTCAAGAAGGTTTATTTTAAGTGATGTGTGAGACAATCTCACAAGATGCTCATATAGCAGGCAGTGTGTGTCAAACTGTGCTCTGGAAACATCCTACTCGCTTGAAAGCACGTTTAAGAGTATGACTATCAAATTAGATAACCCATCAAACATTTGTTCTTTTGCAAGGTTTTTCTCTCGCTCTTTCCTCTGAAGGGATGATGGGAAAATCACAGGCCTGCTAAGCTGAAGCAGGGAGAGCTAACCTTCCTTTATTTCTAAATCAAGGCAGTTTTCCCCTATTGAGACATGAACCACAGAACAAGAGGATGTGACCAGTGACACCTGATCATTCATGACTCTGCTTGTGATCTTAATTCTCTTATTAACCTGACCCCATAAAATAAATTAGACATCAAAATGTCGACAGATGTGAATAGAGCAAAAGCTCCACAGGGTTATGTCCTGAAAGGTCCCTTTATATGCTATTTACTTTTCCAAGTGTTTTCTAATCTACTGCTAGCTGACAAAACTGGTTACCCAATTCTTGCAGGTAATGATCATAAATACTCGCTAAGCTGCTACCTGCATCTACTGCAAGGTTGTGCTGTTATTAAACTTTGCATTTGCATGTGGAAAATAAGCAAAACCAATCCTCAAACCATTCCAGCCTAGTGAAATCCCAGAGCTCTGTCCTCCTTTCTGCGGGACAGGCCAGGGCAGCATGGCACTGCTGGGTATGGGGCTCCCATCTCTGCAGGAGCATCCCACTGCGTGCTGCTGACCTGCACTTAGCACTCAGCAGTCAGGGCTTCTCATTGCCAGCTGCCCCCGTAGCTTTGGCCAGCCCTGAGAGAGCTGCAGGAGCATGCTTGAAAATGCCCTTGTTGACTGTGTTACACTTCCCTTCCATGTTTGTGAAAATGTAATCGGGGACCGGCGTTAGCAGCTGTGTCGAGCACCAGACGTGATCCGTGTTGAGCAGGTTTCTGGCGTGCTGGGTCACTATAATATTGGCCACAGAGGGAAAACGATAAACTCCTGAAACTGTGTAAGGGCACTGGTGGGGAGACTGGGAAAGCCGGAGATTTGCCTCACATCTTGCTATCTGACTGGGGTGAGCAGTATACAAGAAATCTTCACCTGATTCTAACATTCCCAGATCCACACAATACATTTCTGCTCTCACCTCTTTGAGTGATGTTCTTCAGCTAAGCATCTAATTTGGTCCTCTGGGTGATTCATTAAGACAGGATTCATGGTGCATCGCATCCTGTTCCCATCTGAGACACCCTTAACATTGAGGCTGCTCCCATGTCCTGAGCAACGCTTACGGATTGAGGTCAGGGTGATCTGTGCTCTGGTTATGTCCATGATGTGCTCAGCCAACCTGGGCAAACTTGGTCATATCTAGCAATATGAGGCCAAAATTCAGTACAGCCCTACTGCAAGAGTCAAAGCATCAGCGAAATGGTACTGCGGTATTGCCGTCTTGCAGTAAATGACTGCTGACTCTTGTGCCCCAATATACGGTCACATGTGAAATAGAAGAGTTGAAATCTCTTGCTCTGAAGTGAAAAACCCCTGTGTCGTCAAATGCCAGAACTTCAGAGGTGTTTGAAATCCAAATCAGGAGTTTAGTAGCTTAAGCCTCATTCCTAATTGAAATAAGTGAGAGCGCCTATATTCTTTACTAGTGTTCGTGTCATAAATATCTCCATTAAGTAGCAATTAAGCTGCTGGGATTTGGGCTGTATGCCATTATAAGAGGTAATTATAAAAGAATTGGATTAATTAGTTCCTGAATTATTTATGTAGACATAAATATTGCACATGAAATCAGTGTTAAACAGGATACCGGCATGAAGAGAGGAAGGGAATGTTACATTGATTTATGCTATTTCTTTAGTTCTTCCTCACTAAAACACTAGAAAAGTTGAAGTTTGTTAAAAACTAACTATTCCCATTGTTAATGTGTATACATCACCTTATCAGCTTTTATAGAAATATACTCCCCTGATAAAGCCATTCTGTGTGCTTTTGTAATCTCTCCAAGTCACCACAAATAATAAGCATTGAGAGTTCTCTCTTGTCAATACAATGAAGTCAATCTTCTGTCTGTTGCGGTATAATTTAGAGCTAGGGGAAATGACTGATTTCACAGATATTAACTTTATCGAACGTACAAACAGCAGATATATTATAGGGGAAAGAAATTTTGTGCGAGCAGCACAAAGAACTCCAGCAATCAGCAAATTCAATCTGCTTTTGACACTACAGCGTTCCCATAGTCTAACGGTGCTTGTCAGCTGTAAAAATAATATAATACAAAGACGTGGCAAAGTGAAAACAAGGCAGGCTATTTAGTATGCAAACAGCCAAGAACCTTAAACAGGAGACATTTATGAAAACAAAAAATATGGCTTGAAATAAAATTGTCATCTCTAAATTTATCTATTTTCATGTTTCAGGGTACAACTTGATGGGGTCAGGAAGAAATTTCCTGAAATGTAAAATACAGTGTTGAAGTGGGAAAAGGCCACGCTGCTCCTCATGGGGCAGACTGGGAAATGGGGAAAATGTGCCTGGACCTTTATGGTCCTTCCTACGACCACACCAGGCTGGCTGGTGGGAGTAGTTACCTGGTATAAATATATTAATCATGTTTAATGGACCTTTCTTTTGCTGTCTTTCTGTAAGATAGATGGAGAAACCTAATACTGCAGCGGTGGGTTCAGACAGGGGAGGTGGTGCATGCAATGGCTGGCACCCTGGGGAAACCCGCAGCCAGGGGAGGTGGTAAACAAAGTGTCAAAGAGAGGATCTTTCCCTTGTCAAAATGGTCCAGAGCGGCAGGCGGGGAACTCTTGTGATGTGTGCAGGGAGCCAGGCTGCCTGCAGACAGACTGGCGGGCAGTTTTGTGGAAATAAAAATTTTCTCTCATTTTTCTGAGCCTGCGTTGCACTGTAGCTGGTTGCCCTTGCTGCTTTTAGGAGCTGTTACCAGCTCACCTCTGAGTGTATTTGAAGTTTTGTGCATTTCTGAAATGTGGGACATGAACCGCAGTAGATGGGGAGAGGCTTTTTGTGTTGTCTAGAGGAAAAGACTTGGGGGGAATATTTTGGGCCATGACCCACAGCATCAAAACGCAGATTTTTCAGCCCTTTCATGGGAGTTGAAATATTTGAAAATGACATGTGAAAGAAAGATGGGACCTGGAAGAGCACAGTCTGACGTTTCTTTGGTAGCAGTAAGCGTAGAAAGAAATGGAAATGCTAACAGACAGCTTCTGACAGGCCCAGTTTTTCAGCTTGATTTACAAGGCTCTCAATGTGCAAGAAATCACCCACTCCTAATTATGAATTAGCACAGTCTGAGTGGTTTGGTATAGCTTTAGAAGTCGAGATTGAAGTGACCGGTCTCAGCCATACGCGCACTTGGTGATTTCACAGAGACGATAATGATTATTTTCTGGGCTCTTACTTCTGATGACTACAATTTTCTTTTGAGCTGTCACCTGAGTGCTGGTTTCTTTAGTTTTAGCTGTTCAGTCCCTGGCACCAACAGAAGACAAAGCAAAGGCAGCCCCACGGGTACAGCATGGGTATTGTACACATCATAACTGTGGTCAGCTCTGTCACCACAGGCATCGTCTCCCTTCCAGGAGCTCCAGAAGAGTAGGATTTGGACCATGTAACAATAAAGTGATGGGTATTGCTGGGGCTGAAGTCAGTCTGGCCGTTATGTGCAGAGCTGGTCTAAAACACAGGCTGGAAGAGTTACCTTGTAGGAAAGGCAGTATTGTTAGTGTCGAAATCTCAGTTTTCTGGCAATTTGGCAGTTTCTAAAAGGAGGAAGTCAAACCAAATCATTCTGACTTGCTTGTGTAAATTAATTTCATTTTGGCTTATTAAAATGGTCAATCTGTTTACTATTTTGCATAAGACAGTATTTTAGGATGTTTTGACATTATCGAAACGAAATGGTTCAACATTATGGAAACAGAACAATTTTGTGCCTTTGTCTCATGAAAGAGCTTGCTTTTCACTTAATAATGATTAAAAATAAATTTTGAGATGTCAGTATTTCCCCTGAAATTCAGAAATTCAGCTTTCTGGAAAGCTTTCATTTTATATCAGATGAAAACTTTCCTGTACCAGGAAAATCCTCTGTCACTCACCTTTAGTGAGATTTCAATCTTTAAGTCACCTTCCCTGGTGGAAACCAGCTAGAATAAAAGCCAGATTTAGGGCCTGGGAATTCCTGGGTGTAACTGCGGGTGTGGAGTTTGCTGGTGGGACATGTGGAGTGATATTTGGGCGAGTCCTTTTGTCTGTGTCTCACTGTTAAAGGGGAACAGCACTGGTTATTCAGTGCGCAGGAAGCACTGAGGTTGGGCTAACACTCCCCAAAAAGCAATTCTGAGTTAAGACACTGTTCAAGTGTGCAGCTTGACCTTTATGTAGCGTCAAATCCTGTTGGCTTCATGCTCACTTTAGTCCCTGGTGATGCCGAATGCCCTGGCCCCACGCTAGTTGCGATCCTGCTTTGGGTTGTGAGCTTGGAGGGTTAATGGCACCTCACTGTGTGGTCTGCGATCACCCAACTGTCTACAACAGAAAGGCTTAAATACACAGACAAATACATATGTGGTCTGCAGACAAATGTAAATGTTTGTGCAACGCATCTGTGAAAGCCAGTTGATAGCTTCCCAACTACAAGCCAGCTTGTGCCAATATTGGGAGCAGGCTGCTCCTGGGCATATTCTGCATTTTTTCGCTGCTCTCCCAGGCTGGCAGTGAGGTGCTGTGGTGGCATGTTTGCACCCTGAGATAGGTAAGAAGTGGAAGGGAAAAGTTTGTGACTGGCTTAATACATGCATCAGAGACTCACACAAGCCTCTGCAGCAGTCATCTGTCTTCCCATATCATGGTTAGGAAACTGAGCCACAGGCCAACTCACCCAAAATCACAAATACTCACTCCAGACCCTGTGGATCAGTTCGTTTATATGTCCAGGTTGTGGTGCTGGGGAGGGATTCTGAGAGCAGCGTCATGGGAGCATCAGAGAATGGCTGAGAGTTAAATCTGAGCTTCCATTTTTATGTTCCAGTTCTCTTCTCACCTTGAAAGCCAACAGTGCTGCTTAGTCAAGAGACTTCAGTTGAGGACCTAACATATATTCTTAGGTCCTTTGGCCTGTGGAATTGGATGACACCATTGTACGTGAGTGGCTTAAACCAGTATCTTTCACACTGTCTTTACTGATAGGATTTGAACACTGATACAGTCCAGTGTGTCTCGGATGGTGGGTTGTGATTACTCAAGAAATGCAAAGTGTTTGGTTTCTTTTTTACAAAAAAATTGGAGAAGTGGAGGGGGATCACATGGCAGCAGTCATTCAGCAGCTCAGATGGGGAAGTGATATCTGTAATTACTGGTTGCAAATGTTTACACTATCCAGGATACTGCTGACTCCCTTTAATTGCTGGAAGAGCTTAGTTCCTGCAGAGCGGGAATTGAACATAAATGCCTGTAACATTCATTTCCACCAGCTTTTATGCAGATGTTCTGTGGATGAGACAAAGTCCGTGGGGAACTAGGAATGGGCATCGCGCAGCTCACTTCCACTTATCACCTTGGCTTGCAGCTGGTTCTTCGGAGGAGCTGTTGATGCCCCAACGTGCAAACTCATCTCTGTGCCTGAGCCCACCCGCCTGCGGTCGATGGGGTTGAAGGAGCCGGTCCCAGTCCGCGCCCCGGCCTGGACACACAGCCCTGTGTCAGGAGAGCTGCTCGGCCACAGGGCAACGAGTCTTATAAATAAAACGTGAGTAGTCTTGGCTCTTACAGGTGTCAAGGTGTCCATCTCGGGTGAAATCCCGCTTGCCGAAGCCGATGGTGGAATAAGCCTTGTGCACGACGGGTGCTTTGGGTGCCGCTGGGCCGTCCCTGGCCTGCGCAGCTGTGAAAGGCAAGACTGGAGACTTTGGTAACTTAGTATTATTTATAGTACTATAAATTGTTGTATAGGATGGTGGGTAGGTGACTGCTGGCCTCCCTGACACCACAGGGAGACTGCGGACTGTGCTATGGCCGTGGTGCTGCAGGGGCCCTGGCTGTAAAAATAATGTTATCGGGTCCTTGGCCGTTTTTTGTCAGGTGAAGTTGGCAGCGGAGGGGGGCCCGAGCGGGACCCTGGATGTCCCCCAGCTTCCCAGCGGCGGCGGGCACCGATCTCCCCTTAATTTTGCCCAACCCGAGCCGGGGGAGGGGGGCTGGCGGCCGGCGCTGCTGAGGGGGCTGAATCCCCGGCGGCACCCGCCTGCCGCCGCCAGGTGGCGCCCGCGCCCCGCCGACGCGCCTCAGCGCCCGCCCGCTGCTCCGCGCCACCCCCCCCCCGCGCTGCTCCGGGATAGCGGAGCCCCTGAATCATCCCCAAAAATCATCCCGCAGGTGCGCAGCGGGGGGCCCGCTGGCCTGCGGGGCGACGGCAAGCGCTTTAGCGTTTACTATGGGCCCAGTTCCGCGGGGTTTCGGGCAGAATTGCTTTTCCGCCGCAGTTCTGCGATCGAGGTTTGGTGCGCGGCGGGAGCCGGTGCGCGGGGTTGTGAGCCACGTCCCTGATGGATGCCCGTTGTCACCGCCGAGGTTGTTTGAAGGTGCGGGCGGCGTCTGCCGAACAAGAGGCTCACACTTATTTCTCACTTGTTAATACATTACCGCCGTATGTTGCCGAGAATTGTATTTGTCTTCCTGCCAGTGCTACTGCTGAATTGTGGGGAAGAATGTAAAAAAGCTGGAAACCCTTTTTCTTGTATAGTTAAGAAGCTCTTTGGACATTAGTATTCACGAGGGGCACTTGGGTTTTTGTTTGGTTTTGTTTTGTTTTTTTTCCCCCAAATCCACAGAGTATCTGCCCATCTTGGAAGCCCAGACGGGGGACACTGAAGCAGTCACCGGTGTTAAGCTGTATTTAACCTGGGGAGAGGGGGTGCAGGTTCCCTAACAGAAGCTGGGCTCTTGTAAGACAGTGGCTTTATCTCTGAAGCATTATCCCTATCGAGGAGCAATGCTAATTTGGGTTAGTACGTAACTCCTGACGCTCTGCCATGGTGGGAGCAAGGAGCTGGACTGGCGGTAAAGGCTTCCTCTGCAAGTCTCAGTTTTGGCCCTGGATCTCCATGTCTTCTCGCCTGCACTGGGGGGATCCCAGGGGAGCTAGGACGAATGGTAATGGTGTCGAGTAAAACTCGTATTTTTTGGTGAAAGGCACAGCTGGGAAATGTCTGCGGCCAAAAACACAGCATTGCCTTAGTGAGCAAAGATGGTGTGCATCACCTCACTGCTAAGCCTCCTGGTGCCCCTAGGGAGTTGCTCCTGGGAAGGAAAGGGGAAACTTTTCCCATTAGGAGAAGGGATGGATCTGCCAAGGTGGGATACATCTTTATGTTACTTTGCCCCAAATCCAGCGCTTCCTAGTGTCAGACATACTTCTGTACTGTTCATCTGCTGGGTTATCTCCTGCAGACAGAGCCAGAACAAGGTGTATCACATGGGAGATCAGCTGGAGATGGGGCAGTGCCACCCCTGAAAGTCCTCCCCGAAAAAGAGGTTCCTCATCCAAACTACCAGGGGCCAAGGCGATGCCTCCCTCGCAAGCCTATTGTCCCGGGGCTGCGTGGTGGTATCTCGGGCTCCAGCTGCAGTTGGACAGGGCACAGGTGAGCTGGACATGCTGGCATCTCTGACCCTGCGGTTGTCACTTGTCCCAGTACACCAGGGGCAAAGGAGAGCAAAGCCATATAACACATAACAGTTCAGTACCAGAGCTAAGTGTAAATCTCGGGAGCTCAAACTCTCAGTCCCAGTCTGTGACCTTTAGGAAACCTTTCCAAGTGCTGCTTCACAATGAAAGACTCTTTACACAGTATTTTTAGCTTGACTGGAAGAAGCAGACTTTTACCCAGAAATTTTCTAAAAGAGGGGAAAAAAAGATCCCTGGCCTGTTTCGGTGATATTTCTAAGCCCATCTCTAACACTCTGCAGGAGGCAGGGTTAAACAGGTGAAATGGGATGCTGTGCATTAAAATTGCAGCTGAAACCTCCTATCACTCATTACAGCCCTATTATTCTGCGCTGCTCCTGACAATTGAGGGCTAAGGAGAAAGTGCATAGAAAATTGTGGAACAGCCATCTGAAACACTTAATGGGGTAGCTGTGACAAAAAGGAATCGGAAACCCCCTCTTTTCCCCCTTTCTGGTGGTTATGAATGACCATCACAAGCAGCAGCTGAGGGACCCCAGTGCCAAACTCAGTGTCCCAGTGCAGGACCTGCCATCCTGGCTGGGGCACGTGGCTGCATGCCTGACTAACAGCCCTCTGTAGCGTGCCTTCATCTCTGTCTCAGCCCGCTGCCTTATGGAGAAAAGATGAACATTGTTTAGCACTTCGAGGGGAGGAAAAAAAAAAAAAAAAAAGAAATTTGCTAGATCATGTGAAAGTGGGAACCCAGCTCTGTTTTCCAAAAGCCTCGGAGAGAAAACATGCCTCGCTGCCTTTAAATTAGATCACAAATTTTCTGGCTGATGGCAGCGTCTTAGTGTTCACCCTGAAGGCAAAGATCTGAACAAATTACATTTTACTATCACAGGTTCATGTACCCGTGCTGCGTTCCCACTAAAGGTGGAAGAATGTACCTACGTGAAATGTGGTGGCTTTGGGGAATCCGGAGGAATCGCTGTTCTTGGGAAGGCGCAGTTGTGAGCAGCGAGGGAACCGTTGCTCTGTGTGGGTGGTCGACAGTCTGTGGCACTTAACACATGTCACCAATTTGGTGAAATATAATACTCTGAGGGAGAAAAGGCACATGATGGATATGTGTGCTGCAATCTGGAATCACTCATGTAGTTTATTGCTGGGCCCTTTATTCAATCAAATTCTTCATAAACATGGGAAGCACTGATGTTGACATATGCTATCTACTGCATCTACGAATGTGCTTCTGCATCTCTTCCCTTGTCAAAAGCATTGTCATCAGCCCGAGATGCGCTTCAGCAATGCTGAGTGATTTTGCTCACGGGGTCTCTCTCTCTTTCTCCTTGCTATGTGCATGCAGCTCTCGCTGATGCTCATGCATCAAAGGCAGGATCAGACCCTCAGGAAGCACAAGGTGACACTTGTGACAAAAGAGGAACAGATGCAGATGCGTTTCTAGTCCTGGCTCCGAACTCTTCCTTTGTTCTACTAATTGATTGTTTGCTACCGATGTTTTCCGTAATGAGGATGTTTTCTGAGCAGGAGGCAGTGACACTCGTGCCCTTGGCCATTCTCAGCTCAATACGCTGCTTGAGCTCTGCACAGGTATCAGAGTGGGCCCAGGACTCCCACAGATGCAGACTGTGGGGCACATTGCCTTCAGGTCCTGATGCTGCAGATCTCTGCAGAATTCAGGTGTGTTTGATTTTATAGGCATTTGATGCTCCTGACAGGAGAATGCTAAAAATTAAGGAGATAGATGCACCCAAACTGGGCAAAAAATGCATTTGTTGTTCTGAACTGCAGCCCTCACTGGAGAATATCAAATGTAATTAGATGTACCACACTCCTGGAAAATAACTCCTGCCTGCTCCAACACCCCCTCCTGCAAGGGATAATCCTCAAAATGCCCTTTCTGTAGAGCTCTGTCCCTCTCTGTTGCTCATGCCATGTGGCACACGACCTTGTTTTTGTTAGCACAAACATGTTCATGAGCTGATGTGAGAAGAGACCCTTAATGAGGGGCAGGGCAGCGCAGGATTTTCACAAGAACCTGTAGACAGCTGTGAATGCTTAGCTCCCTCCCAGGCTTGAGTTTGACCACATGAATACAATAAAAACCTCAGTCTAGACTTAAGGCTTTTGCCTGTTTAGTTGACCTGATTCAAGAACAAACTTTTCCCCTATTGAAGACATACCCCAAAACTTCCCTCCCTTTGCCTCTTTTCATCCCTCCTCCAAGTAGCTTTGACCAGGATGGCTTCTCTGCAAGTCTGTGTCCCCGAGGTCCTCACCAGCTCCCTGGAGCAGCTCTCCTCTCACAGATCTGTGTAGGACTGCTGCTTGTCCTGGTGTGCTGGTGCATCCAAGTCTTGTCCTGGACCTGCTGGGAGCCACCCCTGTTCAAGAGGCATTTTCAGATATAGGAAAGTACTTGTGGCTGCGGCATATTATGTAGGCTGGCAGAGAAATGGTTCAACTCTGTCTTCAAAACAGGGAGGGTACGCAGTAACTTTGCTCCTCTGCCCTGCCCCTGTGGTATGCAAACACGCACACACACCTACACAGGAAAGGGATGTCTCTTTTTTTTTTTTTACAGGGATGCAAACCATTTTTGCAGCACTTTGAGAGAAGCAAAGATAATACCTTCTCAAACATACCTGAGTAATCCCAAATAGTACTGCTTTCTGAGTTTTTGTTTGTTTTATGTGGATGGGCTAGGGAATTTCACAACCAAACTTCAAAGGTTAAAACTAGTGAAGTCAATAGGAAAATATGTGAATTTAACCTTTGGTTGTAGCTATGTAAACTGCTTAATTTCATAAAGTTTGTGCTGGACTGATAGAAGGGTTGTATTTTCTGATTGTCAGAAGGACATAAACTTTGAGCGTGGGGAGGAAGAGAAAAACAGAGCTCAGGAAAGTGCTCCTCAGAGTTTGCTTGTGAGTGCACTTGGTGTGAATTTTTTTCATGGAAATGTATATACAAACAACTCTACTTTCTCTACGACTC
The DNA here is from genome assembly GCF_030936135.1 of Gavia stellata. Lineage (NCBI taxonomy): Eukaryota > Metazoa > Chordata > Aves > Gaviiformes > Gaviidae > Gavia > Gavia stellata. Next base: position 22,577,508 of record NC_082604.1, read on the forward strand.
CCCTGTTGCGTAGGATCCTGCACTCCCTTATCTGTGCATTGATGAGAAACAACGTGTAAGGACTGGTGGTGCTGGGGCGAGGACCCCCTCCGTCACCCTTGTGCCCTCAGGGCTGGCTCAGAGGGGAAAACCATCTTTTGGCTTTCCAGAGGGCAGTTCAGCTTCCGTGCATCCCTCCCAGAACCTCTTCAGGACAGCTCCGGAGAGGAACGTCCTGGAAATACTTTCCTATCCCCGAGATTTCCTTTCAATGAGAGAGGCCTCTGAAGATCAGAGCAAGATACTTGCAGTGAGAAGAGGTATTGCGCTCGGAGTGCGAAGTGGGGGCTCAGCGGTCACAGTCTGGCAGGTTGTGCACATGCAGCACGGCCCCGGGAGTAGCAGATGCAGAGCCGCAGCAACACTCACTTGAGAAGCTGGACAAAATATTCCCACAGTAACACTGAAACGCATTTTGCTGGCAGTTGTTCATGTGCCCAGCCATTCCATGTGCAGAGCTTGGCTAGCGCCTAGCTGAGAGGAGCGTGCTGAAGGATCTCCCCAGCATTGTGGGTTTGCTCCTGTGTACGCCAGCGGCAGTGACAGTTTGTCTGGCAGGAGTCCCGCTCCTCAGTCAGCACGGTCTTGGGTGGGCTGATGCGAAGCGATGCTGCTCAAACTCTGATCTGCCTAGCTGTGAGCCAGCTCAGACCTGGACACGATGCTGGGCTTAAGCAAATGCTCTGTGGCCATGGCTGGAGAGCTAGCCTGAGTCTGGTCACTTCTGAGCATGAGCACAGTGTGTTTAATAGAAAAGCTCTATAATGACCCACCGTATATTTTTTACTGTGCCTTATTTTCCCAGGAATAAAGAGGGAATAAAATGTCTTTTTTCCATCTTCCCATTGTGTTGCATTATTGCTGCTGTGTCCCTATGGGACAGAAACTCAGCTGCCACAATGTGCAGGCACAGCAGAAGAGGGACCTGACATCAGCTGTGGGTCACTGAGGTTGCTTTAGAGCAAAGAGGCAGTAACACAGTTGTTGTTGGCTGTATCACAGCAATGTAAACTGAACAGGTGCCATCGAAGTGGTTCTGCTGCAGTCATATCACCTGGTCTAGCAACTAAAAATACCATACCCCAACAATAAAAACCAGTCTGGTTGCTGTAATCACATTATTTGAGGCAAATCTCACCTTTCGTTAAAAAAAGAAAAGAAAAGGTTAGGCTCTCATCTTCCTGAGCCAGAGAAAAGTTTAAAACGTTAAGCAAATAGGACCCTGCATTTCAAAGATCAGAAGTTAGTTCCTACCCAGAAAAGCAAACACCATCCACCAACGATTGTTAAATGGTGTTATTATTTATTGATTTTTTTTTTTTTTAAACTTCATGATTTTAAAGACAGTGCCATGATGCTGGGGCAACTGCAGTCAGTATTTTGATCATTGAAAATTGGCAATGCTTTGTAAACTGTTACACAGTCAATGAAAGTACTTCACAGCAGTTGGAAAGATCAAGATAGATCTTGGTTTAACCTTGTTAATTAGTGCTAAATACAAAAAGCATGTGCACTGACTGCCTTGCTGAGTTTCCATATCAAGATCAGGAGAAAATGCACTGGTATTTTTTCTTTTCTCTCTTCTGCTTGCTACCTCTGTGCTATTGAATTATCCAGAATATCTGTTGAGTTTGCACTGATTATACAGTTTCTTACGGTGTATATTTATTATGAAATTTATTATATTTCCTTATGCTTGCTGTCTGAACTCATATTTCTAGGAAAGAAAGGTCCTTTTGCACCTCTACCGAGTTTGATTTTGTAAAAAGTCTCTTCTGGCAATTGAGCAAGACCTTGATGACGTAGGTGTGTCTGGGACTGTACTTCAGCTTTAGAGTTTATACATTTAATGCCTATCTGGAGATTACTTAAACATGTGAATGCAATTGTTATATTCATTGAGTAGCAAACGGGTGAAACACGATGTGAGCCGTCTTGCTGCGTCGTCTGCTGCCCCGTGGAAATGAGCAGCAGGGACAGAAAACACATATTGTTTTGGCAGGTGGGATGTTTGGGTAGGACTGCTTGCAGGGGCAGAGCCCGTCAGCGGGCTGGTGGCCGGGAGCAGGATCTGAGCTGGCTCCTGTTCAGTCCTGGCACAGCCACTTGGCCGAGCTCAGGGTAATTAGGATGTGGCTGCATTTGGGGACATCGGGGATGAAATTCTGCCATCAAACTGTTGACACGTAACAGAGGTGACTGCAGTCAGGAGCGTTGTGGTCAACAGAGGGAGATGGGTGTCTACAGAGGGGCTTTGGTTTGCCAAATAGCCGCTATTTACGAGCCTCAATCAGGTGCCTGAGACTAGGTATGGCAGACCCAGACTGAAGTGTCAAAAATACCTTTAAAAGCATTGTATTTCTTTGTCTACACCATAATTTCCCTATGTAGTGGAGGCAATGCAGATGTACCTGCCTGACTGGAGAGCGGGGAAGATAAATCCATTCATATTTAAGAGTCTCCTTCTCATTGTACATTTGGGTACCTAATGTCTTCCAGCATCTCTGCGCCTGAATTCCCTCATCCATAATTCAGATATGTTTTGAGACTGGGACATACCATGATCCTGTACAACTTCTGCACATCATGGTTGGTGAAGAGGCTGTGAGCAGGTGTTTTTTCCATGGTGCTTAGAAAAATGAACCCACACCCCGACCACGAGACGAATTGGTTGTAACAATAACTCCACTGATGTTAACGACAGGCGCAGCTTCTGCTGGCATTTGCACTAGCGTAACTAATAGCAGAGCTTGCTCTTCGCTCCTCTCTTGGCTGTAACCATTCAGCTCTGGTGCTGTAGGGAAGGGAAGCTATTCAGGATGGCTAGCTCATACAAGGACAATAATGATAGCCGTAATATTTTACACATCTTCTGTTAACTGTGTTTGTTGGCAGGAGGGAGGATATGATTTCTTTAAGCAATGTCTTTTTTAGTGGGGAAGTATAACTAAAAAAGTGAGCGAGGTTTACCAGAAGCAAGTTAGAGTTTATTATTAATGTTGATTAGTTTTGTTCTTTCAGCTTTGAAAGTGTGTGGCTGAGTGATAAGGGATGTGCATGAATGTTTATTTGATTAGAGCCAGCAACTAAGTCCAGAGGGTGGTTGCTCTTGCTTGGTGCTTTTTAATAACCAAATAATTTCTTTGGTATCGTTTCACAGACAGCCAATATGAGTCGCATCATTTAAGGCAGTCATCTACCTCCTGGGGTTGTTTCCAATGATGTGATGATTTTTTCCTGGCTTATTTGCTCATTTTTCTTCATGATGAGAAGTGGACTGTTGCCCTCTGATTGGAAAGAAGCTCTGAAATACCTGGCTCTGGCTTCACTGGGAGATATGTAGTAATTAAAAGGTGGCCAGACCAGTTAGGTAATAGTATGTAAATGTTAAACTCTGATTTCTACTTGAGATATATCAGATAGATTTGTGGGTGAATTGAATGCGAAGGGGCTCAGAATTATTTTTCTCCTGAGGTAATCCCAGGCTGTAAACACTTGGTCTCTGGCTATGCAAAGAGAGCTGCCCAAAAAAAGCGACTTCGAGGCAAAAGCCTGAAAAGATCTGACTCACAGCAATTGCACGCAATAAACTGTGGTCCTGGGGGGAAGTTACTGTGTCTGTGAGCTTCAGGATGTACTCTGATTCAAAGGAGTTTGTCCTGTGGTTGTCACCCTCCTGTCTTTTCCAAAACACATATTTCTTAAAATGGCTAGTATATAACTCTACTGCTGTATGTATACAAGTAAACGAATTTTCTTCAACAGATCTCCATAGCTAGATGAAATTATGTGTGTGTGTATGTATTTGGAGGATCTGGGCCAGAGCATTGACTGAAGCTATGTTCTCAAAATAGTAAGTGTTACAGGAAAGTCTGCTTACTCTACTAGTAATGTGGTTGATGGCATCCAGCTCTGCGTTATGTCTCTGCACTGAAATGTGGTCTTCAAAGCTTCGGAGGGTTGTGCATTTCCAATTACCTGGGATGCTTGCACAGGTTATCCTGTCAGCTAGAGGCAGAAAAGGCACTTTCCAGTTGCAGAGAAATGCAAGAAGATCCAAGTAAATTAGAAAAAGAGCAGGTATACTTGGCCCTTGGAGATAGGTAAGATGTGTTGGCTCCTGCTCTGTTTTGATCATGTGAGTTACTTTGTTCCTTTTGCCGGGGGCGGGGCGGGGGGGGGGGGTCCCCTGCAATTGTAGTGCTTCATCTTCATTCAAAATAACTCAGGATGGAAAAGTTGAGTAAACCTGAATTGGGGTTCCCCAGCATCCAAGGTCAACTCTCACCTCGTATGTCACTCCATATAGTCATTCCAGAAGTATAAAGAAATGATTCTCATATGGAAAGTAAGCCTGATTATTTGAAACATTTTTGGGTAAGAATAAGAAGTTGTTTTTCAATGTCAGTTTTTTATTTTGGGGCATATTCCACTGCTTCTGACGTCTTCACTCTCAAGTCAGAGGTCCTAGACCAGCTCTTCTCAGCTGAATGCTTCTACATGCTCCTTTTCACTCCATCTTAAAAAGAAATATCCTATCAATTCTGGATCTTCCCATAGTCATCTTTAGCCACTCTGGAGGGAAGAACTATTACCATAATCTTCCAGATTGGCTGTAAGAAAACAGCATCAGTACTCAGTCAGGCATGGCTATGCAGGGACTGAATGGTACCTCAGCAAGGCCGGTGGTGCTGAGGGTCTGCTGAAGGCAATGGCAAAACCCACCCAGGACATGAGTGGAGAAGAGATTTTTTTTTTTTTTTTTTTTTTGTCTAGTTGAGGGATCTGAGAGGGAGGCATGACTCAGGCACACCATTGGTTTTGATGTGCCTCCATCTAGTGACTGCAATAGTGCAATGGCAAGATGTGTTGATTTGGAAGTTGGTCTTGTTCATAGGATGCCCCAGCCTTCTGAAAGCTCTTTTTTAAGTGAAGAGGGATGTATTTTGTCCAGTCTCCAAGGTCACCTCTGCCCGTGGGATTCCTGCATGTGATTCTTATTTAAAAGACAAATTTCCACCATTTTTATGTAGGTGCAACAGGCACTGCAGAGATCTCTCCTGGTCTTGAGCTAATCCCTCTGCACTAGCTGTAACACTCAGATAATTTAATGTACAAAGCTTCATGATGTCGTCATTATGTTTGTCCATGTAAAGTACTTTATACTTTAGGAACAATTTGGCCAAGGCAGCAGGGATACTTCCGTGTAAATATGTCATGAGATCAAGCCTTTTAATGTTCATAAAAAGACAGGATGTCAATTTAAAGTCTCATCTGTCCAATGCATCTTAGGTCTGCTGATTTATGAAGTACTGTAAATTGCAATCATATAAGCCTGTAACACTCTGGCAGCTATTTAAATAGCAAAACTTTCTTCCAAAAACATGATATATGGAAGACATAAAAGTTTTAAAGCAGTAGTCTGCCTTAATAGGGAAAGAGTATTAGCATTCATTTACTGAGAAGAGCGAGCTGATTTTCCTTACAAGAAATGCTCCTTCCACAGCCACCCCATGCTTAGTATTAATCAAGTCATAGATTTTCTACTGCCAAGATCATGGGTAAGAATTCGCTTGCGGGAGAGTTGGAAAAGGTTAATATTCTCTGAATACTTGGATGGCAGAGCTGACCAGTCAGGGCAAGCACTGAATTTCTGGTCCCTGGTAAAATCAAAGGCCAAACACTCATTTGCTGGGGAAACCAAACGAGTTCTCGCAACCAGGAGGGAAATGGAAGAATGGCAAAATAAATCAAGCTGAAGTGTAAGTTTGCTGCAGGGAAGTCCAGGGGCCGAATGTCACCCTAGGTACGCTGCTGTTCACCAAGGATATTCCATTAAACCCTGTCTACCTCCAGACATTGTTTCACGTCGTTCCCCTGGGAGGGGGATGCCAGCAGGCAGACGTGCAAGTGCCTGCCGGTTTTAGGTGCATTAGATTGGCACTTCTGAGATGATAAAAGACACAGGAGTCTCATGAGATGGGAATAGGGATTCAAGCAGTCTGGCTAAGTTGCTTGTGTTGGCACAGAAACCTTTGTTTGTAAGTAAGCTGAAGTCTTCAGCATTTAAAATAGTTCTTATCTTGAAGGCCACAATGAGAAGGAAATGACTGTTTATAGATAGCCATGCTCCTTGAAGCAATGAGGAGTTGCAGCACACAGGACAGGAGTATGCACTGATGTGACTTTAATATCAGAAGTTAATTGCATCTCAGAATAAGATAGCGATTTCCTACATAACAAATATCATAGACAGTAAAGATATTTACAGAGAGAAAAGCGTAACTAAAAGGTAATTCTTGCTCTTTAACATTTCACCGTAGTTGGCCCCCCATCAAGAGACTGCTGAAAATGAAATTATTCTGTTTAACAGAGATCCTTTTTAGTTCAGACTTATAATTTCAAGTATCTTAGGAGGATAAATATCCTGTGTAAAAGAGTATTATTCTTGTTATCTTATAGATGTGCTACATGGGCTCATCATCCTAAATGACTGGCCCAAAACTGCACAAGACATCTGCAACAGAGAGAGACTTGGAAATGCATCTCTCAATATAGAGAGCAATGTGCTGGTTGGGTGGGGATCACTCTGGTTTAAATGAGGCCAGTTTGGTAACGATGGTAACTAAGTCTTGGTTGTGGTACCGTGAGGGGAGTGCTGGGGTTTGGCCCTTGTAAACTCCCCGGTGGGAAGAAGCATGTTGTGGCACCTCTTGTCCCAAGGAAGTTCATGGGGTTTCTTGCTTTTAGCACTGACGACAGGTTGGAAGGAAGAAATGAAAATCCTGCTATTAAATGTAAGCCTGGCACTGAACACTTGACTGAGCTGTGTCATCCGAGGATAAATGAGGCTGCTGGAGCCTCTAAAATAATTGCTCACTAACAATGCTAAGTGCAGTGTGCATCTTATCAAACAAAAGCACACATAAGACTGACACTTCATTTCCTTTAAGTCCAAGTTGCTATTATAGCATTATCCTTCACGTGTAACAAGATAACTGCTATGCTGATGTTAAGACTAGGAAAGGCCACTGAGAGGCCTCTGGGAATTGTGCTGTGGAGGGGAAGGAGAATTCTAAAGCAGGGAGACTCTGCACATACAAGCCCAGCATTTTGCATAGAAAGGTATCGTTAAATTTATTAAGCCTCCTCTGTCCTGCTTTCTTGTTCTGAAGGAGGAAAGAGCCATCATTGCTGCAAGTGTGCTTTATTTAGCGTGGGTATACACTGTCCTGCATGCCACATGCACCGGTTGCACCTCGTTTAATTCTGATTTGAGTGTCAAGTTAAAGATTCTGAAAAGGAGATGCAAAATGCTTGACTGAACATATGGTGCTCTCTTCAGAGGCTGATTATATCCCCATCTCCAGGCCAGATTCTCAGCAGATATTAATTTCTATACTCCACCTAAATTTAGGCATATAAGAATTTGACTCATAAGCTTGAATTTCTGTTCCAACACAGGAATTTTGTACCGGTGCAAATATTCAGTTTTACTGGATTAAAAGAGTTGAAGACTGAAGTTTAAATGGATTTTTACTCTAGCAGTATGGTGCAGAGTCTAGTAAGCATTACCATGCAACCTGTAGCCAATCTTTGTCTCGGTCATGTCAGGACAAGCATGCTCCGGTGCTTTAGACAGGGTCTGGGGAAGAGCCCATCTCCCATATGAGCATCACACTTGGGGCCAGATCTTACAAGTGGCCTAGATACATGTGATGCTACGGTGAAGAAAGCTGCTTTGAAATCTGAGCCAGAGAAGACATTGGTGGGTTTAGCTTACTCCAAAGCTCTGTTCTTACCAACTAAGATTCTTGACACTCGTGTGCTAGAAAAGGTGAGAAATTGCCAAAAGCCTGTCTGGTATTGTATTTCATGCTTTTTTTCAATTTCTCTGAAGTATTTTTTCAATTTCTTCTCAGCTCTGTGTCTTGGTGTATCCTGTTTGTACAGACAGATGCATCCTTCCACCAGGCTGAAGACAGTGATATTAAAGCTGATAGTATTCTCCCTGTGATAATGTCTGACCACATCTTTCAGAGAGTGCTGAAGAAATATTTTTGGTGGCTATTTTCTTTTAGGTTTATATTGGAGACTGCACCTCATAACATCAGCTTGAATACTGAGCACTGCCACAAAGCCAATCCTGAAGGAACAGATGTATCACTTTAATAAAATAATGACGTTTCCCTTAAACCTGTTAGGAAGAAGAATATTGTTTTGGGGCAATGATTTTCTTTTAAAGCTTTAGGACAACTTTCAGTGTTGCTTACAGTCCTGTGTTTCCTCCCACAGGATTTCTCTTTTGGGCTTTTTCACATATGTGTAAAGGCCTTCCCATCAACGTGAATAGGTTAAATGTGGAATCATTTCCAATGCACTATCTTCTGAAGCATTGTATTTTCTGCCTTTTGAGTTGGTCTTCCAGTTGGCAACAGAAGGCAGCATGATAGTGTATTAACTTTATTCTCATGAGAAGTCGCGTCTCTTAAAGGCTTTTCCTCGCAGCTAAATTCCTAAGTTGGAGATTCAAATTAAAAAAAAAAAAAAAATATTTCCTCTTTGAAGCCAAATACACAGTCATTGTTTTCAAATACCTTTTAGTTACTGACTTGGTGTTCATGCACAAGAATGTATGGATTAGACCATAAAGGAAAATAGGAATACTCATGCTTGGTTAGAATTACTGCTTTGTACAGCAAGTCATAAATATAATGTAATTTTGCTGCCATTGGTCATATTGTTTGCTCCCTGACATTTTGAGTTTCGCTGTGGCAGCAGCTGAGGTTTTGAGCTCCAAATCTTCCAGCCTCTAACAGTAAATCAAGAAGAACCTCTGGTAGCTGAGGCAGCAAAGGTTCATGATGCACAGCTGAGCCTGGTGGCTCAATTTCACAGAGATAGGCATCTGTGAAAAGTAAGTTCCTTAACGCTAGGCAGCGTCAAGCTATGACACACACAAAGAGCTGTTTTATTCACCTGCGTTTAGGTGTATTGTTGGTTTCAATAGGTATGCACTGAAGTTTTAAGTTTTCTGTAACCGTGAGCAATAGGTGGGAATGCCAGCGTGGGGAAGGGGTCTCAGCTGGCGGAGCAGAATTCAGGTGTGTGATAATGCCGGAGCACTTGCTCACATTGAAAATGGTATGGTCTGTATTTGAGTTAGATGTGGTGGAACTGCAGCTGTGAAAGCATGTCTAGGTATTTCTCATTCCTAGGTAGAGCCAAAAAAGCTTAAACCGGGAATTGGATATTGCAAGTTTGCACTCAAGTTCCTGAAAATCCCTATTAGCACCCGTGTAACCATAGATGTCTCTGAACTCGGAAAGGGTTCAGCATCTCAGCTGAATCACTGATATGCAAATTTTGGATCCACAAAGGAGCTGCTCTGTTTTGCTCTGCTTCAAAGCTTAGGTTGGTTTGGACACATTCTAAAAATGCCTTTTTCAGGCACGCCAGATCTCCCTTGGCACAAACCACAACCAGGACAGCACTGCTGTGGCACTACCCGCAGAGAGCAAAGCCTAAAATACTTCAGAGAAAAAGACTAAAAATTTCCTCAGAGGAGAAAAGTGCTATCATCACCTGCTCTACATGAGAGTCCATGTTCACAGGGAAGGGGAACTTGGTGTCTCCAGCAAGGACAGGGCTGTAAGTGATGCTCCTCCTTTTTAGCTCGTGTTTACACTACAGGATAGCACGTATCCCCGTGATAAATCTATGCCATTGACTTTGCTTTCAGGAGTTGTTCCATGTTCATATAAAAGGGAGGAGTAGTACGCTGCTCTACTGCTTTAGAGATTTATACTAGACTTCAAATAATAAGACCTGGAATAAGGTTTTAGGCAGTTCTTAGTTGCTTTCAACACCAGCCAGAACTGAGTAATTCCTTTGCCCCATGTGTGCTTCACACACCAGTAGCTCAGGTCACATGCTGAGTTTGTGCTTCTTCTGGTTGTTTTGTTTCTATCTGGACTCTCAGTGTTATAAAATTCTCTGAATTCTTGAAAATTCTTTTGCTGTTTTCCAATAATCCTTTGCTTGCTTTAGTTTTCAGACAACGCTTTCATTTTCCATTAATTTGGACTAAACAGCAAATGCAAGTCCCAGAAGGAAAGTCGTCCTCGGGCCATAGCAAGCGCCTGAGAGGAGGCTGAGGATCACTGCAAATGAAGGGTTTGACGACCACAGGAACAAGATACATGGAGATGCGATTGGTACTTGAACAAAGTGAGATAAATGGTTTGCTCCCAGGTCAGTGCTGGTTTATGCTCTATTTATGTTAAAAAAAAAAAAAGCTCCAGGATTTGAGGTTTTTTTAGGATTTTTAGTCTTTCAGATGACACTAGTACTAAGCAGGGGAAGGTGACGTGCCCTCTCACCGATACGGTGAGGGACCATCATCTACAAAACCCACGTAGGACGTAAAATGAATGTGGTGCTCAGTGTTCAGAGGAGGTGCTGCTTGGTTGATAGGCCTGATATTGAGGCATCCTCACCTGCTGTACATAGTGTCTGTAGATAATATCCCAATGCCTTAGGCATAACTGTTACCTGTATTTCATAATACCTGGAGACAGTGACAAAAAGCCAACCCACTGTCTTGTGGCCTCAGCTAGGAGCTTCTGAAAAAAATTACCTTTTATTAGTCTTACCTAATTAGCATAAGAGGAGATTTGATTATTGTAAAAGAAGAAAGGAGTGGAGAGCAGAGTATGAACTGCCCAACATGACAGCCTGCGAGTGAGAAAAGAGGGGTGCATCCCTGAGCTGGAGCCCCTGCGCCTGCGTTTCTCCACCGCCCGCAGCGCACAGCTCGGAGGATGCAAGCGAGGTTCTGCTTTCTTCTTCTCGTTGCACACCTGTGTGTTCAGACAGCAAACCTGCTGGATTATAGGTTTGTGGCAAATGAACCTGGAGGACAGGTTGACTCGTTCATGACCTATGTTTAAAGGCAGATCAGCTCCGTCAGTGTTACTCCTTACAGAGTTTGTCTAACAGCCTTAAAGACATCCAGTGACGAAGACTGCAGTTCCCCTGGCAGTCTATTTCAGTATTTTATTTTTTGCCCTTGGAGAGCTTTTCAACATTCAACATGAATCTGCTTCGCTGCAGTTTAAATCTATTACCTCCGGATCTATCCACAGCAGAGCAGGCTCTTCTTCAAAAGAAAAAACCCCATGTAGTTCAGTCTTTGTGCAGTGGTTTTGCTAGACTCTTAGTCGTTCTGGCCTTCCTCTGACCTTTCATCAGTTAGTACCCATATAGCACAAATGTGGACATAGTGCTCTACCTGAGACCTTATTAATGCTGAGCAAGGTACTGAGAGGAAGCATTATGGGGTACGGTTTCCAGACTATCCTCCTGATAAACCCTTCCAACAGGGTGCTTGCCTTTTCCACGACCATCTTCAGTTGGTAAACCACAACCCTCAGATTCATTTAATTTTATTTCTTTAAAGGATTTCAAAATAAATTCAGCAGTTGATTATTTCTACCTAAGGTAAGGAACAGTGTACATCTCTTGGTTAGATGCCGGAGATAATTTTTTGTATTTCTTAAAATAAGTTTGAATTCTGGATGTTTCATTCAGTATGACCGCAGCCCTTCCAGGCTTCCTCTCTCCTGAAAATTTAATAGCATACTCCACATTCCATCACCTTAATAATGAATGAAAATATTGAACAATATGAGACCTGGGAGAAGCCCTGCAGCACCCATCAGTGTATCCTTATGTATTGAGATCGTACCAGGGATGATCACTCTTTGG